>NC_058408.1:5879214-5994507 GCF_002201575.2 Neomonachus schauinslandi | reverse complement strand
AAAAAAAAAAAAAAAAAAAAAAAAAAAAAAAAAAAAAAAAAAAAGAAAAACGAAAAGGTTGTGTGTGTGTGAGTGCAGGAATGCACACACACGCACACGGGGGCATATATGAGCTGATAATGGAAAACACCTGTATTAGAGACACGCAACACACATTATTAATTTTTACTGCTTTTCTGATGACAATTTAAGATCAAGACTAGGTGCCCTCATAGAGCCCAAACCACCTGCAAAAGTCATTACAGCCCACATGCCTGAGAGAGAGACAGAGAGCGCATGCACATGCACGGGGCAGAGGGAGAGGGAGAAGCAGACTCCCTGGCTCAACGGGGGTGGGGGGTTGTCTCAATTGATCCCAGGACTCTGGGATCATGACCTGAGCTGAAGGCAGACGCTTAACCGACTGAGCCACCCAGGTGACTCAGACAAGGTGTCATCTAGATGGCCATAAAAAGGGGTTGTGTTCTTCACTCCCTTCTGAAGGCAATAACTTCTGGGGCAAGGAAACAAGCAGCATTATCAGAAGAAAACCACCAGAGAGGATGTGAATGCCTTCAGCTGGATTCAGAAAGCCCCTTCTGCGTGACAAGCTGGGTACTTCGGGTGTGAAGTGCCGTCCTGTGGGGAACCCCAAGTTACCCAAACCTCTGAAGAACAGATCAGGGGGCTAGAGCGATGATCTTCCATCCACCTTGTGGGACCTCACTGAAGAGTTCTTGGGGTGTTTCAGTACTGACCCCCTTGGACAGTCAGTGAGACCACCTCACCACTACTGATGAGGTTTGCATTATTTTACTTAAAGGAGGACAGACTGGTAAATAGCTTATGATAACTCATGATCCCTCCCCTGGGCTGTGAGGCGTCTGTTCATGGTACACTTCCAGGAGCAGCACAGAGGCTCTGAAACTCCCCTCAAAAGGGCAGGCAGAGCTCCTGTGACCCTTTATAAGGTTTTGAGTGTGGTTAATAACTGACCACCCCTGGAAAGGACAGCATTTTTAACTACTGCCCATCATTTGTGCCTCAGTGTGAATAAAGAGGACCAGAGCAGGTTCTACTGGAGATGAGAACTGGAAGACTCTGGTGGCTCCAGGAGGCAGGTAAGGACGGGCCTCTGAAGGAGGATGCGGAAGGCGGACTGCTCACCTGCGCCGCAGGCCAGGTCTCCACTGCGGATGTGCAGCGCCCTCGTCAAAAGCGCATCAAGGCGCAGGGGCTTTCTGATAGGGGAGAGCGGGGCAAACATCCCGCTAGAAGGTTGTGAGAGCCGAGTTATGTGACAGGACTGCTAAGCTGTTTTTGTGTACTTAATGAAGAAAGACCTTGACTGTTTGGGGAAAGTTGACCCAAAAGGAACAGCATGGAGTGAAATGTTAAAGCTCGCTCTCCCTCCTCTATCAGCAAACACGTGGGTACTGCACGAGTGACACAAGGAATCTTCTGTTCTGGGCCTCCTGAAGTAAGCAGGGTGAGATGAAACACTGACTGGAGTCAGGAAAAAGGTGTAAAAAATGCATACTTTAAATTCAAAATGAATCAGGCATATAAAAAGGAAAAGAAACGAAGCGCTTCGAATATGAACATGAAGCTGTGATTCTGAACACTTGGGTAGAGTTGAGGAAGCAGAAGATGCGCCTGGACACAGGAGGTGGAAAAACTCCGGGCAGTGTGGAATTTTGAGCAGCCTGTAAAAGCACAAGAACCACAAGTGGCCTGCCAAGAGGCTCTCAGCTGGGAGGTGGCCAACACACATGCCAGAACCTGGACCCTAAACAGAATTAAAGATCCCAAAACTGACAGTATGATCTGAAAAAGTCACAAGACTTCAGTGCTTTGCAAAGAAGCATATAGGATAAAACCGATTTCTCCTGGGAATCAGATGCTAATCCTAGCAAGAGGTAGTTGGCTCTGCATCAGGTAGGCTGGGGACAGGTGGTGACAGGCTGTTCGTGTCTGTGCCTGAATCCGGTGGGGGGGGTGTGTGTGTGCGCAGGGGGAGGCATGGAAAGGAGATAAAAATCCACCAATTCACAGATCACAAGAGAAACCTTCAACCAAGACAAACAAAAGGAAAAATAAGGAAAGCAGCCCGAAAGGGGAGACCTAGTAGTGGAAGGGAACAGAAGGTGGGACTACAACGAACAAGGTGAGTGTCACGGCGTATGGAGGCTTTCCAGAATGTCCCTAAGCTGACTCCACTACACCTGTCAATCTTCTCTCCAGTTGTCAACTTGAGTCTGGTTTTGACCATCCCAACACACCATGCATTGGATCTCCATGGGTATTTTTTCCTCTACTGGGAAAAGTAGCCCCTTCTGCTCTTCTTCACCCAAATTCTCCATCCAGTCAAATTCCATTAATCCTTTAAGGCCCATTTCAAGTCCCACTTCTAAGAAACCTTCCACGAGAGCTCCACCATTGATTTTTTTTCTTTATAACCAATATATAAATGGTCACTTTACTGCACAATGTCAAAGTACTTACAAAAAGAGCTCTGGCTCCTTTAAGCAAAGTCTGGCATTTCTGAATGTGGGGCAGGGAGCGAGTGGTGCAAGTCGAACTCTCCCTCCTCAGCTGGTTACAGCACTAACAGTCCCACTGCAGATGGGGACACAGTTGTGCTTCTGACATGAAGAGTCTTTTTGGAGACGTAAGGAACACACACAAGCACAGAGTTCCTTGCAACCACCATGTCTGCCCTTTGCCAGAAAAAATTAAAAGCAGAGTGTCTCTGACGGGGCAGATTTGGGGTTGGGAGTGTCCAAAGGCAGGGAGACCAGCAGGGAGGGAGGAATATCATATGTTTCACTGTAAGACACACCAGAATTTGTTAAATATTATTCAGGTGTTATGGACACCGAGCAACTGGGAGTCAGATGAAAAAGAGCTTATCTAATTATTAGAGCTATAGTAATTTCACAAAAAAGGTGTGGGCCTAGAATCCTGCATACAAAAACCATTAACCCTTACAGGGCACGTGGAGTGGTGATGATGAAGCGAACTACCAGAATTTACTGGGCAGGGGCCAGGATGCTGGACAATCTGCAAAGCCCAGGCATGGTACCGCATCTCATACTCACATAGGTAAAAACAAAACAAAAACACCCTGATCGTTACTATATTAATCAAGATAGAACCTCGCTGTTTTACATTTAAATTACTTTTATATAGGTTTTCCTAGTCACTGTGGCGTCAGAATACATTCTTATAACTATTCCACTCTGCTGGGAATATTGTTTCTTTCTGAACTCAAGAACTGTTCACTTCAGAAAATCACATCACCTGTGGCAAAAACACTCGTGTCTGGGGCAGCACCGGGACACACTAGTATCCGTCTGCATTTCTAGCTGTTGCACCCACTGATAGCATGCATCAGTGCCAGCACCTGACTTCTTCACTACCTCTTCTAATACCAGCATTATAATATATAGAGCTTGGGGCGCCTGGGTGGCTCAGTTGGTTAAGCGACTGCCTTCGGCTCGGGTCATGATCCTGGAGTCCCTGGATCGAGTCCTGCATCGGGCTCCCTGCTCGGCAGGGAGTCTGCTTCTCCCTCTGACCCTCTCCCCTCTCATGTGCTTGCTCTCTCTCATTCTCTCTCTCTCTCAAATAAACAAAATCTTTAAAAATATATATATATATATATATAGTGCCTGAACATTATATTTTCATGGATTCAACAAATATTTATTGAATTTCTACCATGTGCCAGGTACTAAGGATCTCGAGTAGTGAACAAAACGGGAAAAGAAATTACTGTCCTCGTAGAGTTTAATTCTTATAAAATGAGAGAGAAGGTGGAGACAAAATAAGCACACAGAACGTGAAATCAGGCTATGGAGGAAAGCAAAGCATGGAAGGTGGTTGGGGAGTGTGGGTGGGTGGGGAGGGGCATGCAGTTTTAGACATGGTGCCGAGGGTGCCTCTCCTAGAAGGTGATCTCGGAGTAAAGACCTCAGGAGGTGAGGGCTGAGCCATGCAGCCATCACGGGGAGAGTCGTGTGCGTGTCAGAGATTCTAGAAAGACACTTAGTGGAGAAGAGCAACAAGTGGTAGGAAATAGGGGTGAGGACTGACTGGCAGGAGGAAAAGGGGTTAGAACTGCAATTTGGGGAGCTGTTTGCAGACAGAAAACAGACGGCATCCTGGGACCAAATGGTATCACTGCTGAGGAAAGAATGATGGGAACATGTGTGTTAAGGATGAGCATGAAGAGAAAAGGTGGGGTTTGTGGCTTCATCAGATCACTGAGAGTACCTCTGAGAACCAAACTCAATTTGTAACCAACCAACCTACCTTCCTTCCCCAGTATTTGAGCACTGATTACAGGCCAGGCACTGTTACAGACTCTTATAAACATTAGATCCCAGTTTCCGTACCCAATTAAACCTAGGGAGCATCTTCTAAAGGAAAACGGACACATGACGGGTCACAAAACTGCCAGTCAACATTTACTGAGTGCTTTAAACTGCGAGGAATTACAGAAGAAAATGGGGTTTCTTCCCTTACATAGCTTACTGGACTGTTGCAAAAGCACAATTTAAAATATTTAAAACATTTAAAATATTGGCAGTCCAAGACGGCAGCATAGGAAGACCCTGAACTCAACCTCCTCCCATGGACACATTGCATCTACATCTACATATAGAGCAATTCCTCCTAAGGAAGCACTGAGGGCTGACTGAACAACTTCTGCACAGTAAACAACAGAGGGAGCACACAGAGAATGGCAGGAGAGGGAGACATGGTAATGATGGGAACCTCACCCCTGGCGTGGCAACCTATAGCAGGAAGGGATATCGCTGAAGGGCCCTCATGCAGACTTGGCCACCTTGGGGCACAATGAAAAAAGAGCAGTTTAAAGGACAACTAGACTATAAGTGAAAGAAATCCACTTACTAACCCTACGGTATCTGCCCAAAGGGTAGGAAACTGCTGAACTCTCTGGGGTTGGAGAGGCCAACCGGTGCAATTTTTTATGTCCGCTCCCTGCCGCCCACCAAATCATAATAGCTTAGGTGGGAACAGGGTCAGGCACTCTAGCCAACCTGCTAGGGTCACCCTAGTACACCTTGGGATCACACCAGCTCCAGCTGTCCATCCCCCCAGGGTGACCCCAGCATGGCACCGCCAGGAACATCTGGTCTTACCTGACCTAGCTGCTCTGCCAAGAAGGGACCCAAAATGGAGCACCCTGAGACCCCCCCCCCCCCCCCAGCTCATGCCCACCTCAGCTCCAGCCATCCACCAAGGTGACCCTAACTCAGCAGGCCCAGCAGGCCACCCTCCCCCCAGGCCTGAGCTCATGCCAGCTCCAGCTGTCCTACCAGGGTGGCCTCAGCACAGAGTGCTCTGGGACTCCTTGGCTCATGCCCCCACTAAAGATCTGGTCATCCCACCAAGGTGATCCCAGCATGGAGTGTTCGGGACACCCTAGCCCACACCTGCTCCAGCTTTAGCTGGTCTGCCAAAGGGGCTAGGCATACTACACATGGGACACTCCCATATAAGGCCACTCCTTCAAGGCCAGGAGAGACAGCTGATCTGTCTTATGCACAGAAACAAACACAAAGTAAAGCAAAATGAGGAGACAAAGGAATATGTTCCAAATGAAAGGACAAGATAAGATGCCAGGAAAAAAACCCTAATAAAAACAGGGAGTAAGTAACTTACCTGACAAAGAGTTCAAAGTAATGGTCATAAAGATGGTCACCAAACTTGGAAGAAGAATGGAGGAACAGATAACTTTAACAAAGAGTTAGAAAATATAAGAAAACCAATCATAGCTGAAGAACACAATAACTAAAATGAAATACAGGAGAGGGAATCAATAGATTAGATGAGACAGAAGAATGCATCAGCGATCTGGAAGACAGAATAGTGGAAATCACACAACCAGAATTACAACAAAAAACTTAAGAACAGTTTAAGGGACCTCTAGGACAACATCAAGCACATGAACACTCCTCTCATAGGGGTCCCACAGGAAGAGAGAGCCAGGGACTGAAGATAATGGCTGAAAACTCCCCTACGGGAAGGAAACATACATCCAGGTCCAGGCAGCAGAGAGTGTCCAGAACAAGATGAACCACGGATCCACAGTAAGACGTGGTATAATAAAGTGGCAAAAGTTAAAGAGGACATCTTAAAGGCAGCAAGAGAAAAACAGATACAAGGAAAACCCCATAACTACCAGCTGATCTTTCAGCAGAAACTCTACAGGCCAGAAGGGAGTGGCAGGATATATTTAAGGCACTGAAAAGGAAAAACTTATAACCAAGAATACTCTAACCAGCAAGCTTATCAGTTAGAATTGAAGGAGAGATAATTTCCCAGACAAGCAAAAACAAAAGAGTTCATCACCACTAAACCAGCTTTACAAGAAATGGTAAAGTGTCTTCTCTAAGCAGAAAAGGCCAAAGCTAGAAATAAGAAAATATATGAAAGAAAAATATCTCACTGGTCAAAGCAAATATATAGTAAAGGAAGTGGATCAGCCACTTAAAAAGCTAGCACAAAGGCTAGAAGACAAAAATAGTAAAATCAACTAACTACAATAAGTGGGTAAGGTATACACAAAATAAAAACATGTAAAATATGACATCAAAAACAAAATGTGTGTGCGGGGGAGTAAAAACAGTGCTTTCTCAACGAGTTCAAACTTAAGTGACTATCAGCTTAAAACAGACTGCTATATATGTATAGGTTGACATATATGAACCATATGGGAAACACAGCCCCAAAATCTCAATACACACAAAAAAGAAAGGAACCCAAATATAACACTAAAGAAAACAAGCCAGAAGGGAAAAGACCAAGAGAAAAAGAAAGGAACAGAGAAAAACTACAAAAACAACAAAATGGCAATAGTAAGTACTTATTAATAATTACCCTTAATGAAAATTGACTAAATGCTTCAATCTAAAGACAAAAAGTGATTGAATGGATTAAAAAACAAAACAAAACAAAAAACAAACCAAGACCCATCTATATGCTGCCTGCAAGAGACTCACTTCAGATCTAAGGACACACACAGACAGTGAAGGGATAGAAAAAGATACGTAATAGGAGAAAAAAAAAAAAAAAAAAGCTGGAGTAGCAATACTCATATCAGATGAAAGAGACTTTAAAACAAAGATTCTAGGGGTGCCTGGGTGGCTCAGTCGTTAAGCATCTGCCTTCAGCTCAGGGCATGTTCCCGGGGTCCTGGGATTGAGCCCCGCATCGGGCTCCTTGCTCAGAGGGAAGCCTGCTTCTCCCTCTCCCACTCCCCCTGCTTGTGTTCCCTCTCTCGCTGTCTCTGTCAAATAAATAAATGAAATCTTTAAAAAACAAAAAGATTCGGGCGCCTGGGTGGCTCAGTCGGTTAAGCGGCTGCCTTCGGCTCAGGTCATGATCCCAGCGTCCTGGGATCGAGTCCCGCATCGGGCTCCCCACTTTGCGGGGAGCCTGCTTCTCCCTCTCCCTCTGCCTACTTGTGTTCTCTCTCTATCTCTCTGTCAAATAAATAAATAAAATCTTTAAAAAAATAAAAATAAAAAAAATAAAAAAAAATAAAAAACAAAAAGATTCTAACAAAAGACAAAGGGGGTATTATAAAATGATAAAGGAGTCAATCCAAGAAGGATATAACATTTGTAAGTATTTATGTACCCAACACAAGAGCACCAAAATATATAAAGCAAATATTAACCTAAAAGGAAAAAAGGGACAGTAATACAATAGTAGTAGGGGACTTTATTTTTTTAATTATTTTTTAAAGATTTTATATATTTGTGAGTGAGCATGTGTGAGCAGGGGGAGGGGCAAAAGGGGAGGGAGAGGGATAAGCAGACTCCATGCAGAGCATGGAGCCCAATGTGGGGCTCAGTATCACCACCCCAAGATCAAAACCTGAACCAAAATCCAGAGTTGGACACTCAACTGATTGAGCCACCCAGGCACCCCTACTAGGGGACTTTAATACTCCACTTACATCAACAGATCATCCAGACAGAAAATCAATAAAAAAACATTGGCCTTAAGTGACATATTAGACCAGATGGACTTAATGGATATATATATATGGAGGGGCACCTGGGTGTCTTAGTTAAGTGTCTGACTCTTGATTTTGGCTCAGGTCATGATCTCTGGGTAGTGAGATCAAGCCCCACCTCAGGCTCCCAGCACAGTGTGGAGTCTGTTTGAGATTCTCTCCCTCTGCCCCTCCTTCTGCTCTCTCTCTCTCTAAATAATAATCTTTAAAAAAATATATAGAACATTTCATTCAAAAACTTAGGAATACACATTTTCTTTTCTTTTTTCTTTTTTTTTTTTTAAGAAAACATATTTTCAAGTGCACATGGAACATTCTCCAGGACAGACCACATGTTAGGCCACAAAACAAGTCTCAATAAATTCAAGAAGACTGAAATCCTATCAAGCATGTTTTCTGACCACAATAGTATAAAACTAGAAATCAATTATAATAAGAAAACTGGAAAAAGCACAAATAAGTGGAGACTAAATATGCTACTAAACATCCAATGGGTTAATGAAGAAATCAAAAAGAAAAATTTTGAAAACACCTTGAGACAAATGACAATAGAAACAAAACTTTTGAAAATCTATGAGAAGCAGCAATAGCAGTTCTAAGAGGGAAGTTCACAGACCTACCTCAAGACACAAGAAAAATTCCAAATAAACAATCTAACTTCACACTTAAAGGAACTAGAAAAAGAACAAAGCCCCAAGTTAGAAGGAAGGAAATAATAAAGATTAGAAAGGAAATAAAGGAAGTAGAGATTAAAAAAAAAATAATGAAAGTAAGCTGTTTTTAAAAAAACCCACAAAATTGATAAATCTCTAGCAAACTCATCAAGAAAAAAAAGCCCAAATAAAATCAGAAATGAAAGAAGTTACAACTGATACCACAGAAATACAGAGAATCATAAGAAACTACTATGAACAAATACACACCAACAAATTGGAAAATCTAGAAAAAATAATTCCTAGCACAAAACCTTCTAAGACTGAATCATGAAGAATTAGAAGATCTGACTAGAACAATTACAAGTAACGAAATTGAATCAACAACTTAAAAACTCCCCCAAAACAAAATCCAGGATAAGACAGCTTCACAGGTGAAGTCTACCAAACATTTAAAGAAGAGCTAGTACCCATCCTTTTCAAATTATTCTAAAATATTGAGGAGGAAGAAACATTTCTAAACTCATTTTGCCCATTCATCTGTTGAAGGGCATCTCGGCTCCTTCCACAGTACTGTATGGTGGCTAACTGAACATAATAAAAAAAAAAAACCATTTTACAAGGCCAGCATTACCTTGATACCAAAACCAGACAAAGGCAACATAAAAAAAGGAGTATTACAGGCCAAAATCCCTGATGAACACTGATACAAAAATTCTCAACAAAATATTAGCAAACTGAACCCAATAATACATTAAAATGATCATACACCACAGTCAAGTGGGATTTATTCCAGGGATGCAAGGATGATGCAATATCCACAAATCAATCAGCATGATACACATTAACAAAATGAAAGATAAAAACTGTATCTCAATAGATGCAGAAAAAGCATTTGACAAAATTCAACATCCATTTATGATAAACACTTTCAACAAAGTAGGTATAGAAAGAGCATACCTTAATATAATGAAGTCATATACAATAAACCCACAGCTAACATCATACTCTCAATGGCGAAAACCTAAAGCTTTTCCTCTAAGATCAGGAACAAGACAGGGATGCCCACTCTCACCACTTTTATTCAACATAGTATTAGAAGTCCTAGCCACAGCAATTAGGCAAGAAAAAGAAATAAAAGTCATCCAAATTGGAAAGAAAGAAGAACTGTCACTATTTGCAGATGACAATGCTACATATAGAAAACCCTAAAGACTCAACTGTGGAAAGAGCCAAGATGTCCATCGACAGATGAATGGATAAAGAAGATGTGGTATATATATACAATGGAATATTATGCAGCCATCAAAAGGAATGAGATCTTGCCATTTGCAACGATGTGGATGGAACTGGAGGGTATTATGTTGAGCGAAGTAAGTCAAACAGAGAAAGACATGTATCATATGACCTCACTGATATGAGGAATTCTTTTTTTTTTTTTTTAAAGATTTTATTTATTTATTTGACAGAGAGAGACACAGCGAGAGAGGGAACACAGCAGGGGGAGTGGGAGAGGGAGACGCAGGCTTCCCGTGGAGCAGGGAGCCCGATGCGGGGCTCGATCCCAAGACCCTGGGATCATGACCTGAGCCGAAGGCAGACGCTTAACGACTGAGCCACCCAGGCGCCCCGATATGAGGAATTCTTAATCGCAGGAAACAAACTGAGGGTTGCTGGAGTGGGGGGTGGGGTGGGAGGGATGGGGTGACTGGGTGATAGACACTGGGGAGGGTATGTACTCTGGTAAGCACTGTGAATTGTGCAAGACTGTTAAATCTCAGATCTGTACCTCTGAAACAAATAATGCAATATATGTTAAGGGAAAAAAAAAGAAGAAGAAGGTAGCAGGAGGGGAAGAATGAAGCAGGGGAAATCGGAGGGGTAGACGAACCATGAGAGACGATGGACTCTGAAAAACAAACTGAGGGTTCTAGAGGGGAGGGGGGTGGGAGGATGGGTTAGCCTGGTAATGGGTATTGAGGAGGTCACATTCTGCATGGAGCACTGGGTGTTATGCACAATGAATCATGGAACACTACATCTAAAACTAATGATGTAATGTATGGGGATTAACATAAGAATAAAAAAAAAACACAAAAAAACCACACACACACACACAAAAGAAAACCCTAAAGACTCTACCAAAAAAATATTAGAATTAATGGATTCAGCACAGATACAGCTACAAAATTAACATACAGAAATTTGTTGCATTCCTAAATACTAATAACAAACTATCAGAAAGAAATTAAGAAAACAATTCCATTTACAATAACATCAAGAAGAATAAAATACCTAGGAATAAATTTAACCAAGGAGGTAAAGCCCTGTACTCTGAAAACCATACAACACTGACTAAAGAAACTGAAGACAACACAAATAAATAAATGGAAAGATATACTGTGCTCACAGACTGGAAGAATTAATAGTTAAAATGTCAAATACTAAGTAAAGCAACCTGCAGATTCAATGCAATCTCCATTAAAATACCAATGGCATTTTTCAGAGAATCACAACAAAGAATCCAGAAGATTTGTACAAAACCATGAAAGACTCCAAATAGTCAAGACAATCTTGAGAAACAACAACAAAGCTGGATGTACCATGCTGCCTGATTTCAAACTATACTACAAAGCTATAGTAATCAAAACAGTATGGTACTGGTACAAAACAGATCAAGAGAGAGCCCAGGAATAAATCCATGCATACATGGTCAATCTATGATAAAGAAGCCAAGAATATACAATGGGGGAAAAGACAGTCTCTTCAATAAATAGTACTGGAAAAACTGGATAGATACATGCAGAAGAATAAAACTGGACTTCTATCTTACACCATACACAAAAATAAATTAAACATGGGTTAAAGACTTGAATGTAAGGTCTCAAACTGTAAAACTCCTAGAAGAAACCATAGCCAGTAAGCTCTCTGACATGGTCTTAGGAATATTTTTTTCGACCAGTCTTCTCAGACAAGGGCAATAAAAGCTAAAATAAACAGATGGGATTGCATCAAACTAAAAAAAAAGCTTTTGCACAGTGAAAGAAACTATTGGCAAAACAAAAAGGCAACCTATTAATGGGAGAAAATATTTTCAAGTCATACACCTGATAAGGGGTTAATATCCAAAATATATAAAGAACTTACACAACTTAATATAAAAAAAATAAACAACCCAATTAAAAAATGGGCAGAGGACTTGAAATTTTTCCAAACAAGACATACAGATGTCCAACACACACACGAAAAGATGCTCAACATCACTCAGCATCAGGATATGCAAACCAAAACCATAATTAGATATCACCTCCCACTTGTCAGATTGGCTGTTATCAAAAAGATAAAATATGGGGCGCCTGGGTGGCTCAGTCGTTGAGCGTCTGCCTTCGGCTCAGGTCATGGTCCCAGGGTCCTGGGATCAAGCCCCACATCGGGCTCTCTGCTCAGTGGGAAGCCTGCTTCTCCCTCTCCCACTCCCCCTGCTGTGTTCCCTCTCTCACTGTCTCTCTCTGTCAAATAAATAAATAAAATCTTTAAAAAAAAAAAAAAAGATAAAACATAACAGTTGTTGGCACGGATATGAAGAAAAGGGAACCTTCATACACTGTTGGAGAGAATGCAAACTGGTGCAGCCACTATGGAAAACAGTATGGAGGTTCCTCAAAAAAGTAAAAATAGAACTACCATATGATTCAGCAACTCCACTTTTGAGTATTTATTTGGGCACCAATTGGTTTTATCACCAATTGGTACTGAAAACACCAATCTAAAGAGATAAAAGTACCACTATGTTCGCTGTAGCATTATTTACAATAGCCAAGATATGGGAGCAACCTAAGTGTCCATCCATAGATGAATGATAACAAAGATGTGGTATTTATATACAATGATATATTATCCAGCCATAAAAAGGAATGAAATCTTGCCATCTGTAACAACATGGATGGACCTTGAGGGTATTGTGTTTAGTGAAATAAGACAAATACTGTATGATTTCACTTATATGTGGAATCTAAAAAACAAAAAGAAATGAACAAAGAAAACAAAACAGAAACAGACTATTTCATAGATAATATGAAACTGTTGGTTGTTTCTAACTGTTGGTTAACAGAAGGGAGAGGGATGGGGGGTGGTCAGGCAAAACAGGTGAAGGGATTAAGAGGTACAAACTTGCAGTTATATTAAATAAGTTCAGATGTAATGTACAGCATAAGGAATACAGCCAATAATACTGTAATAACTGTGCAGGTCATTTTGTAATGTATAAAAGTATCAAATCACTATGATGTACACCTGAAATTAATAGGATATCGTATGTCAGTTATCTTTCAATAAAAAAATACACTGGTAAAATATCAAACAAGTGAATTTCACCAGAAAGTCCTTTTGTTACTACCAAAACTTAAGTAGCATCCCCAAATCATGTTAGTCCTTTTCCTTCAAAGCACTTGGCATGCTTATAATTAAACACTGGCTTGTTCACTTGTTTGATGACGTATGTCTTCCCTACTAGATCATCGATTCCGTAAAGTCAGGAAGGCTGTCTGTTTCATGCACCACCACTCATACTCAGAGCTAGTATCGTGCCCAGCAGACAATGAAAAATACAGGATATGACCTTAGCGTTAAGAAGGCTGTCCTCTCATACTTGCTAGTTATGTCGTCAGATAATAGTTTGCTTTCTGATCGTTCCATCATTCTTGGCTCCAACCTGAGAAAGTGCCATCCTAGAATGGTTCCAGAAAGGGTGCTAGGAGCAAAGAATTTCTAACATCCTCAGATACAAAAATAGTCCTGTTAAGACCCTGTCTCTGAAGCACAGTCAAAGTCACTTCTCTTCAACTTCTAGTTTATATACTGAATTCCTCACCAACAATGACTTATTATTATTACTGAAATACACTTGAGATACAATAACAATGACTCTTTTAAAGGTGACCAGATGAAATTTATCCCTCGGGAAATTTTGTGGCCTAGGCCACAGAGGTCTAAGCTATATATATGGTCAAGTTCCTACTTTTTCTCAAGTTCAGCTCTTCTAAGGCTTTTGATAGTCTCCTAGGCTAATTTCAAGAAATCTGCCTCATCTCATAATGTTCGGGGCTAATGGTATTAGATTTGCTTTTCTCTGGACATGCCTACTCTTTCCTGAGAATGCTGCCCACAAATGTGAGTGGCTGCTTCATGAGATCATAAAAGAGTTCTGTTTCATTGATCTCAGACAGCTCTCCTGAAAGGTCATTAAAAAGGATATGATTAACAAAATATTACTCATTTCTTCAGATTGAGTTCCTGAACTACCAAATTTACATCTGATTACATAATTTCAATTATTGCCCCCAAAACTGAAAACAGGTGAACTTCAGGTATGGGATCCATTAGAAGACTGGGCTGGGGTTCAATTCATTCTGAAAGCCGAGGGAACTAGTCCTGGTACCTGGAACAACTACGCTACAGGCAGATTAAAGGCTGAACCTCTGCCGTTACTGCTCCTGGGTCAGAAAGCACTTCTCCTCTAAAACACTGTAGCCCTTAAACTGCACTTAAAATCAATGTATGGGAATTACACGTTCTTCAGGGAGCATTAAAATACCTTTCTCTGCAATATTATTCTCTACAATAGTTCTCTGCCCATTGTGTTGGTCAGATTCAGGTTTTAAAGGGAATCACTGAATATGAATTTTAGAGCATAAAGGAACCTTAAAAGGATAATGAAGCCTGATATTACCAAATGACTCCCAGCCTATAAAAAGCCTAGCATACTGGGGCGCCTGGGTGGCTCAGTTGGTTAAGCGACTGCCTTCGGCTCAGGTCATGATCCTGGAGTCACGGGATCGAGTCCCACATCGGGCTCCCTGCTCAGCAGGGAGTCTGCTTCTCCCTCTGACCCTCCTCCCTCTCATGCTGTCTCTCATTCTCTCTCTCGCAAATAAGTAAAATCTTAAAAAAAATAAAATTAAAAAAAATTAAAAGCCTAGCATACTTTTTATTCATCAAATGGAATCTTATCCTACAGATTTGGATTAAGTAGAGGATTCCTTCCCCCTCAAAAAAAAAAAAAAAAAAAAGGGCAGGGGCACCTGGGTGGCTTAGTCATTAAGCGTCTGCCTTCGGCTCAGGTCGTGATCCCAGGGTCCTGGGATCGAGCCCCACATCAGGCTCCCTGCTCCGTGGGAAGCCTGCTTCTCCCCCACTCCCCCTGCTTGTGTTCCCTCTCTCGCTGTCTCTGTCTAAATAAATAAATAAAATCTTAAAAAAAAGGCGGGGGGGGGCAGGAGTAGAGGTAGGAGGAGTAGAGGTCAAGCTCACAGGTCAGTGTCCAGAACATCATTGCCATTCTGGGTGTTATTTTCTCCACTGAAATGTCAGAAGTTCTCAGTCTGCATTGAACTTGGCTGCTTTTCAATCACATAAGGTTCAGAAAAGCCTAGGCATTTGAGAACACTCACGTGTTTACTTCCCTCAGTTACTTACAAGTGGTAGTTCTGAAGGCTTACATTAGTGAAACCAAGGAAACGGGTCTTCATAAAGGTGTCCAGATTTATAAATACTTTTACTGCTTTGTTTAAGCTTTGCAACAAGCAGCCCTGGCTTGCAGGCAAGTTTCATGAACGATAGGTAAGGCCAAATATATGCTGAGAATCTGAGACTGCTCATTCAATCTCGTTCTTAGCTGAAGTCTGGGTGTTGAGTCATTTAAGATTTTACTTCTTCGAAAATTAAAAAAAAAAATTATCTCTTAGACACAGGGGTCTTTGATAACAAGTAGGATTTTAAAAAATCTTAGTGAAGAGACGAATGCAGATACCACTGATAGGAAATACAATCACAGAAAAGTAACTGGTGATTGCCTTATTCAGACCTTCCTGTAAATCACTGATGGTCACTTGGACATTTTCAGTGTTCACTCCACTCTTGCAGATGAAGTAATCAGAACAGAGTCTGGAAAAAATGGAAGGAAGGAGTTTCCTTTTTGCTAGTTTTGGAAACCAGTCTAGAAAAGTTGTCTAACACAGAAGCGAGGAAGGATCTCTACATTATCTAGAGACGTACTGGCGGACGCGTGTAAGGTCACCAGCAAGAACAATGAGGGCTTTCCTCTGCTGTGAACTGATGTCCCAAACCAAACAACTTAGGAATGCACTGGCTGTTACCCTTCTTCGGATACTCAAAAGAAATGGCTTAGCGACTGTGGAATATTTTTGATCTCCATAACACAAAGTAATTTGGAATATATGACTCTACACATCGAGTGATTTTTCCGTTCAGTGAATGCTGACACACTACCACATACGTCCGTCTGCAAGTAGCACCACTTAGGAATCTTAGAACAAATGTACCTTTTCCAAGAATTTATCATGATTTTGAATTATTATGAAGTGACACAGACAAGCCACTGCTTGCTCTGGTTACACTATTATTCTCTGAGCCATACAAAGTAACTTCTCTTTTTGGCAGGGAAGCCATTTTCTCTCTCCCTCCTGCTTCTGTTCTTTTGGAAAATAGCAGCACCCATGTCTACAAAGCTCCGGAATAAATTCTGGTGCTGTGGTTCTGTAGGCAAGAAGCCAAATGTTTTGGAAAATTTAAAAGTGAACTAACCATAAAACGCTCTGATCAATAAATGTCATCCGACTTGCTGAGGAACAAGTAGGAAGAGAGTGAAGGATAAAACCCAGGGGTGAAGTCCAGTGCAGAGAAGTTTCTTACTCTCATTTGGTTTACAAACTGAACTCACAAAATCAAAGAAGGTGTTTGCTTTTTAACAGAAGACCTGCCACACTGAAAATGACAAATACTGAATGAAAAATGGGCATAACTGAATAAATGTCACATTCCAGGGCTCCACTCAGCTGTGAAGATGACAAAGACGCTGGAAACTAAAACCTAAGCATGCTCCGTCCCCCAAGGCCCTTGTGGAATGTAGGCAACGCATGCTCTGAGAATAGCTTCGAGGGCAAATTCCCAGAGATTCCTAGTTTTAACTAGGATACTCAAATCATAAAGGGATTTTTTATCAAGGATGTCATTTTGATTTTTTGAACTCCAGAGAATTTCTCATGCTCACAAATGGAACAATTCCTAATAGGTGTCACTGATACAGCAAAAACATCATCTCTGTAAAGGATCCACGGTTTTCGCACAGAAGTGTTAACATGAAATGAGGTTCTTCCCCAGGCTCCTCCTCACATTTACTCCTGCCTGGTAAAGGCTTCAGGTGTGGAGGCAGGCTCCCTGTAGCATCTTCTGTCAACACGTGGGTGGGAGACACAGGAAATGTGCTCATAAAAGCAAGAGGCCAAGGGCTCGGTGGACCCAAGGTGATATCAAGGCAGGGGCTGCTTGCAGCCCAGATGTCCAACCAAGTTCCCAATTCCCTGTGACCATTCCAAGAACGAGCATGTATTCTGCACCAAAAGATCTCCTAACAGTGTCTATCTTTAAGTAGTTCACAACCAAGCTGGTTGGGGGGGGGGGGGGGGGGGAGAAGGGATGAGAAACACCAATAGCAATTCAGAAAACGGGCTATGAAAAAATTGTAAGACAACATAACCGTGTACCTGTGCATAACAGACGTTAACAAAGGGTGAGTTTGTTAGCAGGGTCCTCTGTGTAGTTGTGTTGCGAAGGATGATTACAGTCTCTCCCAGCGCAACGTCACTCACGATCCTGAGATCAACAGTTGCACGCTCCTCTGACTGGACCAGCCGGGCGCCCCCACATAAGTGTATTCTGCTCTCTGTGGAGGGAATTTCTACCAGGGAAGTGAACCAGGCTGAGGTACAATGCTAACCGCCGCCCTGAACTCTCTCTGCCCAAACTGCTGGACACGGGCAGACAACCCCCGGCCTGACTTATCGCACTTCTTTTTAGGTCTGACAGCCTGTGCGCATGTCCTTAATTCAGAATGGTGGGCCCTTCCTGACCCACGGGTCACTGTTCCTAATTTAGTTCCCTGGCCTCGCGTGGGTGGCCTGGTCTTCTAGTTTGTGTGCCCCTCGGTAACTCTGAGGACGCAGTGGGCACGGTCTTCCTGCAACAGAGGATGCACGAGATGATCCCACGAGGCAACACGCTGAGACGGAAAGCCTACATTTTGCACAAACATAAGGAAACCACACGCACATGTGTGGACGGTCTCTGAGAAAAGAGGAGTTGCAGGAAGGCGCACACGCAGTTCATCTCTGGAACAAACTCTGCACGCCCTGTATGCCCAGAGCTGAGCAAAGTACAAAGAAAATGGCATCTCGGCCGTTTTGTGACGGCTTCAAGATAAGTTACAGCTGCATGGGACACCGAGATGACATAGCTCCTCGTTTTAGAGGCTCAGAAACCGAAGGCCCAGAGACACCTAAGTTTATGTGATGTTCTGTGACTCCACATTCCCGCTGCTTGGAGACAGTCCACAGGCCAAAGAAGGCCGGTCTAAATCCTAGCCTTAGTAACAGTGCTGGAGGAACTGCATAATTGTTTAAAAAGTGCACACTACATAAAAAGTGTTCATCATTAACTGCGTTTGATCTGTAACAGCACTTATCACTTTTTCTTGATTTTGGCCTCGCCAGGCTCCAAACTGAAAAGGCATGGACTGTGGGTCAGAAGACCGCTGTCACTTTAAGCTCTGACACCTCTGGGTCATGTCGTTCTATGGGGAAAAATTTTACCTTGAAAAAAAAAAGAAGATCATTTAACCTCTCTGATCGTTCAGTCTCTTAATTTGCTTTTAATTCATCAAATATTTACTGAGTGCCTAGGACGTGACAAGCTTATTCTGTTGTCGAGAAGTGAATAAAACTAACCAAAGCCATTTCTTCACAGCATTTCCATTTTAGTGGGCAGGGGGAGGCAGACGACAAACAAGAGAAATACACAGAATGCTTGAAAATGACGAAGACCAAAAACAAAAGTAAAGCATGGAAGGGGCACAGGAGATGCTGGGGGCTAGACTGGAATTCTAGAAAGAGTGGTCTGAGAAAACTGACCAGAAAGATGATTTTTGGTGAAAAGGTACCTTTTTTGTCAAGACCTGACAGAACTGAGGGAGTTAGTCCTGCAGGGGTGTGGGGAAAGGGCCCCTGAGGCCGAGAGGACAGCCAGTGTGCAGGTCCTGAGTATCTGAGGAACAGCAAGAAGGCCAGTGTGACGGGGCCGAGAGAATGAGGGAGGAGAAGGAGAGATGAAGCCAGAGAGGGAAGCAAGGGACCAGACTCCTTACAGGTCACACAAGATTTGAGCCTTTACTCTCGTTAAAGGAGACGCAATTGGAGGGTCTGAGCAAGAGTGTCATGAATCGACAGTTTTAATGAGAGCGTTTTGACTAGTGTCTTGCTTGTTTATTGCAAAGGGTACGATAACCACTCATCTTTCCAAAGTTCTTAAGGATGAAATGTGCTGATGCTTGTGGAGGACTTCCAGGCCGTGGAGGGACAGCAAATGTAACTCACTGTCACCATGTGGCGTCGCTGGGGCACACAGAGAGATGCCAGGCTCTGGAATGGTGGACGGGGGTCTGGAGACCAGCTCTTCTGACCGGTAGCGAGCAAGTGAGCTTCTGTAACTTCAGCAGTAACAGAAGTAAATCCTGCCTAACCCGTAGGGTGACCGTGGGAGCTAAACTTATTCAAGCACCTGACACAGCATGCACATACACCTCTCAAGGTGGCAAGAACCAGAAGGTGCAGAGCACAGAAGAGCCTGGGAATCAGCGCTCCTGGGGTCTAGCCTTGACCCTCCACTGCTTCACGGTCTTGCCTTCTCCATCTCTCCCATGGATGGAGACAGTGGGGGAGTATAAATACCACCAAACACAGAAAGCGGTACCCTGGACTGCAGCTGGGCATCACAAACCCCAAACAACTATACAGTGTAGTCACTACCTATGTTTTTGCACTAACGGCCACTATGTAATTTTAACAGAGCTATGAATATGCTCCATTTAACCTTTATTTTCTAAGCGGGGACTAAAATATCCAACTTAATATGTATCGCACAGCAGCTCTCCATTAATAGACTATCATAAACAAGGGCTTTTCTCAGATAAATAACGCAGGGCAGATGTTCTCCCAGTGGGAGTTTGTTCATAGGATCAATATGATTCAACTACAGAAGTATTTACTTAGCAGCTGTTACGTGTTGGGCACTGTGCTGGGTGCTGGAGAACAGAGATGAGTAAGCCCTGGCCCCTGATCAAGGCGTCTGCCATGCAGGAGGGGAGGCAGCTATGTAAACAGATAAAACACGGGGCGTTCGCGCGATATGGGTGTGTAGATGGTGTGGTGAGAACAAAGAGAAGGGGGCCTTCCCTTGCCTGGGGGGTGAAGAGATGACAAAGAAGGCTTTCTTAAGGAGGTGACACTTAAGCTCAACTCCGAAGGCTTCTTCAGCCTGGTGTGAGGGGGGAGAAATTCTAGAGAGGGACAAGCATCAGTAAATACATGAAGTCATGAGGCAGCGTTCTGTGCAAGGTGTTGCTGAAGTACAAAGCGTGAGACGCAAAGTGGGACCTGGCGCTGGAGAGGGGAGAGGGATTTCTGAGTGTCCACAACCTGGATTGTTCGTGTCCAACACTTAGATGGCAGAGGGCAAAGGAGAGTCTGCCCATCTCTCTTCTGCATACACAGTCATTCCGTGAGGCCCCAGTGCCGCCTCCGTCGGCTCCACGCGGCTGGGTCTCTCTGTGAGAGCAGCCTAGCTGGTATTTACACAGCATGGTGAAATATGAAGAGGGGATCGGACGTCCGGCAAATACTAAGCACCTGACACATCTCAGGCACCATCTTAGGGCTAGAGGTCAATCACCAAACAAATCTGCCCTCACGGTACTTGTGTACAGTGGAGAAATGAGAGCAAGAACAGAGCTTCCCATAGGGGCAGTGCTGTGGAGAAAGCACAGCGGGACCCTGAACACATCAGAGCTGAGGACAAGCTTCCCAACCGAGTGCAGTGCATCATCAGATTTCTCTGTAAAGTCAGACTCTGTCTATACTAGAGGGTCAAGTGGAAGGAGGGTAAGGAGAGAAGTCATGTTATTTCTGGGAGGAAACTTCCTGGGAGGGGTCAGCACAATGGGTGCTGGCTCAGGAACAGAGCAGGGAATGTGGAAGCTCGTCGTGACTCTTCCCCTGCCCCCCGGGAAAACATGGGTTACCTCAGGAACACGGGTCTAATGCTCTCGGTAGCAGAATGAGCTTATTGCCTGGAAGACAATGCAATTTAGAACATACTAGGGACCATGGAAACATGTTTGTTCTTTCCACAAGATGTGAGAAATACAGGAAAAAAAATAAATCACTGACTTAAGAACAAGGGGGAAAAAACAATTAGAAGGGCGCTCAGAAGAGAAACCGCCAAATCATAACTCCTTTGGAAAAAACTTCCAGTTGAACCCACACTCCTGAGAGTTATGGGGCTTTACACAGAGGGTGTTGGCCGTACATTTCCTTTAAAAGGTCTCTGGGAAAGTATGTGGCGCACCAAGCAGAAGCTCTGCCAACACCACGAGGAAAGGTCTATGGACTGAAGGAGTCTTGGTGGCAACAGCACACCATCCATGTGTGTCACTCTGAAGAACTCACTCCTCCTTCTAGCAGAGCCCCTGCCATCAGCGGGTTTGATCCACCATAAAGAATTTCCTGCTACTTCTTTGGCACTTTCTATTTTTATCCGACTTTATCAGGGGTTGGGTAGTGAAGTAGCTCTGTTAAAGGACCTACTTAGCCACAATAACATCTCTGTGGTCTCTAAAACGTCCTCAGCATAGATGGGTGACAAAAAAGTATGTGCAAAGAAACTTTATGCATATTCCAGAAAACACAAGAACCTGAATGACTGCAATAACAATGGTCTAAAAGAGTACGTGGGCTTTGGGCAGGCTATAGATAGAGACAGGCAAGGGGGCTAGCCAAAATCATCCTCGGTCGCCATGAATGCTTGACATGAATTCCAAAAAATCCATGTGTAGCAGCAGAAAGAGCAGTTTGAATCTCACTGAAAACTCAAAAGTAACTGGACTGCCAGTTCAGGGAAGACTGGCCCCATACATTCCTTATAACTGGTAAACAGCAAGAATAAATGTTTTCCATTTAAGCTCAGAGAGCTACGTCCTCCCTGCGCTAAACAGAGATGACCACAGAGTAACCACGGCGATCCCGCTGTCCTTCTTCAACAAGACGCTTGTGTTCATGAGGGCCGCATTTCTCATGCACAAGTCTCCGAGGGTGAGGCAATAAAATGGACAAAACTGTATGCAAAGAGCTGGACATGATCCTTTAAAAAATGAGGTCTATTATTAAATGGTCAAGAAAAAGCAATGTGGTTTTGGCGGATTACTTGCCTCACCTGTAGTGTCTCCTGTTCTCCTGAAGAATACACAGGCCCAACCTTTCTTCAAGGTTGATGATGATGAGACCATCATCACTTCACATCTGAATGAGTGTGAAAGTTCCTAACTGCTTTCTGCTCATCCATGTTCAATTCAACCTTCAGCTACATGCAAGTCAGTTTGTGCACTGCCAGCAGATTAATCTTTCTCAAACCTCATTTTTATCATGTCCTTGGCCTTCAATGGTCCTTAACTACATTCTGAAAAGTGGGGAATGGATGCCTCTTTATGGCAGTGACGCTGGAGCAGAGAAGTAAAAGAAGCGAAGCAGTGAGCCTTGTGATGATCCAGGTTTCCAGAAAGATGGAAAGGCCCGAGGCATGAATGAGCAGTCAGGCTAAGGAAGAACAAGATAAACTGTGGGCTGGAGTGGAGTTAGCAAGGAACATGGGGTGGTGGTGATCCAGGAAATGAAGTTGGAGAGATGGACAGAGATCAACTGAGCTACGGAGGCCAACGTGAGGACTGCGGACTTTAATTACAGGGGCAACTCATAATGAGTTACAAGAGTAACTCAATAAACCTTGTTGAACAAATGAATTATTAAAGTCCATTCAGAACAACTTATTTTGTCAAATTAGGGCTGAAGTTTACAGGATTCAAGAGGAAGAAAAATTCTCTTTGGCATGCTGAACATGCTCAAACTGAAATCATCTTTACATATGTTGGCCAAAGTCTCCCATTACTGAAACTGCATAATGTCTATCTTTCTAAGTCAAGGGGAAAAAATGAAGTTACACATAAAAATTTCTCTTCTAATGGTGTCTCAGGACTTTAACGCTGTCAATAAAGTGAATTAACAGGAAGTACTTACAATTAAGATGCTTATAAATATTATATATATACATATACATATATTTTAGGATGGAGAGAACTTCTTACATATTTTCTGAAAATAAAATTATCACTTGTTGGCATAATGGAATCACATATGGCAGTATTCTAAGCACACACAACTTTTGTATACTTCATGACTGAACAACAGATTCACTGACTATACCAGGCAGCCTCTAACATCACCCTCAGTGGACCCTGCATCCAGTATTCATACCCTTGGTACCATCCTATTGAGTGTGGGCTGTATTTAATGATTTGCTTCTAATGACTAAAATGCGGTAAAAGTTGGTGGGAGATCAAGTCTGCGGTTAGGTTACATAAAAGAGACGGTGGCTTCCATCTGGGGCACTCTCTGCTCATTCTGAGAGGAGCCAGATGCCACGTTGTGAGCTGCCCTATGGAGAGGCTTATACGGCAAGGAACTGCGGGAGGCCTCCTGCCAACAGCTAGTGAGAAAGCGCAGCTCGCAGTCCAACAGCTCCTAAGGAACCGAGTCCTAACAACGATGATGTGAGCTTTCAGAGTGAGATGGCAGCCCCAGCCAGCGGCGTCACTGCGGCCTCACGAGAGACCTGGAGGCAGAGGTACCCAGCTAAGCTACCCGGGCTCTGATGCACAGGAGCTGTGAAATAATAACGGTGGTTTTAAGCCACTAAGGTCTCGGGTAATTTGTTACACAGCAATATGTAACTAGTACATTGAGCTACTAATTAGACCAGTTAAACTGCTGACAGTGGCTAAGCCGAAAGACATTTCAAATGACTGAAATATACATCTAATTACTTTGTAACAGCAAGTTGACCTTAATAATATTTTTTAAACACTGACTAATATGAGAGTTAGTTTGAAAAGGCCAATTTGGAGGGGACAGTAAAAAAAAATCGAAAGGTTATATATTAATGAAAAGATGTGGTCAGAAACTAAGAAACCCAGTTCCAAAGAAGTAGAGCTCTAAGAGCAGAAGTGAACGACTAGTTTCCAATAGCCCTGAGAGAAATCTAGGGATTGTGAGTGAATGAAAAATGAAGGTGTAAAATAACAGTTTTAAAAAATATGATAGGGGAATATAAAGATACAAAATAAAATATGAATACTGGTTAAGAAAACAACATGTACTGGCATTCCAACTTATTAGTGCTTTCTGATTTGGTGCAACTCAACCTCTTCAGGCCTCTGTTTCTTCATACATAAAAGAAGAATAGTAAGAATCCGTACATTTCAGGGCTGTAAGGCACTCAGCACAATGATTGGCTCATGGTAACAAACCAAACAATGTTGATTCCTGCGATAATTATTATTTTCTGTCACAGTCTTAAATTATAATCTAGTTCTGCTTTCAAAGAATTTCAGGTTACTTCACAGCTTGAGACACTTAGAAAGTTTAACAGAAAGTTCAGGAAACCAAAATTTAATCAGAGTTAAGAATAAGGATTGCTCAAGAAGACAAACCCACAGAATGAGTAAAAAAAATTTGCAAATCATGTATCTGATAAGTGACTGGTATCTAGAATTAAAAAGAACCCTTACCACCCAGTAATAAAAAGACAAAATAACCAAACTGAAAAACGGGCAAATGATCTGATGGGACAGTTCTCCAAAGAGGATATGCAAGTGGCCAATAAACACACACGATAAGATGCTCAGTGTTATCAGCCGCTGGTAAAATGCAAATCAAAATCATAACTGACATACCATTTCACACCTGTAGGGTGGATATACTCAAAGGAAAAGGAAAAAAAAAAAGTACTGTCGAGAATGTTGAGTAAATGGAACCCTCATACCCAACTGGTGGGCACGTGAAGCGTGTAGCTCCTGAGGCCAACAGTTCGGCATTTATTCATTTGATTCACCTTCTTCATTACATATGCACAGTGTGCGGCCACTTCATCACTAAGTTAGCTGAATCAAAACAGGACATTAGCTGCTCAGTGGATACAGAAAGTTGCCAAAATTTTCTACTTTACAATAATTATGAAGAACCTTGTGTTTCATAATGAGAGAAAACTATTTTTGAAAGAAACATGGTTAACATTCTATTCATTAACATAAATATAATTTAATCCTCAAATGTTAAATCAGATATGCTACGGCTTAATATCTATTTGAGAAATAGATAATTTTTTTTTTTTTTTTAAGAGAGGGTGAGAGACAGAGGGCAAGGGGAATGGCCGAGGCAGAGAGAGAGAGAGAATCCTAAGCAGGCTCCACACCCAGCACAGAGCCCGACTTGGGGCTCGATCTCATGACCCTGAAATCATGACCTGAGCTGAAATCAAGAGTTGGAAGCTCAACTGACTGAGCCACCCAGGCGCCCCGAGAAATAGATTATTGAAACTAGGAAACGAACAAGGCTCTCATAAAAATAGAAGCCAAAAATAATGATGACAAATTCAGTGAGCATTTCCCCTGTTGCAACTTGAATGCCTAAACAGTACTGTGTGGGAAAATACCATTGTTTAAAAAACAACAACAAAAAAAACTAAGTGGAAGGTGGAGATTTAATTCTTTGAGTTCATGGAAATTCATCATCAAAAAATAAACTCATGATTTATTGGCCCTTGAAAACATACAAACAAGTAAAAATAATCGTCATTAGCCTTAGAAGTTACAGAATTTTAGAGCCCACAGGAAACTCAAGATCACCTGCCTCAACCATCTCATCAGTTCACAGACGAGGGCACTCAAACTGACCCACTTGCTTACGGGTCACGCATCCAGCTAAGGGCTGAGCAGGGCAAGAACTCAGGGCTTTGACTCTTAAGTGTGGGCTGTTTTCCTGTGCTATGCTGAGGCTCACCCTTTCTGAAGAGGTGACGGTTCCTGTATTTGCAGAGAGCAAATGAGCCTCAAGTAGAGACATTCTTTAGGACCTTATGAACTAACAGTATCAGCTATCACCTAGCCTTCCATTAACTGAGTTTTATCAGATGGTTTAGGAAAATAGGTTGTTAAAAAAAAACACTTCTTTTAGTAACATTAAAGCCAAATTCATGGTATTTCTCCTTTGATTGTTCTTTCCTTCTTCTCAACCCCTACGTTTAACCTTCTCTGATTATTCAAAATGCTGTTTTGGCCACTAATAAGCATCTATCTTCCTATGTTCAGAGAATCTCATATTTTATGAGGCAGAGCTGACCTCCCACTATATAAGTTTTAGTACCTGTGAGATAATAGGAAATATATATTGGTTTCTGCCCCTGGTTTCTGGCAGAGTTCCTGAAACCTTGGAATTCCCTGGGTGACAGGAGTGTCTTTTGTTCTAATGAGATGACTCTTGGTGGGCTCCTGGATGGGAGCTGGCCACCAGAAAGACCAAGCCCTGATTAGAAGCTTGGAATTTTCGGCCCCACTTCCCATTCTCTGGAGAAGGGGGATGAGCTGAAATGGAGTTAATGATCGATCATGCCTATGCCCTACACGATGAAGCCTCCACAAAAACCCCACTAGTATGGCGGGACCTCAGAACTTCTAAGTTGTTAAATACACACACACATCTGGAGGATGACATACCCCAACTCCAACAGGGACAAAAGTTCCTGCACTTGGGATCCTCCCAGACCTCGCCCTATGTATCTCTTCACCTCGCTGTTCATCTGTATCCTGTATCATATCCTTTAATAGACTGGTCAGTGTAAGTAAGTGCCCTGAGTTCTGTGGACTGTTCTAGCAAATAAATCAAACCTGAGGACAGGGTCAGGAGAACCCTTGATTTATAACCAATTCAGAAAGAAGTTGTGGGTAACTTGGGGACCCGCTACTTATGACCGGCATCTGAAGTGGGGTGGGAGCAATCTCGGGGAAGAGAGCCCTTCAACTCAGAGATCTGACGCTATCTCCAAGTAGACGGTGTCAGAACTGAGTTAAATTCTAGGACACTGAGATGCTGTCGTGGAGAACTGCTTGGTATGGGGGAACCGCCCCCCCCAAACACATTTGGTGACCAGAAGTGTTCTGAGTGAGTAGTAAAGGAGAAAAATACAGGAGAGGGGAGGTATAGGTTTTTCTGGTACAGTCTCCAGACTTCCCGGTAACTAGGGTGTGGGCACTGCCAATCCGATGCACCAGGCTCCGCACTACAAAGCAGCCTCGGCTACGAAAACCCCTCTGGAGAGGGCGGAGGCCCCGGCGGGAGAAGCATCTAGTGTCGAGAGCCAGCCACGGGGCCGGTCTGGAAGCAGAGTTTGGAATCAGTGTCGTCAATGGTGCACGCTCTGTGGGGGCAACGTGGGGCTTTGTTTTTGCCTCACAGACCTCCAAGTCTCACTCCCCGGCTCTCCTAGAAATTCTGCTTAACTTACCAAATTCCGCTTAAATACCCTGTTATTTGACACTAAAGAAGACTGATTGATAAAAGCGGCTAAAGGTTAAAAAAATAAAAAGCTCTATTATATTATGAGCTTACCTAAGGCAGGGGTCTACCTATAATTTTCGTATTAAATAGTATCTCAGCTCATAAAACGATATCTAACATTTAGTAGGTTCTTAATAAAGATGGAATCGAATTGGCTGTTTACAAAGGTAGTACTTATTAAGTACGTGCTGAATGAGGCTCTGTGGAGTAAGAGAGGGAAGACAGCACTAACAGGGCAGCGCGTTTGCTAGAATGTGTGAGAACAGCACGATGAACTGAACTGAACTCAGCAGAGGGGGCAGGAGATTTTTCATGTTCATAGCCTAGTCCTTCTAATGGAACTTACCAGCTATCTTCGTCTGACTGCAGGCCGGTTTTCCTGGGAAAACACATGGCCACGTCTATACAAATGTTGACAGTAAATTCATTAGTGAGAAGACAGACTTTAATTTTCCTACTAAGTGATATGTTTTACTTTGAAAGTGGAACTCATCTATTGGTCTGGGAAGGCTAGTTCAGGGAAATGACTAACATTTATTTACTGGGAAATGTGGGGAGAAAAAAAGAGGTACGTTTAAGTACCACGGAAAAAGCAACCAAACTCTGAAATCAATGCTTGCTATATGTGGACAGAATGAATTCATAAAACAGTGCTTTAATGAGGTAAATTTATGATGTCAAGGAAGCTAGAGCTTATAGACTCCCAGTTTGTTTCTTTAAGATAGGAAAAAAATCTTTTTGGTTTATCATGGAAAGTCCAGGGAACTAGTGGGTGAGCATGTCTATCTTATAAGAATATAAATATGGCATCTTTTTGTCCACCAGCATCCAAAATATGTGCTTAATATTAAAATACTGAGAGATGACCAGAACATAAACACAGTAGCTGTTACTCTGAAGTTATGGCAACATAAACTGGTATTTAATTCTACTGTCTTGACTTCATCACAAATGTGCTTCGGGGAAGGGCTGAAGACACGTTAGGAGCTAGTGCTGGGGCCGCAGAAAGCGGACCGTGAAGGTCTCCTCGGACAGTTCAGTCACAGCTCCCTCAATCTCCTCACCACTTCAGCTGTGAAACGGATACAATTATGTCATGGAGACTTGGTGATGACCACCTGCAATTATCTATGTTAAAGAACCCCAAAATATGCTTCATATACATGGCGGGTGCTCACAAAAAGAGGAACTAAACCTGAATTTGCAACTTAAAACTATTTAGGAATATAGGCAATGGGTGATTAAAAAGCGTTTTGTTTGGGGGGAAAAAAAACAAACCTCCAAAATATTTTAAACTCTGATATATACTGAGTGAATCTTGTAAATGCCTAATTTTCTTTATTTCTACTCTCTCATTCGGACAGCGTAGCTCGTATTTACATACTGTTTTTACTCATAATTTTGTACCATAATTTTTTACATTATTTAACCCTGGATATTTATCACTTTAAAATGGGGAAATTATATAAGTATCTGTCAATTAGGGTGGTCCCTGCTTCGGAAAACTGTAAGGTATATGGCACTGCTAATTATTTTGTGTTCTCAAAGGTATTATAATTTAGTGCAAAAGTCATACAGTAATCAGTGATGGAGTGAGGGGGTCTTCTCACAAAAGGCAGAAATGTCTTCTAAGATACGCCTCACCTTTCCCCACATCAAATACTAGGTCATTCTGCTTTAAATATAAAAAATGGTTTTATGTTTTTAAAGAATGTCCTTGGTGGTATAAAAAAACATTACCTTTCAGGTGGCTCAGTTGGTTAAGTGTCTGACTCTTGATTTTGGCTCAGGGTCATGAGATCGAGCCCCACGTCGAGCTGGTTGTGGAGCCTGCTTAAGATTCTCTCTCCCTCTCCTCCTCCCCCGCTCCTCTCTAAAAACCAAACCAAACCAAACAAAAAAACATCACCTTTCACATTTAACTCAAGCGCTCTGCCTGGGGACGTAAAGATCTGGCTTCAGGTCACAGCTCCACCAGCAGTCTGCCTCCCCCAACCTGTTTTCTTACCCGTACGTAACGTGAGGCTGTGTTAGACTGTCCCTAAGTTCTCTTCCAGCTCTGAGATTCTCTCTGATCTACGAATGTCCTGTTTCCCAGTAAGATTAGCTCTCTGAAGACATAAATCACATCCCAGAGCCCCTCGGAAAGCCGCACATGACTTAGCAGGGTGCCATGTGACAGATACTTGCAAACCTGAGCCACGACTGCATTACCCTATAAAACAAACAGGGAACCGGGTTATCAAAGCTCAGAAAATGGAGCAATGATTGCAAACTAGCCATTATTTAACATTTATAATGGGGTCTTAGTGATCTTACTTTTCAGTCAAGCAAATGCTCCAGGCAGTAAGAAGCTGGGAGAAATGATTAATAGGACAGTTTCTCTGTGAAGTAGTCTGTCCTTCTGTCTCCATAAACCACCACAGTGTTCCCGACTTTTAGACGTGCTCTTGGTACACTGCGACAGGCAGCATGGCAAGCAGCCTCTGAGATGCCCCCCGACCCCCACCCCCCGGTACTCACACCCTCGTGGAGTCCCCCCTACAACATCCCAGGTGCAGTCTGTGCAGTTTACAGCACGCGGGGGAGGTGACGGCATGTCACTTCTGCAATTAGGTGTAAAAGCCTGGCTTCCGTCTGGTGAGTTCTCTCACTTGCTCACTTTCTTGCCCTCATGGATCGGTTGCTCTGGGGGAAGTAACAGGAAGGGGCCCTCAGGTGAGGAGCTGAAGCCTGCTGCCAACAGTGCGTGAGCCTGAGAACAGATCCTTCGGCCCCAGTCAAATCCTCAGCTCCACCCACAGCCTGGTTACAACCTCATGAGAGACTTGGGGCCGGACCCACCCCGCTAAGCTCCCACATCCCTGAGCCCCAGAAACTGAAGTAATCAATGTTTGTTCAAACTGCTATTTCTCGACTAGATGATTATAACTTTGTCTTTGTAAAAAGTATCACCCCCTCTAATCCATCCTTGCCATCAGGGAAATATTTGAAACATGATTCTACTTGTGCCTCTCCTCTGCCCAAAATCTTTTAGCAGCTCCCTATTACTCACAGGGTAAAATCACAACTCCGCATCATGTCCTACAGGCCTTCGTGAACTGGCCTCTGCTGGCCTCTCTGGCTTCCTCTGCACCTCAAGGCACTTTTAATCCCCCAAGTAGGCTAACTAGTTTTCTTGTTCTGATATCCCTATTATACTGTTCCCTCTGCCCAGAATGTTCACACGCTTGGCCAATCACATGAATCCTTCAGGATTCAGTTCAAAGATCACTCTGTGTGTGTGGATTTATTTAACTGATTACATTTTTCTCTTGGATACAAACGACAGTGCCTAGCTTGCAGAGAGGCTTTTATACATTTAATTCAATCCAACACATCTTGTTGAGCACCTACTGTGTGTCAGGCACTTATATTTTTCTAAGGCACTAGGAATAACAAAAGATATTAAACAAACAGGGTCCCTACCCTTAAAGAGCCTACAGTTCAGCAGGTTAGACAATAAGCTACTGATTATAAATAATATGAATGTTACAAAAATAAGGGAGTTCAGAGTATTCTGGGCAGTGGAGGGGGGAGAGGGGTACCTAACCTATTCTATGAGCTTAGGAAAGCTTTCCCTGAACATTTGAGTAAGGGATTTAAGAAAGACTTTATTAGGAAGATGTTAAATCAGGATAAAAACAGTCCAAAAATCAAAATCAGGAAGCAAAATGGAAGAGACATGGTTTGGTAATGATATACGTGAAAGGAACCATGGACTAGAATTGACAAAAGGCACACTGTAGGTTGGAACTGGAAAAAACACTTTGATGTCATCACTCAAAATACACTGCATAAAATTTGGAGATACTCCATTATGCTCCATACTCATAGCCCTCCATAAGAGGTGGAAAAACCAGAACCCATCCAGAAGAGAGTGACCACAGAATGGAGGCCACAAGAAGAACAGCTTCTGAAAACTGGAAGGCCGTGGTGTATGAAGGCTCAGAGGATATATACAGAGTACAAGCAGCTAGAGGTCTGTCATGTGGAAGAAAGATTATATTTATACATAATCCTGTGAGTTTATAGGTAGAATGAGGAAGAGACCAAAAAAGGAACAATTTACAAATTGCCAGAGCTATTTAAAGCAGGCAGCCTTCATCCGCGGAGGGGACTGTAGCTAAAGTGGTTGGCCAGGGCACCTGGGCGGCTCAGTTGGTTAAACATCCGCCTTTGGCTCACGTCATGATCTCCAGGTCCTGGGATCAAGCCCGGCATCGGGCTCCCTGCTCAGTAGGGAGTCTGCTAATCTCTCTCTCTCCCTTTGCCCCTTCCCACTGCTCGTTCTCTCTTTCTCTCAAATAAATAAATAAAATCTTAAAAAAAAAAATAAAGCGGTTGGCCACTGAGTGAAGTGTGGCAGAAGGAAACTCTGCCACTAGCAGGGAGTTAGCGTGGATGAGTGTACCAAAGCCTCTGAGCCCTGATATTTTATGGCTGGACAACATGAATATTAGTGAGTCTTTCTCTGTCCCAATCTATAGTATAGTCATACCAAGTGGATCACATTTCCCACAAGGTTCTGTCCTGTATAGAAGGTAGAACGAAAACAAAGACATGGGCTTTGGATATCCTCATAGAGGCTAACTGTATGGTCTTCCTAACAACCCCGCTCCTAGCAACAAACTATTTTACAGTTCACATTTGTCTCATTATTAATCTAAATCTTATGTTTAAGGCATGCGATTATTTCTGTAAAATCTGTAATAAAGATGGAAGAAACTATGGATATTTGGTTAAGTTCAAAGGCATTTCTTGCCTAATGTACTCAAGATTCCCAAAGCAAAAGCTCTAACCATCTGTATCCATATTTTCAACTGCAACATTCTAGATTCAGAAAAATACAGATTTCTGAGAACTCTTTCACCTTTACTTGTGAAAACCCAAGAAGAGGAGCAGTCTCCAAGGCGAACAGAATCATAGCGTCCTTGACACGGACGTCCCTGAGATGACGCTGCCCTATCAGCTGTTCTCAGCTGTGTCTTAAGTAACAAAAAAATCACCAGCAAGTCCTGAAAGAACCATGTAGCGCTCCACAGAAAGTTAGGATCCCTACTGTTTCCAGCTGGTATCATTGTAGAAGAGAAAACAGAGGAGCTGAGCCTGTGCTTGTCAAGTAGTTCTTCAGAGAAACAGAAACTCGAGATTACGTGAAATGGTTCAATCTTCTGACTCACTACAAGGTCCCTGATTTTCCAGTACAAAGATAAATCCATTCTGAGGAGCTTAATATGTGTCAAATAAAGAAATAATTCAGATTTTGAACAGTTAGTAGGAACCTCAAACCAACTCTGTTGGCTTAAACAGATTCTGATCTCTAGTTTTTATTAGTCGAAAGCTAAACCATCTGTTTGAGTAGAAACAGATTTTTGCCACAAGGGAGAAAGAGTGAAAGTGATCTCACTGAGAGCTGACGGGACCCGGAAGGTCTTTTAGGTGTAGCGGGCTCGGCAACTGGCTCCTCGGGGCGAGGAAGCACTAATATCCTGGAAGATGCAGCGCAACCTGATCCGAAGTAAACCTCTGGAGGCTCATGAAAGTTCCCACAGATTCAACAGTTTATTAGTAAATCAAATACTAAAAAAGACAAACTACTCCTGAAAAAAATGGACCTGTGCAACCGCCGATAAATCCTCAAAGCAGTATCACTCAACAAGTGCTAAGTCTTCAGGTACAGAAAGGCAGATCCACCATTAATCTCATCTCTTCCATTTCAAAATCCTATCTTCAGACTTACTTTGCAGAAGTGGGTTCAGAAGAGGCCACGCCAAGTGGGGCTAACCGAACAGTCTGGGAGGAGCCAAGAATGGTTACCCTGACGACTTCGCCCAGAGGAAACGAGGGTGGCAAGAAACAACTCTGGCAAGTACAGCTACTTTACCATTGTGCAATCAGCTTCTACTCCCTCCTTCAGTTACCAGGTGCAATAGATTTTCCGTTTGAAATTTCTCTGGACAGTTTTCCTTTCTCTCCATTCCAGGCCTTTCACAACCTCACCCCATAATTGGTGCAATGCATCCTAGCTCATCTTCCCTAACTTTTGTTCACTGACAGACCTCAGCTGGATTAACGGTCTCTTAACAGAGCTTTCAGAGTGTAATTTTTATGCTGGAGAGCTTAAAGTCACTGCCTTAACTCGTTAATGACCTACATCATATAGCTGCATCCCATGCAGCAAACACCATTTCTCATCCTCTTCAACTCGAGTCCCCTCCTCACTGTCTCCTCCCAGACACTTTACTCAGTCCCAGCTCAGCGCATGACGGAATGCCACAGCAAGCAGCTGCTGCTGATCCGCCCACCCAGTACCCATTCCTTCCGTACTGAGCCAAGTCTGTATTTTTTTCAGATCACAGTGTGCCTAGTAAAAACACTGTATTTCTGAGCCTCCCTTGAAGCTAGGCATATGCATGGGACACAGTTTCTATGTCCCATGAGACATCACCAGCAAAAGTCTGCCAGAAATTTCTGGACAATGTTTGCCTCCCTGACAGATGCCAGGCCTTCGTCCATTTTTTCTGTCTGAAATACAGATATGAGGGCTTGAGCTGCAGCAGCCACTCTGAGAACATCTGAGGAAGGCCAAGAGAACTGCAGCAACCTTAGTCCTAGCAGCTTATGTTGTTGAGCAAACACCAGCACCTAGATTGGTTCATTGCTGTGGACTCGTCAATATATAAGAAAAAATGGAACAGACCTATAATCACTAAGGAAACTGAAGCAGTCATCAAAAATCTCCCAACAAACAAAAGCCCAGGGCCAGATGGCTTCCAGGGGAATTCTACCAAACATTTAAGGAAGAATTAATACCTATTCTTCTGAAACTTCACAGAGATGGAAGGAAAACTTCCAAACTCGTTTTATGAGGCCACCATTACCTTGATCCCAAAAGCAGACGAAGACCCCATCAAAAAGGAGAATTACAGACCAATATCCTTGATGAACATGAATGCAAAAATTCTCACCAAAATACTAGCCAATAGGATCCACTGTACATTAAAAGGATTATTCACCACGACCAAGTGGGATTTATCCCTGGGCTGCAAGGTTGGTTCAACATCCGCAAATCAATCAACGTGATACAATACATTAACAAAGAAAGAACAAGAATCATATGATCCTCTCAATAGATGCAGAAAAAGCATTTGACAAAGTACAGCATCCTTTCTTTTTTTTTTTTTTTTTTAATTTATTTATCTGAGAGAGAGAATGGGAGACAGAGAGCATGAGAGGGGGGAGGGTCAGAGGGAGAAGTAGACTCCCTGCCGAGCAGGGAGCCCGATGCGGGACTCGATCCCGGGACTCCAGGATCATGACCCGAGCTGAAGGCAGTTGCTTAACCAACTGAGCCACCCAGGTGCCCCTACAGCACCCTTTCTTGATCAAAACTCTTCAGAGTATAGGGATAGAGGGTACATACCTCAATATCATAAAAGCCATCTATGAAAAACCCACAGTGAATATCATTCTCAATGGGGAAAAACTGAGAGCTTTCCCCCTAAGGTCAGGAACACAGCAGGGATGTCCACTATCACCACTGCTATTCAACATAGTATTAGAAGTCCTAGCCACAGCAATCAGACAACAAAAAGAAATCAAAGGCATCCAAATCGGCAAAGAAGAAGTCAAACTCTCACTCTTTGCAGATGATAAGATACTTTATGTGTAAAACACAAAAGACTCCACTCCAAAACTGCTAGAACTCATACAGGAATTTAGTCAAGTGGCAGGATATAAAATCAATGCACAGAAATCAGTGGCATTTCTATACACCAATAAGACAGAAGAAGGAGAAATTAAGGAGTCGATCCCATTTACAATTGCACCCAAAACATAAGATACCTAGGAATAAATCTAACCAAAGAGGCAAAGGATCTGTACTCAGAAAACTATAAAATACTCATGAAAGAAATTGAGGAAGACACAAAGAAATGGAAAAATGTTCCATGCTCATGGAGTGGAAGAACAAATATTGTGAAGATGTCAATGCTACCTAGAGCAATCTACACATTCAATGCAATTCCCATCAAAATACCATCCACTTTTTTCAAAGAAATGGAACAAATAATCCTAAAATTTGTATGGAACCAGAAAAGACCCCGAATAGCCAGAGGAATGTTGAAAAAGAAAAGCAAAGCTGGCGGCATCACAATTCCGGACGTCCAGCTCTATTACAAAGCTGTCATCATCAAGACAGTATGGTACTGGCACAAAAACAGACACATAGATCAATGCAACAGAAGACAGAGCCCAGAAATGGACCCTCAACTCTATGGTCAACTAATCTTCAGCAAAGCAGGAAAGAACATCCAATGGAAAAAAGACAGTCTCTTCAACAAATGGTGTTGGGAAAATTGGACAGCCACATGCAGAAGAATGAAACTGGACCATTTCCTTACACCACACACAAAAATAGACTCAAAATGGATCAAAGACCTAAATGTGAGACAGGAGTCCATCAAAATCCTAAAGGAGAACACAGGCAGCAACCTCTTCGACCTCAGCCACAGAAACTTCTTCCTAGAAACATCACCAAAGGCAAGGGAAGCAAGGGCAAAAATGAACTATTGGGACTTCATCAAGATAAAAAGCTTTTGCACAGCAAAAGAAACAGTAAACAAACCAAAAGACAACCGATAGAATGGGAGAAGATATTTGCAAATGACATACCAGATAAAGGGCTAGTATCCAAAATCTATAAAGAGCTTCTTAAACTCAACACCCAAAGAACAAATGATCCAATCAAGAAATGGGCAGAAGACAGGAACAGACATTTTTCCAAAGAAGACATCCAAATGGCCAACAGACACATGAAAAAGTGCTCAACATCGCTCAGCATCAGGGAAATCCAAATCAAAACTTCAATGAGATACCACCTCACAGCAGTCAGAATGGCTAAAATTAACAAGTCAGGAAACGACAGATGTTGGCGGGGATGTCAAGAAAGGGGAACCCTCCTACACTGTTGGTGGGAATGCAAGCTGGTGCAGCCACTCTGGAAAACAGTATGGAGGTTCCTCAAAAAGTTGAAAATAGAGCTACCGTACGATCCAGCAATTGCACTACTGGGTATTTACCCCAAAGATACAAATGTAGGGATCCGAAGGGCTACGTGCACCCCGATGTTTATAGCAGCAATGTCCACAATAGCCAAACTGTGGAAAGAGCCAAGATGTCCATTGACAGATGAATGGATAAAAAGATGTGGTATATATATACAATGGAATATTATGCAGCCATCAAAAGGAATGAGATCTTGCCATTTGCAACGACGTGGATAGAACTGGAGGGTGTTATGCTGAGCGAAATAAGTCAATCAGAGAAAGACATGTATCATATGACCTCACTGATATGAGGAATTCTTAATCTCAGGAAACAAACTAGGGGTTGCTGGAGTGGTGGGGGGTGGGAGGGATGGGGTGGCTGGGTGATAGACATTGGGGAGGGTATGTGCTATGGTGAATGCTGTGAATTGTGCAAGACTGTTGAATCACAGATCTGTACCTCTGAAACAAATAATACAATATATGTTAAAAAAAAAAAGATAGCAGGAGGGGAAGAAAGAAGGGGGGAAATCAGAGGGGGAAATGAACCATGAGAGACGATGGACTCTGAAAAGAAACTGAGGGTTCTAGCGGGGAAGAGGGTGGGAGGATGGGTTAGCCTGGTGATGGGTATTAAAGAGGGTACATTCTGCATGGAGCACCAGGTGTTATACACAAACAATGAATCATGGAACACTACATCAAAAACTAGTGATGTGATGTATGGTGATAAACATAACAAAAAAATTTTTTTAAATAAAAAAATATATATAAGAAAAAATGAATCCAATTTATTTAAGACAATGTTTAGTTAAGGTTTTTCTGTTACTTGTAGCTAAATGCAATCCTTACATTAAAAAATATCCTCCTCCTTATCCTCCTCTAAGTTTCCTTTACAGTGCAGTTCAAGTTTTGCCTCCCAAGGTACCAAGATCCTAGTATCTACCATAGTCTTCAAATTTTTGATCCGATGTCAGAGGCATTATGATTTATAACTACCCAGTACTTAATTGATTTCTCTTAAAAACTTAATCAGCATGTTGTTTCCGGTTTAGAACTGATCTAAATCATCACTGTTGGTCTAGGTCCAGCTGGTGATTTAACATCACTAGAGAAGGTAAGCTAAAAAGGGATCTAAGGAATTGAGCCAAATTTTACCCACACTGTAAAGATAATGTCATATTCTGCCTCGCACAGGTGACTGTCTTCTCACAAGAAAACAGCCAGTTCAACACAGGGGATCAACATGAAGACCCAGGTCTTCATGAAGATACTATTTATCACAGCTAGTATGGTCAATGTTAACACTCCCCATTATACCTGCTAGCCAGACATAATTCATAGATCTGTGGATATATACTGAAAGAAAAAATCTTTCTTTTTTGTGACTAGTGTCATTTTTCTCCTTTTGTCAGTAGAAATTCTCAGTGTGGAAATTGTACTACTACTTTCGTAGTGAGTCAAAAGTGAAATATTTAATTATATGTTTTTCAAATATTTAAAACATGGTTGGAAGAGAAGATTCAACTCACTCAACTGTCTAGACACAACTACAGAACACTGAAATGGAAGAAATACAAGGTTGTAAATATATTTTAAGAAAGTAGATAACCTGCAGGCCTTTAAGAAAAAGAGAATTTATAAGATTAGGCACAATTCTCTTACAGACAACCAGCCTGCTTGTGCAGAACATGTCTAAAACAGGACAGTTTCCAAATTTCCAAAATTCCATTTTCTTTGGGATCACAGTTTTATGAAACTAGTGATCATCAAAAGCAGTTGTATCAAATTCTCTTATTATTAAAACCAACACATTTGGTGAGTTGGTTTGCTTCCTGCCCTCCTATTACATCCTCTTCAACTAAAAAGATGTTTCATTGCTAGTAAGTTCTTCTAGATTTTTACATGGAAATGACCTTGAGATTAAATATAAATACAGTGTCGCCTTCTAGTCATTTGTTCATCTACTTGAACCCTTACCAAGGACAGGGTAGAATTAGAATAGTTTTTTCTTTACTACTCAGGTACCACACTAACTTAGGTACATGATACACAGAGAGAAGGGGAACAGTAGAACCAAATCAAAGTGTTGGTCAGATTGAGCATCTGCTAATGGCTGTGTTCATTCCCTGGGAAAGACATCTACAACGTAGCTACCATTAAAAATAAATCTCTTCTACGGTCTACTTTGTTGAATTACTTATGAAGAAAGAAAGGAAATGAGCAGTTTTACCACAACATAAGTGGAAATAATTTAAAAGCAGGAAATGTTGACTTATAGTACAAGGAAAACTTCCAGAATCCTTTTTTTATAAATAGCAATAGCCTCTAATGTATCATCCACTGCTCTGCCAACCATCTGCAATCATTTTTTAAAAGTTTTTTTTAAAGCATACCAGCATTTCATTTTATTTCAATAATCTTCAGTGTGAAGACTTCTTCAAAGATGGACTTTCTTACAGCTTCACTAACCTGTTTTCAACTGTCACATGAGACAAAGGATATCAAGTATCAAAGAGAATGCAAAATGAAATAAATTACAAAAATTAAATTGGCATAGAAAAGATAGAATGATGTAACTAGCATTTTCTTTTCTTTCTTTTTTTTTTTTTTAAATTTATTTATTTGAGACAGAGAGAATGAGAGAGAGAGAGCACATGAGAGGGGGGAGGGTCAGAGGCAGAAGCAGGCTCCCTGCCGAGCAGGGAGCCCGACGCGGGACTCGACCCAGGGACTCCAGGATCATGACCTGAGCCGAAGGCAGTCGCTTAACCAACTGAGCCACCCAGGCGCCCCGTAACTAGCATTTTCTAAATGGCATTAATTTCACACCCAAATCCTGTTCTCTTCAGTTTTGTTTTTTTTTTTTTAAGATTTTATTTTTGAGAGAGAGAGAGAGTGTACAACCAGGGGAAGCAGCAGGCAGAGGGAGAGGGAGAAGCAGGCTCCCCCCTCAGCAGGGAGCCCCATGCGGGGCTCGATCCCAGGACCCTGGGATCATGACCTGAGCCGAAGGCAGACACTTAACCATCTGAGCCACCCAGGCACCCCCCTTTAGCTACTTCTTGTATAGACTTTTTTCCATAGCTCAAAACCACAAAGTAGAGTCATTATGCGTTATAATTTAAGATCAGATATTGACTTGGGAATCTAATTTACTTTGCCAAAATTGGAAAATCAAATTCCTCTTCCCAAATATCCCTATCCAGGGAACTACAGAAACCAACTGCTCAATAAAAATTTGACTTTGTCTTCCACCACCCTCTCCAAAATCCTACAGGCACCACTAAAGTCAGAGAGAGGGATCAAACCCACAACTCATGTTCCTTTCCAAGGTACATGTAACTTTTCAACTCAGAAATGGCAGAAAATATATTTTATTCAACTTTCTTAAATTCTTACCCTGCTCAGGATGAAAAACTTCTATGTTAGAGATATCCTCACAACATCTCTGCCCTTGCAAGAAACAGGTGCCCAAACGTTGGTAAGTGATAGAGTACTGCCTGTCAAATTCATGTAACCCAATAAGCCAAAGAAATCCATCTCTGGAACTTGGGAGAGTTCTATACTTCAATTTTTTTGCATGTGCTTTCTTTTGTAGAACAATTGTTGAAAAGGAGGTTAATAGTTTCAATTCACTCTTTACAATGAATTCCAAATCTCAACCAATATGGTAGAGAGGTAACTAGTAAACAAATTAATTTATATTTGGAAAGATTAGACTAAACTGTACTTGCCAACGGTTTTTAATCATATGAAGAATTAAAATAGTAAAATCTTTCAAGTGACCACAAAGCACTGACCAAATAACATTTACCTCACTTATTCAGCCATTCAACAAACCTGAGTCCATCAAATTCAAAACATAGGAATTGCATTGTATTATGCCGCTCTCAAACGAATGTGCACAGCCTTACAATAAGGAATAAAGTGGTATAAAAATCTATCTTAAATTCTGGAATCCCAAATATTTTTGACACTCACACATCTGTCTTTAATACTGAAATAACAATATAATAATTAATCAGAACATACTTTATATACTTCCTGAAATCCTGGCTGTGTTATGCAGTGGATGTATAAAACAGTACCAATTACTCTGCTGGGCTTTAACGTCTACCAGAGTGCCGCATCCTGCGATTTTCCTACACTAGACACTTCTCTAGGTGCTGGGTTGTAAGCGGCAAACATAATGTAGGAAACCAGTTTCCTGTCCTCACAGAGGAGGAGAAGCTGGCTAAGCTGAGCAAGAAGGAGACAAACGTGGAAAATGAGACAAGCCACAGTATCAGGAAAGCCTACAAGATGAAGTGTTTCAAAAGAAGGGTATGTCAAAAATATACTTCAGGGGAATGGCTGCAAAGGGGTACGAGGAGACTTTCTGAAGTAATGAAAACATCTGTATCATGATTGAATGGTAGGTTCATAACTGTATACATTTGTCAAAACCCATTAAACGGTACACATAAAATTGTTGATTTTTACTGTGTATTATGTTATACCTCAGTGACTCTGGTTTCTAAGAAGTGTGTATGTCAGGAAAGACAATTTTTTAGAAGGCAAGAGTTCTAAGATGAAAGGATACTAAAGAGGTGTGCCAAGTGGGTGTAACGTATGGTCTTTGACTCGATTCTGTATCCCTCCCCACAAAAAGCTATAAAGAGCATTTTAGGGGCAAATTGGAAATGTGAATATGGACTATATATTAAACTGTAAAGTATCAATGCTAAGCTTTTTTTTTTTTTTTTAAGTGTGGTCATTTTCTTGTGCTTATGTAGGAGAATACCCCTTTTGTAGCAGATGCATATTCAGGTACTTGGGGGTAAAATAAGAATGTCTGCAATCTAGTCTCACAAGGCTCAGAAGAAGGAACATATGAGTGTGGAGGAGAGACCAGGGGATAAGCAGATGAAGGCAGCGAGTACAAGGCACTCTTTTCAAGAGTGTTTCCCTGAAGGACAGCGGAGAAATAGGACGTGGCGTTAACAGTCTCCCCACACCAAAGGTAGTACGAAGACGTTCTGTATGTTGAACCGGTAGAGAAGAGGCTGATGGCGCAGGATAGAAAGGGTATCAGTGTAGAAGCAAAGTCTCTGAAACCGTGAGAGGGGCTGGGACACAGGGTCCAAAAGGAAGGAATCACCTTAGGTGATGTGGATGATGATGGTGACAAAGGGGCACGAGTGTCCACGCTGAAAATGGCCAGGCACTATTTAAAGCATTTTTACTCATTTAATTCTCACATCAACTATAAAATAAAGGTATTACTAGTATCTCCTTTTACAGATGAGGAAGCTGAGGTACAGAAAAACTAAATAACTTGCCCAGTGACACGTATCTAATAAATAGCAAATTGAGCTTTTAGAACCCAACGGAAGAGACTTTTCTCCCAGCACAACAGGGCGGGCAGGGTCTGTGCGCGGCAGAAGGAGCTGCGCTTCCGGCAGCGGAAGATGACGTAGCTCTGACATGAGTACATCTGTTTTCTCAGCGTGGCATTCGGTGAGTTCATCAGCTGAGGGGGTGGGCGGAGGGGATGTTGGGGATTTGAGAAGAGAGGTGAGAAATTCTTGCTTCAGACAGAAGGCAAGTGAAATTACTAGCAATGACTGGCAGTACTGAATGCCCCTCTGGAATTAGTAGTCATAAATTTGCAGTCAATCTACTTGTCCTGACTAGATGGTATTTTCCGGCAATTTTCAGCTGCTTGAGAGCAGGCATAAAGAGGACAGCTGGGTTTAACTAGGGAGGGATTTTTACAGACAAGTGAGACCCAAGAAAAAAAGAAGCCAGGGAGTAACTAAGGGGGGATGCAAGAGAGTGGTGAAAGTATGAGGGGGTGGAATCTCGGCTAGATAAGGAGGAATATATGACCATTATGAATGTGATCCATACACATTCATATGTATGAAAAAGTGGTGGGGTCGGAGGCCTGGAGATTGTGAGGTCAGAGGGTAGTTGGGAGTGTGGGTTTACAGTAAGAGATAAGTAGGAGTGGGATGCTTGGAGAGGGTATTTCAAGAGCAGTGCCATTATTGATGATGAGGAGATCCAGAGTATGACCATGTGGATGGGAGGCTGAGGGGTACAGAATAAAAGACAACAGGATTGGGGCGCCTGGATGGCTCAGCCGGTTGAGTGTCCAACTCTTTATTTTGGCTCAGTTCATGACCTTAGGGTCCTGAGACTGAGCCCCGAATCTGGCTCCCCACTCAGCAGGGAGTCTGTTTCTCCCTCTGCCCTTCCCCCTGCTTGTGCACGTGCTCTCTCTCTCAAATAAATAATCTTAAAAAAAAAAAAAAGGAAAAAAAGACAATGGGATCAAAAGAGGCCAGGGTGCTGGATGAATCCTCTGTGAATGCTGAAGTTACACAGAGAGATAGAAAAAGCAGTGGTGGAGAGTCATCAGTGAAGGTGGGACAGAAGACAGTGACAAACCAGAGTAAGGGGAGTAAAGCCCGACATGATATACTTTAAGATGTTGAGGGGGGCTGAAGGGGAAAGATGGCGAGATCATTTGGAAGTTGCAGTGGGGAGCAAGGATATACCCCCACCTGTAGGCTCAGAGGGATATAAAGTGAGGAGGCAAAATCAGATTCTAACCCTCAGAGCAAGAAGGTGGAGGGACCGTTCAGAAAGAGACTAAGGATACAGCACAACACTTGGCACGTGGTAGATATTCAACCAGTATTTCTTGCATTTGAATCTTAACTTTCGAATAGTTTACTATACCCTAAAAAGGAAAAAACTAAATTTATTTATAAAGAAATCAAAACCAGATTAAAAAGGAAATGATCTTCTAATGATTGTATTTTTCAAATCCACGAAAGGCTCATTTTCAAAAATTAGTCCCCTGGCCAAGATCAACAGAGTCAAACAGCATCATATTGTTTTTGGCTTAGTAAATATGGAAAATTCACTGTCATAAAATAAAACCAGGCATTCTCTTGCATAAGAATTCAATATCAGAACAAAATTAAGTGAATTCTGTCTTGTTGAAGCTTAGATAATAGCCTTTCTGAGCATAAGCTGACCAGAACTTAAATCTATTATGGTTCAAGCAGAGAAACCCAGGTCCCTATGAAATAAGAATGGTATTTCCTAAACATATTCTTTGGAGTGTAATACAGTACACTTTGGAATATACCGTCCTTCCTGAAGTAGTAGTAGGACCGCTCCGTGAAAGCTTTGGAGGTATGCCCTTACTGAAGAAAGATAAGTTCTTCTCAATGTTACAGTTTTTGCTTTTTTTAAATTTGTTCTAAATGTCTTTGTAAGACTAAGAAAATGTCATAATTCTTTTATGCTTTAGCAAAACAAATGTTTTATTTTCTATCTTTATTATAAAGCTGCCTCGGGGCGCCTGGGTGGCTCAGTCGGTTGAGTGTCTGATTTTTTATTTTGGCTCAGGTCATGATCTCAGGGTCATGAGATTGAGCCCCACATAGGGCTCTGTGCTCAGTGGGGAGGTCTGCTTGAGATTCTCTCTCTCTCTCTCGCCCTCTGCCCCTCCCCCTGCACATGTATGCACACACACACACTCTCTCTAAAATAAATAAATAAATCTTAAAAAAATAAAACAAGCTGCTTCCTAAGCATTTCTTTTTTTCTTTTTTTAAGAGAGGGAGGGTGGGGAGGGGCGGAGGGAGATGGAGAGAGAGAATCTTAAGCAGGCTCCACACTAGGCGGGGCTCAATCTTACAAACCTGAGATCATGACCTCCTAAGCATTTTTTTTTTCTCTTAAGATTTTATTTATTTATTTAATTTTAGAGACAGAACTTGAACAGGAGTGGGGCAAAGGGAGAGAATCTCAAGCAGACTCTACACTAAGCATGGAGGCCAATGTGGAGCTCGACCCCATGATCTCAGGAGATCATGACCTGAGCCGAAACCAAGAGCCAGCCGCTCAACTGACTGAGCCACACACGTGCCCCTAGGACCTCTAAGCATTTCTAATAAGCAGTCTGCACACAGCTCAGTGAAATTCTATAGTCCTCTATGGTCTTAAAATGTACAATGAATATCTAATACTTTTTCTCTAAGACTAAATTTTACTGGGATTTATCTAGAATCCCAGGTTTTTGTTTTTGCTTTTAACAGTTATATTTGGTTGTTTAACTATGATCATCAATCAGAATGTGGACTGGTTCAACTGCAGGTTAGTCCAAAAGGCTCTTCACCTTTCGGCTTATTCGTAAACTATGAGGTTCTTACTACTAGATAAAAAGTGTACTAGTAGTTTCATTATACAAGATAAATGAATTCGGAAGGACAGCCAATCCTCCTAGTGTCTTTAGGGCCTAATATGAGGTGTCCGAGAAAGCAGTCCGTCAGCAACAGACGCTGTGCTCATTTACAGCACACAGCACACAGCTTGCACTGGGAGTAAGAGCTTCTCGTTTCCATGAAGAGCCCAGCTGGAGGTAATCTCTCCTTTACCAAATTTCTTTAGTACTTTGTATATTCCTTATGGGACCTTCTCTTTGGAGTACAGTGATTCCTGGGCTTATTTTTCTTTCTTGATTATAAGCAAGATGCCTTAACATCTTTAGATGGTCTCAAGGTATTACAGCATTATTTGTAATTTATGTAATACCCAGCACTAGTAGGAGAACAAAATGGAATAGTGACACTATCAATACCAAATTCATCAGTATTACGGACTAAATAGCTTGTGATGTTTGGTCTGGGAATCATGTCACTATTTACATAATACAGGTAACTGCTTTGAGTTCCCAAAACCCAACTTTTTTTTTTTTAAGATTTTTTATTTATTTATTTGACAGAGAGAGAGAGAGAGAGAGAGAGAGAGATCACAAGTAGGCAGATAGGCAGAGGGAGAAGCAGGCTCCCTGCTGAGCACAGAGCCCGATGTGGGGCTTGATCCCAGGACCCTGGGATCATGACCTGAGCCAAAGGCAGATGCTTAACCATCTGAGCCACCCAGGCGTCCCCCCAAAACCCAACTTACAAATTCACTCTCAGAACCCAGCAGGGAATTCTTACACTGTATGTATAACCAGAAAGGCTACAGTAAGTCTGTAGAGCAGTCAAGATGCTAACCTTTCCGATTTTGTAAATAAGAGAATGAATTTTTTCTCTTAAAAATACAGTAATTTTAAAAGTAACTTTAAATTAAATCTTTTAATTTTTTAAAGTTATTTTTAAAGAGAGTATAGGAATTTAAAAATAATCTTTTGTGAAAAAAGTGGAAAAATGTTTCAGAATTAATGCATGGATATATATCTGACCAACCAAACATTTTAAATGGCTTTTGGTTAATCCAGAGAATACTGATTAAGCAAAGCAAACTTACGTTGTTCGTAAACCCAAATTTCTACTTACCATTTATGTTTATCGCTGGTAATACTATTGACATCTTTGGTCTTGAGGTCTTGTTGTGGGTCGTGGCCGGTAGCAGCAGGTGATCCTAAGAATAACAAACAACAACCTGTTATAACAACTGGCTTAGTCTTATAATAGGCCCAAGTCAGAGTTTCTAAGATGCCAACATTTCATTGGGATCATAAACAAAAATGACATCTTTTATTTTAACTTGGCTTAGAGGTAATTAACTACAAATCATCTTACGATTTACTGAGTGTCTATTATTACCAGGTGCTACGTAGTATTCTTGGAATACTCCTCGGTTCTGATAACATACATGTTGCGGTGTACTTTAAAGGGTACTAGCCAAAGAGTCCGAACAGAAGGATTGTAATTCTAGATCTGCCCCCAACAGCTGTATGATCTGGGTCTGTTTCCAACCCTGTAAAATGAGGAGGCTAGACTAGATAATATCACAAGATACTGAAATTATCCAATACAGTCATTTTAATTTTTTTTTTTTTTTTTTTTAAAGAGGAGGAACATTTCTGCCCTCCTCCCAATTCTGATCCCAAATTACTGGTATATAAAATAGACATTCTGTTTGCAGTTTGCAGTCAGGCCAGAGCCTGGATCTTTGTCTGCTTAGCCGCCTCTTCTCCCTTTGAAGCAACCACAGCATTAGATTTTTTTTGGTAAGCAATAAGTACATACTAAAGATGTATAGTTCTTGCCTTTAAAAAGCATATACTTCAATGGAAGAATTAAAAAATTATAAATGCACGTCTAGCATAATTATAAAGTTCCAAACGTAACAATGCCAACATTTGATAATCTATCAATGACCCGTGGCATCTGAGGTTTCTGGTTTCCAACCACACAAATACTAAAAGTAAGATGAGCCAAGAGGAGTCTGGCTTCAAAAAAAAGGGGAGTATGTGTGTTTTGGAAGAGGTATGTATGACTGTAGGTATTCCAAAGCGGATTATAAACGACTTATGACTTTGTTATGAACTACTGTTTAAACATCAATAACTCCTTTTTCCTAGCAAAAACAGAGGAACTGTCACAGCAAAAAGAAAAAAGAAAGAAAACAACATACATTAGTGTTTCCACTTAAGGGAGCACAGTTAAATTGAGATAGAACTGAACCTGATATTAACCCCCCTCGCTTCATCACTCATTCAGCAAACTTGCTATAGGGAAGGACTCATTACAAGTAGGATTTAACACAGCTGAAGGTAATAAATTCAATGCAACTCAGTTCAAAGGTCAATGTGATTATGAAATGCAATTATCAGCAAAGTGAAGAAAAAATCTAGAATGCAATAAACAAATTGAAATGAATATACATCAACAGAACTGAATAGAAAACATTTCCAGTAACTGCTTGTCCTTTGTTTAACTCAAGGCAGCATTTCTGTGAGAACAGATTTTTTTATCTTTAAAGTTGGGGGAAAGATGAGTGAAGTTGTTCTGTTAGAATTCCAGCACTGCAGCACGGGAGATTTTTTTTTTAAGTGCATTGTTAGACACAAAGATCACACATTTCTCAGTAAGATAACATAATATAGCCAAGAAAAAATAAAATTTGCTGATCTTCATGCCATGAAAATTATAAATAGCTTAATTCCTATAATTAAAATACTGCTTCAGGGTCCCCAAAATTGAATGAGAAAACAAACCAACAAACTTGCAAGCCCCAAATTAAAGCTACTGTAAAAATAAACACACTTAGATTCCATTGGTCATGGGTTAAGGTCAGCCTCAGACTTAAATCCGAGTTTCCTGCTAAGGTCTAGATGCCATACTAAACATTGTTTTCAAGCATGATTTTCTGAACATAATGTCTTCTACTTTCTTTCTTCATTAATTTCAGACAGTTACTTTTGCAGGAGAAAGCCAAAAAACACATTATTATTTATGAAAAAGAAGAATCACATCTTGAATGCATAAAAATTATTACAGTTAACCAGCCTTACCTCTAATTATTAAAGTTTGCAAACTGTGAAGGGTGGGGGGCAGAGAGGAGACCTAGAATTTAAGGTGCTTGTTTGGGGTGCCTGGGTGGCTCGGTAGGTTGTGTCTGCCTTCGGCTCAGGTCACGATCCTGGTATTGAGTCCCGAATCGGGCTTCCCGCTCAGTGTGGAGTCTGCTCCTCCCTCTACCCCTCCCCCGCTGCTCGTGCTTGCTCGTTCTCACATAAATAAATAAATAAATAAATCTTTAAAGTGCTTGTTTAGGGGTGCCTGGGTGGCTCAGTCATTAAGCGTCTGCCTTCGGCTCAGCTCATGATCTCAGGATCCTGGGATCGAGCCGCACATCAGGCTCCCTGCTCTGCCGGAAGCCTGCTTCTCCCTCACCCACTCCCCCTGCTTATGTTCCCTCTCTCGCTGTGTCTCTCTCTGTCAAATAAATAAATAAAATCTTTAAAGTGCTTGTTTACCACAGAACTGCAGGGAATCAAAGCCGGTATACTAAAAATTCTAATAGTGCTTATCTTATATTAAAAAAAAATTTTATTCACACAAACATCTGGGAGAGTATAGTTGATTCATTTAACATTTACTTCAAATTAAATGCTCCTTGCAGTAACAGTGAATTCTGAATCACTTTTTTCTCCCCGACTGTGTTCATCTCACTCTTTAGCATATCATTAAATTCTATTAGTGATGTTTTCAGAAACAAAGGAGTTTTATTTTGGCACTGTTGCTGAAATCTATGTCACCAATTTTAGGATATCTCCAAATGCACTCCTGAAAAGCCTCTACAGGACTGAAATACCATGGGATATCTTCAGGGAGGAAACTTTGTGGACAGACACTATCATCAACACATTGTTATTTTTATTCCCAGAAGAAGTCAGAGAAACACTGGTGGGAAAACACCAAAACATTTCACTGTGAGAATAAAACAGTTTTCCCCAGTGTTACGCAATATTGTGCATGAGAAAATCTGCCATTTTCATACAATTCTCCTAATTCTTTTCCAAGCACTTTGTTAGAAGAAAACCAAAATATTAGTGCATAATGCAGCATCCAAAATTATGTCTCTTCTCTTTTTAAGAGGGCTAAAGCATTGGAGACTAACCTGTCAAAAGAACAGGACCACATTTTGCTCAGCTGAAGGTTGAAATGGTAATTCACACTAAAATTAAGGTCCTACTAGGTGTTGTCTAATGTTAATTCTATATATCCGTGTAGAGTGGAAACTGACCTCCAACTTAAACTGCTGAGTTTAAATGACTCTTCCCACTCCCCTCTAAAACTTACTGATACCCACAGCACAAGTGAACATTCATGACTATTTTTGGGTTTTTTCCCCCCAAAAGTACTTCTGCTAATTGTATTTGTTAGGGTAATTGGGGGCGCCTGGGTGGCGCAGTCGGCTAAGCATCCAACCCTTGGTTTCGGCTCAGGTAGTGATCTCAGGCTCATGAAACTGAGCCCCACGATGGGCTCCAAGCTCAGTGCAGAGTCCGCTTGAGATTCTCTCTCCCTCTCTCTCTGCCCTCCTGCTCATGCTCTCTCCCAAATAAATAAATCTTTAAAAAAATATTAGGGAAATTGATAAAAAAATGTGTGAAAAGGAGATTTAATAAAAGTGAATAGTTTAAAAAATTCACTCATTCCAAGACAACCATAAAAGACTGAGAAAAAAATCATACCAGTCTGCATTCAGATTGCTTAAAAAAATATCTTTAAATTCTTAATCTAATTTAGAGTAAGAGTAACTGATACTGGAAATTATGGTTGATGCATTGTGAGTGTAGTTTGTATTGAAAGGCAACATGGAATTCTTCCAGATCTGGACTCAAAGAAAAGGTGTTGGCGCTACATCAAAACTTGGCAAGCAAGTCCACATTTATATAATTAAATGAAATAAATTTAAAATATACATATTATTTTGATGACCTCCTGCTTTAACCAATTTTGTTAATTCACAGATTTTCCAGTAGTCCCTATTATACTAGGTAAGACAGTTTCTCTTGTATTAGGAAACTCTGACCTAAGCTTGGGGCCCCATATCTTTGATAGAAAGGAATGTATTTAATATCTAATGATGTTTCCTGGGGAATGAGGGAAACAGTCTGCAACAGGCTGCACTCTGACAATGAGCAACTTTTATTTGGATCAACATGGGCCTCTATTCGTCAAATTTTGCATGTCAGGCCCATACTAACAACAATGACTTCTTAACATTTCATATTTGGTCCATATCCACTGGATTCCAGAGACGGGCTTGGTTTTTCAATATAAAACCGTTAAAACCAGATCAAAAATAAAAAGCATCTATCCTCATTTCAAAAATAGCTTTGCATTAATTTTTTTCTAATCTATGTTCCTATCCTGGGGAGCTCTCGTTTTTTATCTCACCAAGTCTCCGGCAAGCTACCGAACTAAGTGAAGAGCATATCAAAGCTTGGAAATAGGAGAGCCAAAGCAGCAATGAGAATCAGGCCTTCCACAGCTCTTTATCAAAGTCAAACATTCTGAATTTATGTTGTTTTCTAAGAGCCGTATTAATTGCTGATCAAATGTGTCCAACATGAAAGCAACCGAAAAGCAAAGATAATTAAGAAATTTGAAACCATTAAAATACACAGATACACACAGTGACATATCCTAAAAAAAAAAATGTAAAGAAAAAAATTAGAGGTAGTAAAACTAAGTAGAATGTAATCATTTTAAAAGTCTATTAAAATGTCTATGATGTAGGGCTTCCCATTATAGTAAAAACATAAGCTAAGTACATTACTCACCCCCAAACTAGAAATAGTTAATATAAATAGCTAATATGAATGCAGTATTTGTGCCACCAACGTATGCAATAAGACTACAGACCAATAAAAGGAAATGTAAAGCTTGCATCAGCACCATTAATACGCATGTCAGCCAGAGGAAGAATAAATCAAAACTATTAGTGCACCACAGATGGCCCAAGAGTGAGCCAAGGTTTACATTTCACAGGAGGAAAATTCTGACACTATGCTCAAACCTGATAAATGCTGCCAAGGTCACCAGAGGAAAGATTAGCTTGAAATCCTAATAAGTACAACCTCATTTTGCTTTAAGATATGGTTCTCATATCAAACTCTGTGGGAGTCTCCAAACCTGCCCAACGGACTGTGACCTCCCCTTTTATGCACACAAAAATGTATAAGGTTGGACCATATAAAACTGTCATTTTTTTGTGGGTCAAATATCAGTAATTTCATAAAGTTCAACCTAATAGTTACTATATATGCCTCTCTTTTTTAAAAATAATTTTTTTAAAATTAAACTTTACACCAAACATGGGGCTCGAACTCACAACCCCTAAATCAAGAGTTGCATGCTCCACTGACTGAGCTAGCCAGGTACCCTGATCTGCATCTCTCTCTCTAAGATTTTATTTATTTGTTTGAGAAAGAGAGAGCACACACGCAAGTGGGAGGAGGAGCAGAGGGAGAGGCAGACTCCCTGCTGAGAGGGGAGCCAGCAGACTAATCCCAGGACCCTGAGATCATGACCTGAGTCAGTCCCTTAACCTACCAAACCACCCAGGCACCCCCTGCTTCTCTTTTTTAAAAGTAGAATTAATTTAGGGTGTCTTGGTCAACATGCTTTCTTGTAAATACTTTCCCAAGGATACGACAGTAGCTTCCAAATCATTCTCTCTTTTTTTATAAAGATTTTGTTTATTTATTTATTTGACAGAGAGAGAGACACAGCGAGAGAGGGAACAGAAGCAGGGGGAGTGGGAGACGGAGAAGCAGCTCCCCGCAGAGCAGGGAGCCCGATGCGGGGCTCGATCCCAGGACACTGGGATCATGACCTGAGCCGAAGGCAGACGCTTAACGACTGAGCCACCCAGGTGCCCCTCATTCTTCTCTCTTAATGAGAGCTTGCAGGGAAAGTGTTTCCAAACCAGGTCAGGACTGTTTTCCCTAGAGAAAGCTCTTCGACAAAATGCTGGTTATATGCTTTGAACAGGGATCAGCCAGCAAGTCTTTGAGCCTGTACTTCATATTACTCCATTCAATAACTCTAAGCTAATCAAGTTCCAAACTTTGTCAGCTCTAATACAGAGTTTTTCAAAAGCTGGACAGTGTGTGACTTAGGGAAATAAATTAGGACCCCTGAAACTCGTTCTCAATCATCATTTGCTGAGTGCCAACAGTGTGGCAATCCAAAAAAATGTCTTAAGGAAAAAGATCAAACACTAAATGCATGAAGAGTTTAACCATAGGAGTTTGTCAGACATAATGTTTACAAGATGTTTCGTTTTACAAAATTCACTTTACTCAGGACTACTGGTAGGAAGTGAATTTCCTGAGGCCTGAATTGCATCCTACAGATGGGCTACCAGTGGGGAGGGAGAAGGTGAGTCTACAGCAAACTGAGCCAACGAGTTTTCTGAGAAAAGAGATTATTAGGAAGCACTTCAAAGAAGTTGTTAAATACAGATATCTAAGAAAATTATTTTACTTTTTGTTGTAAAAAATGGGTAAAATGCTAGGTTGAGACAAAAATTAATTTTTTGAAGTTCTAGGCAGAAACTACAAAAATGGTATAAACTTGTGTAACAGTCTCAAATGATGTGTGTGTGTGTGTGTGTGTGTGTGTGTGTGTGTGTGTAACTACCAGAGCAGCAGGGGAAGGGAATGCACGGAGATCTAGAGGATTCCTTCATATCAATGATGCTACAACTTTTTGGAGGGAGAGGAGAAGCAGAATCCTACTTACTTTATATTCCTAAAGTTATCTTTCCTGCATGATTCTGTGTCTGGATATTCCTCCAGTCTCCACTAAAGATATCAATCTTCTCTCCAAAGTAATTTTGATCTTGGTTTCACACAAACAAACAGGAAGGACTATAAAATATCCCTAAAGTACATTTTAGGAAAGACTGGTCTTGACAAGGCAAACAACCAAGTGGGAAAAAACAATTCCCTTAAAGTTTCTTTTAAAGCTCTTATAAATTTAATGATAATCTGCAATAATCTGATAATCTGCAATAATCTGATTTTTCTACTTAGTGGACAAATTTTCTCTTGAGATCTTGGGTTAGCAAGATAGCCCAAAACTGGACACCTGGTCCACACTGGAAGCTGAGCTTTAGTTTTATTGCTAGCTACAATCCTCATTAAGGATGGAGGTATGCTATTGTATAGACTTGTTCCAAAGAGTTCAGAAGAGTTCTCTCTTCATATCACAAAAGGTATACTTTCCAGAACCTAGTATGTTCTCTGCATTCTCAGCTTCCATTCAGTTTTAACGTGAATGTTTGATGTATGATGTACTTGTGGGGAAGGAAGGAAAATTCTGTTTTCACTGTTTGGTCAAGTATTGTTTAAGAAAGGATTTCAACTGCTCAAAAGGCACACTAAGGGATCACAGTACTAATTTTAAGTTCTGTAATAATTAGGTTCCCTTCAGAAAGTATTTAATCTTACGGCCAAAGGAAACCAGGATCAGAACTGAACATATTGACAGTAGTAGGTCCTTCTGAAACAGAAGTTCTTAACAAAGGGTCCATATCAGAATCATCTACAGGACTTCCTAATGTAAACACCCAGGTTCTCCACCCCCTAAAACCATTCTGAGAAGGTAAGCCTGAGGCGGGCCAAAATCTGGCAGGGATCCCTGGCAATTCTGATGCAGACAGCGTGAGGATGCAGCTTTCACAAGCACTGGCAGCAAGGAGTAGACAGAGACTATGAGAAGCCTGGGCTCCGGAGCTAGACTGCCTGGGTTTGAATTCTGCCTCTGCCACCCCCATTTCTAGCTGTAGGATGTAGAGCAAGTTCCCCGATCTCCCTGTGCCCTGTTTTTCTCATCAGTAAAACAAGGACAGTAATAATACATAGTGCACAGACTGCTTATAAAGATTAAACAACATAATACTTTAAAGCACTTGGAACAATGAGTGACTGGCAAGTAAAAAGTACTATTTGAAGCATTCAATCAATTTTTTTTTAAAAAGGACCAAAAAGTTTGAGGTCAGAGAAGTCCTTGAGAAAACGTAACAGGTCGCACAACCAGGGACACGGACACTGTTGACCACGTTTCTTCCGTCCCACCTGGTGGCTGAGAGCCACTGTTTACCTGCCAGTGACAGGCACTCACTCCCCATCCAAACTCTGAGCCTAGAAATGAAAGCTCTTTATACTCTGATCTCTCCTGCTCTGGCATCTTTCCGCCATGATCGCTCACTATTCCTTTTCACAAACACTACTGCCAACTGTCAGAGATATTCTCTATAAATTCAGCCAAGAGAACAAGATACCCTCACATTTAATTTTCTTTAACGTAAAAGAGAGGGGGAAAATAATTGAAGCACAAGTATTCAACGCTTCTACTCTCTCTCTGCTTTTTCTAAAGATTTTTTTTTTTAAGTGCTGCTGGATTGCATGCATGGTAGGGGTAAGGTTACAGATAGAGAGGAGAGTTGGAAGAAGCTAAATTGTAAGCTAAAAGGTATGAGTTATTAACAGGGAAGAAGGGTCTGGAGGTTGGAGAAGTGGAAAGGAGGTGGAGAGAGAGGGCTGGCCTGAGCTGTGGCCTTTGCAGGACAACAGAGGTGAGGCAGCGACTCTGCAGGGGTGGGGGGTGGGGCAAGAGGGTACTGCTGCTGTTTTATTTACTATTCCCTGTGCAGTGTTGTCAAGAGATGTCACTAAAGGTCTTACATTACTTATCACGTTTATGAGGTTTTGGAGTTGTATTTCTTTTACCTTTTTAAAAGTAGGCTCAACACCCGCCGTGGAAACCAATGTGGGGCTTGAACTCATGATCCTGAGATCAAGACCTGAGCTGATATCAAGAGTCGGACACTTAACCAACCGAGCCACCCAGGCACCCCGATTTGTATTTCTTAGAGATCTGTGATGTCAAAATCAGGGCAAGCTGATTCTTAAAAAACGGCAAGCTGAGGGTTGCTGGAGGGGTGGGGGGGAGGGGGATGGGGTAACTGGGTGATGGGCAGTAAGGAGGCCACTTGATATAATGAGCACTGCATGTTATATGCAACTGATGAATCACTGAATTCTCCCTCTGAAACTAGTAATACACTGTATGTTAATTGCATTTAAATTTAAAAAAAGAGTTAACCCTAAAAAAGGGGGGGAAGCAAGCAAAAAAGTCCAGTTCTATTTAAATTACACGGGGTCTTTTCCTCTGTGGAGACTTCATAAGTCTTCTGGCAGAGAAGCTCCTTTAAAAATAAAATTAAATCCTAGTACCAAAACAAAAACAAATCCCAGTGAAACAAAACAAAAAACCAACAAAAAAAGAGTTCTCAAAGGCCTAATTTGTGAAGAATGTGGGCAGCCACTAAGTGTCCAACACATGCCTTTCTCTGCTTTGCCCCACTGTCATGTCTCCCACCCCTCCCAACCCCCAGCCTGGCCCTGTCGCTCAGCATCTGTTGTGGCCCAAAACACAGCCCCCCACCCCTCAACCCAGTCTGCCTTCTGCCTGTATTTTCCCACCGTACTCCCTCCCCCCAGGGTCACAGCTACTCCTAACATCCCTCTAGGTCTAACTGAGACCAATCTCACTCCTAGAAATGTGCTCCCACCACAAGGTACAGTAATGTTGCTTCCGCTTGCCTCCTGGGGTGTGAGCAGGCTGCCATCATAAACCCCAATGTTACAGGGGTCCAGAGGAGATATGGGGAGAGAGGAGGACATTTCAGGGCCTAGATACTATAAGGTACAAAGCAGGAGAGATCAAAGCCAAGTTTTTAATTTGATACTCTTGATATTTAATATCAATAAAGTAAGCCATGGAGTACATTCCTGAGTTTACAAAATCATTTTCATTTTGGTTATGTGACTTTCAAATTAGTTTCCCTAAACCTTTAAGATTTCGCACTTAGTTTTTATAGTACTGGCTGTTGGTTTTGGCTATCCAGCATTTGAATCTCTTGTCTACTTGGGGGTTTTTGTGAGGGGAAAATGTCTAACTGCAGGAGCCTAAAGGGGACAGACATAATTTCTCTCCCAGCTCTCTGGCAACCAGGACACTGACATGTGACCTAAGCCTGGCCAATCAGATACTCCCCTAAAATTCAAAGTCTTAGGCAATAGTGAATGAAGACTCGGATTTAGATTCACAGCAGCAATGGGAGCATGCCACTGGCAGCAGGGCTAGTGGCCATGGGGGAGGCCCGTGTCCTAACCCAACTGTCCTAACCCAACTTCTTGAGCTGAGACGATGACTGTGTTCTTGGCTGTGTGGCCTTCTTTGGTTCCCATCTCCAGTATTCGCATGGAGTCTTGTGAACTAAAAACAGCCTTCCATTAAATTCCTTTCCTGTAATGTGAAAAGTTTCTGCTTTAACTTAAGTTATGGTAGCTTTCTGTTGTTTTACAGCCAAGAACCATTCCTGGCACAATACTGGAATTCCATTTCTGACATATTTGATATTGCTGGTCAACGTCCGACCTAACATTTCCCCAAAATATCAATTTTAATTAGATTAATCCCACGGTATTATTTTAGGTAAATAAAGTAGACTGAGTCATAAGTCAATGGATTCTCCCATTTGATCCCTAAAGTAATGAAAACTGGCTCTGTTACCACCACTGTAACTGCAGCTGTCCTTATAAAGACTCTATTCTAATTGTCAAGCCCAGTGCTTTTATCCAGTCCTCACCCTATTTTCTCCCACAGCAGCTGATGCTCTGAGCTCCTCCTCCACCTGTTGGTTCTCATTTTCCCTCAAGTTTTTTCTCTTTTGCTATCTTCTCTTCCACCCACATCACACATAAAATATTGGGGTTTCTCAGAGGCAAATCTTTTTTCTTCTCTTCGCATTTTCATCTAGTTTCATAATTTGAAATATATGTTAGGCTCAAATCTCTCAAACCTTAACTGAAGATCCATATTTACAAACGCTTACTAAATATTTCCACTGGAATATTCTATAGATTCTTAAATTATGATTTTTCTTCCTCCTGGGTTTCTGATTTTAATTAACTTCATCAATTTGTATTTAGTTGTCCAAATAGAAACCTAGAATGATTATGGACTCCTCCATTTTTCTTACCTTCAACACTAAATATGCCCCTTTCTTATTCCCAAGTGTAGGTCCATATTAACTCCTCTCATATATGTGTATTCACTCCTTGGTAATCTCATTTAGTCTCAGGGTTTTAAATATTATCTGCATGCTGATGACTCCCAAATTTATATTTGTAGCCCATCTCACTCCCTTGGCCTTGACTCCTATATCCAACTGCCTACTTAAAACACTCATCTGGATCTCTCAAAGTTAAGATATCCAAAACTGAGCTCTTGAAATAGCTCTCAAATGTGCTTCTCCCACAGTGTTTCCCATCTCTGTGCCACTGTCATTCTTCTCAGACACTCCAGCCAAAGATCCTGGAGTATTCTTCTCATACTCCATATTCAGTCTCTCGGTGAAACCTACTGATTCTGCTTTCCAAATACATCCAGAATTGAACCATCGGTCCAGCCATCACTACTGTCTGTATGATTATAACAGCCTCCTCAATGGTCTGTTAACGGCCCTTTCTTCCTCCAAGTCTAGTCTCATTACAGCAAACACAACGATCCTGTTGAAATGTATATAGAAATGTTCCAGTGACTTCTAGTCTCAGAGTAAAATTAAAATAACCTCAATGGCTTTTAAGGCTGTATATGTTTTGACCCAGCTACTTAATTCTCTAAGATCATCTTCCATGGTTCTTTCTCCTATTTATTCTGCTCCTGCTGCCACAGCCTCCTTTCTCGTTCCTCACATATACCAAGCATGTTCTTGCTTCAGGGCCTTTGTACCTGCTGCTCCCACTGGAATATGAGCACGGAGTCTGCTTGTCCCTCTGCCTCTGCTCCTTTCTCTCTCTCAAATAAATAAAATCTTTAAAAAAATAAAAAGAAAGTTCAGAGCACCCAACTGGAGAATATGCTCATCAGAAACAATAATATGAAAAAAAAAAAAGAAGCAGTAATAGGAGAAGCACAACTGGAGGAAATCACACTAATTGGAAACCATTTACTCTCTTCATCAGAGTTCAGATGTTAAACAGATGCCGCTAAGAAACAGAAGCCATCATTTTGAGATACTGCCCACCACTTACCTTTAGAAACACTCAGAACAATGAGACAAGACTCTAAGCTGCTCCATCAAAAAACTGCCACAACTGATGAACTCAGTAAGGTCACAAGCTACAAAATCAAGGTACAGAGATCTGTTGCATTTCTGTACATGAATACTGAAGCAGCAGAAAGAGAAATTAAGAAAACAATCCCATTTACAACCACACCAAAAATATTAAGATACCTGGAAATAAGCCTAACCAAAGAGCTGAAAGACCTGTACTCTGAAAACTATAAAACCCTGATGAAAGAAACTGAAGAGGACACAGAGAAATGGAAAGCCATCCCATGGATCGGAAGAACAAATACTGTTAAAATGTCTATACTACTCAATGCGTCTACACATTTAATGCAATCCCTATCAAAATACCAACACCATTTTTCACAGAACTACAACAGGGGTGTCTGGGTGGCTCCATCGTTAAGCATCTGCCTTCAGCCCAGGTCATAATCCTGGGGTCCTTGGATCAAGGCCAACATCGGGCTCCCTGCTCAGTGAGGAGCCTGCTTTTCTCTCTCCCTCTCCTGCTGCTTGTGCTCTCTCTCTCTCAAATAAATTAAATCTTTCAAAACGGATGATTAAAAAAATAAAAATAAAAAGAACTAGAACAAATAATCCTAATATTTGTATGGAACCACAAAAGACCCTGAACAGCCAAAGCAATCCTGAAGAAGAAAAGCAAAGCTGGAGGCATCATGATTCCGGACTTGAAGTTTTATTACAAAGCTGCAGTAACCAGAACAGTATGGTACTGGCACAAAAATAGACACAAAGATCAATGAACAGAAAAGAAAACCCAAAAATGAACCTTTAATTATATGGTCAATTAATCTTTGACAAAGCAGGAAAGAATATCCAATGGGGAAAAGACAGTCTCTTCAACAAATGGTTTTGGGAAAACTGGACAGCTACATGCAAAAGAATGAAACCGGACCACCTTCCTATATCATACACGAAAAATAAATTCAAAATGGATTAAAGACCTGAATGTGAGTGAGACCTGAAACCATAAAAATCCTAGAAGAGAACACAGGCAGTAATTTCTTTGACATTGGCTGAAGCAACTTCTTTCTAGATATGTCTCCTGACTCAAGGGAAACAAAAGCAAAACTAAACTATTGAGACTGTATCAAAATACAATGCCCCAGTAAAGGAAACAATCAGTAAAACTAAAAGGCAACATATGGAATGGGAGAAGATATTTGCAAATGACATGTCCGATAAAGGGTTAGTATTCAAAATACATAAAAAACTTAATAAAACCCAACACCCAAAAACTGAATAATCCAATTAAAAACTAGGCAGGACACATGAACGGATACTTCTCCAAAGAAGACATCCAGATGGCCAACAGACACATGAAAAGATGCTCAACATCACTCATCATCAGGGAAATGCAAATCAAAACTACAATGAGGGGGCGCCTGGGTGGCTCAGTCTTTAAGCATCTGCCTTCAGCTCAGGTCATGATCCCAGGGTTCTGGGATCGAGTCCCGCATCGGGCTCCCTGCTCTGCGGAAAGCCTGCTTCTCCCTCTCTCACTCCCCCTGCTTGTGGTTCCCTCTCTGACTGTGTCTCTGTCAAATAAATAAATAAAATCTTAAAAAAAAAAAAAACTACAATGAGATATTACCTCACACCTGTCAGAATGGCTACAATCAACACCACAAGAAACAACAGGTGTTGGTGAGGATGTGGAGAAAAAGAAACGCTTGTGCACTGTTGGTAGGAATGCAAACTGGTGCAGTCCTTGTGGAAAACAATATGGAAGTTCCTCAAAAAGTTAAAAACAGAACTACCTTATGATCCAGCAATCGCACTATTGGGCATTTACCCAAAGAATACAAGAACACTAATTCAAAGGGATACATGAACCCTTATGTTTGTAGCAGCATTATCTACAATAGCCAAGATATGGAAGCAGCCCAAGTGTCCATCGACCAACTGATGAGTGGATAAAGATGTGGTGTATATTTTATTCAGCCATAAAAAAGAATGAAATCTTTCTATTTGCAACAACATGGATGTAACTAGAGAGAATAATGCTAAGCGAAATAAGTCAGTCAAAGAAAGACAAATACCATATGATTTCACTCGTATGTGGCATTTAAGAAAACAAGCAAAGGGAAAAAATGAGAGATAAATATCAAGAAACAGACTCACAAGAACAAACTGTGGTTACCAGAGGGGAGGTGGGTGGGGAGGATGGATGCAACAGGTGATGGAGATTAAGGAGTACACTTGTGATAAGCATCGGGTGATGTACAGAAGTGCTGAATCACTATATTGTACACCTGAAACTATTATAACACTGTATGTTAACTACACCAGAATTAAAATTAAACTTAAAAAAAAAAGAAAAAGAATCTAAGCTGGAGTTCGCTCTCCAGTGTGAGATCTACAAGTGCTGATATGAGTAATTAATGGTGGAGCCAGAGGAAATGAGATGTGTTCAGCCCTGCCCTGGAATGCCAGGTCACACACAAGAGTGTTCTCATTAACAAAGACTCTGAAAAGATGGGAGGCCTGAGGCAAGAATAAGATAATACTCCTTATTTTAAAGGGGCATTTAGAGGGAGGGGGATTTCCTTCTCTAAGTTTTAGATCTTTGCTCTTCAAGAATTTCTTTTTATTAGGAAATGTGGCTACAGATACACTCTTTATACCTATCAGATGGTTGTGAGCTCTAACTTCACAGAAGATCATGGAAAAATCCAGCCACCAACACAGAGCTCAAAAGACATATAGGATGACAATCTAAATAAAATGGCTACTGGAGTATTAGGCTAAATTACAAAGAGGAGTGATAAACTAAAAAGGGAAATCAATGCCTATTAATTAGGAAAACAAATAGGTACTATTAAAAAAAAAAAAAACCCACCAAAGAAAGTGTCTAGGAAATGAATGCTAGATAACAAAAGGAGGTAAAGATAGTCCCTGACTAACCCTAACCCTCTCTGTTTCAACATTCTCACAATTATTAAGATACTAAACTGCTGCTAAAAGGTTAAATAAATAAAATAACCCAAAGCAGTCTAAAATTTCCCTGAAGTTTTTCTATTTCCCAACTCTTGCCACATCTGTGATACTCAAAAAACATATAAAGACAGAATATATATTTAACTAAGAGGCGATGGCTAATAAACTGAAAATTTGGGCCCAACTTCCTTCTCCAACCTTATCCTGTACAATATTCCCTAAATTCTGATAAACTCAAATTATTCCTTTTCTTTCCCACCACATTCTTTCATGGATACTTAACTTTACAGTGAGGTTCCTGAGTCTGGAATGCCCTTGCTCTTTATTATTCTGTGCTGAGAATACCTATTCACCTTATATAACTCAGTTTACATTTTCGTCTTTGAAGGCTTTATGATCATCTCTCTCCCATCCCTAAAATCTCAGGTTTGGTCAAGTTTTATGTAGGGGATTTTCTTGAAGTTCTGCTATTACATTCAAAAAGTCAACCAAAATATGACAGAAATTATATTAAGCAAAAGCACAGAGTCATGGGGCAGGAAGAACCCTTACAGATCAGGGAGTCTACGCCCTCATTTAAAAAAAAACTGAGGCCCAGCTAGGATTTAGACTCAGCTCTGTCAACAACAATTTTATCCCCACATACCAACAATCACCAAATCAAAATAAGTGTTTCTAAAATCACCAAGGAAAAAGACACAGAGATCTTCAAAGTAGAAAATACAATTCACTCATGAAAGGCAGTTTATCCAACTGCTAAAGAGTACTGGAATCTGTTCACTACGTGGGTGGGTTTCTGGGATGTCCCTAAATGAAAGGAAATCAATATCCATCAACAACTTCACAAACATACTTATTTATCAGGTCATATTTATCTATAATATAAAATTTTTGCTCTCTCCCTGTGTACGTCTGGTCTTCCTTTTGTGTGTGATCAGGAAGCAGGTGCTACTTTTAACATCACTCTGAATCATATAAGATCAGGATGCTAAATATACTGGGGGGAAAATGGTCATCACAGATAGTCTTTATAGCCTCTAATTTATATGAATGACAGGTATATGAAAGTAAGAACTAGGGATGATAGTAAATGAAGGTAAATAGAAGTAATTTCACATGAACATAGAGAATTGTTTCAATATTATTGATAGGACCCCAAAATGCATTTGCATAAACAATTCTAACATAGGCACATACTAAAGTGTTAAAGTCAAAATAGATATAGGCAGCCTTACCATACACAGTAATCATTCTTACACGTTTTAAGTCATGAGTCGTGGAAACTGTCCTATAAATCTCTGAATCTATTATTTATTTCCACAGCTCCCTGGATCCACCTTTTCCTAAAGAGAATCGAGTATCATTAAATGGGATGAATTACATGTATGGCTCTACTATGGGCAGAAAATAAAATAATTGAAGGATATTTTGGCATTAACTCATTAAAAGAAACATCAATCTGTCTCTTATATAAACATATGTTTAAGTTAATTTAAGAGACCAACGCAGCACTACTGTGAATAATACTAAAAATTTCAAATTTATTTTCTAGGTGGAATTTTTTTTTAAAGATTTTATTTATTTATTAGAGAGAGAGAGAGAGACAGCACAAGCAGGGGAGAGAGGGAGAAACAGACTCCTCGCTGAGCAGGGAGCCCGATGTGGGGCTCAATCCCACTGGGATCAGGACCCAAGCCGAAGGCAGACACTTAACCGACTAAGCCACCCAGGCGCCCCTAGGCAGAATTTTAAAATTTAAGTTCTAGGCAGAACTTTTAAATTAAATCTTTTTGAGTAAATTTAAATGGTTTCTGAAGGAGGAATGTAAGAGTTAAAAGGAATGAGTAATATTTCTTTCTGACTGGGATAATTCCCATAGCCTTTGCTTTTATCAAAGGTTTCATTTCTCAATTTTCAAATGCCATTTTTAATTTCAATTTTCAAATGCTTAAATTTCCTTAGGGAGCTGAAGATTGTTTTGCAAAACATTACTACAGAACGAGCATGTTCCGTGTAATCCCTAGGTTTATGTCTCAATCTGTGTACTTGCAAAACAAAAAATTAGCACATACTATAGAATTAAGGAGATACTCTTTTTTTTAAGATTTTTATTTATTTATTTGAGAGAGAGAATGAGAGAGAGAGAGAGCATGAGAGGGGGGAGGGTGAGAGGGAGAAGCAGACTCCCCGCTGAGCAGGGAGCCTGATGTGAGACTCGATCCCAGGGCTCCAGGATCATGACCTGAGCCGAAGGCAGTTGCTTAATGAACTGAGCCACCCAGGCGTCCCAAGGAGATATTCTTTTAATAAGCTACATTTGCTTGTTTTATTTTTTAAAGATTTATTTTATTTTATATGAGAGAGAGAGCGAGAAGGAGCATGAGCAGAGGGAGAGAGAATCTCAAGCAGACTCTGCACTAAGCACAGACCTGACATGGGGTTTGATCTCACAACCCTGAGATCATGACCTGAGCCTGAACCAAAAGTCAGATATTTAACCGACTGCGCCGCCCAGGCGTCCCTATGTTTGCTTGCTTTAATCAAGCTATTCTGACTTCATTTGTTGTTGCCAATACTCATAATCTTTCTAAAAGTTTAAACATCATCAAGATAAAAAGCTTTTGCACAGCAAAGGAAACAGTCAACAAAACTAAGAGACAACTGACAGAATGGGAGAAGATATCTGCAAATGACATATCAGATAAAGGGCTAGTATCCAAAATCTATAAAGAACTTATCAAACTCAACACCAAAAGAACAAATGATCCAATCAAGAAATGGGCAGAAGACACGAACAGACATTTTTCCAAAGAAGACATCCAAATGGCCAACAGACACATGAAAACGTGCTCAACATTGCTCGGCGTCAGGGAAATCCAAATCAAAAGCTCAATGAGATACCACCTCACACCAGTCAGAACGGCTAAAATTAACAACTCAGGAAACGACAGATGTTGGCAAGGATGCGGAGAAAGGGGAACCCTCCTACGCTGTTGGTGGGAATGCAAGATGGTGCAGCCACTCTGGAAAACAGTATGGAGGTTCCTCAAAAAGTTGAAAGTAGAGCTACCCTACGACCCAGCAATTGCACTACTAGGTATCTACCCCAAAGATACAAATGTAGGGATCTGAAAGGGCACCTGCACTCCAGTGTTTATAGCAGCAATGTCCACAATAGCCAAACTATGGAAAGAGCCCAGATGTCCATCGACGAATGAATGGATAAAGAAGATGTGGGTGTGGGTGTGTGTGTGTGTAATGGAATACTACTCAGCCATCAAAAAATGAAATCTTGCCATTTGGAATGATGTGGATGGAACTAGAGGGTATTATGCTAAGAATCAGAGAAAGACAATTATCATATGATCTCACTCCTACGTGGAATTTAAGAAACAAAACAGAGGAACATAGGAGAAGAGAGGGAAAATAAAACAAGATGGAATCAGAGAGGGAGACAAACCATAAGAGACTCCTAACCACAGGAAACAAACTGAGGGGTGCTGGAGGGGAATGGGGTAAATAGGTGAGAGGCATTAAGGTGGGCACATGATGTAATGAGCACTGGGTCTTATATACAACTAATGAATCACTGAACTCTACCTCTGAAACAAGTAATACACTATAATGTTAAGTGAATGTAAATAAATTTAAAAAAGAAAAATCTAAAGATATTACATTCATCAGAATCAATGTATTCTTCCTACTAAACTACTTGTATCATCTTTAGACTTCTTATAATAAAATGCAATAATGTGGGGGCGCCTGGGTGGCTCTGTTGGTTAAGCGTCTGCCTTCAGCTCAGGTCGTGATCTCAGGGTCCTGGGATCGAGCCCCGTATCGGGCTCCCTGCTCAGCGGGGAGCCAGCTTCTCCCCTCCCCCTCTGCCTCTCCCCTCCCCCTCTGCCTCTCCCCTCCTCCTGCTCGTACTCTCTTTCTCTCTCTCTCAAATAAATAAAATCTTTTTAAAAATAAATAAAATGCAATAATGTGGAGTTTAAATGCAAAAGAATTACACTTGACTTACTGCCTTCTTATTGAAAATATTAACCCTCAGCTCATGAGGTTCATAAAAATGACTTTCTAAGAGTTTTTTTTTCATGCCATCTGTTAATTATTCATAAGCAGAGTTGAGTATTACTCTTCCACAGAACAGCAACCATATAGTCCAATTCCTTCAGTTCTGGATGGGTGCCTGATAGAAGTATTGGAGTAAGTTGTGAAATATACAGGTAATGCGTTCTCAGTAATTGTGTGCTTGTCCCACAACATAAATGTAGGGGAAAAAGCAAAGAAAAATATTTACCAATATTAAAGAAGCAGAGGAATAAGGTAGTGGTGTGTTGAGTTCACTATACTTACTCTAAACTATATAAAATTTATGAAAATTTTTAAAAAAGATTTTAGTTACTTATTTGAGAGAAAGAGAGAGAGACTGAGAGAATGAGTGGGAGGAGGGGCAGAGGGAGACGAAGCAGGGAGCCCGATGCGGGGCTCGATCCCAGGACCCTGGGATCATGACCTGAGCTGAAGGCAGACGCTTAACCGACCCCTCTGAAATAATTTTTATGCAAAATGTTTTAAGTCTTTATTAGCAAATAAAACTTAATAAAATCTAAAAGAATTCCTTCTTAACTATTTAACAAACTATATTAAATTTCAAGTACTATAAAGAAACTAACTTTTTAAGTACAGAAATCTGGAAGGTAAAGCGTTACGTGCATGAGCATAGAGAATCAATTGTGAGAAACAATTTTCAGGATTCTTCCCTCTTTGATATACTAGACTTATTTCTCCATAACTCGTGGCTAGAAAAGTAATAAGGAATTACTGGTGTTGTTAATGGGGTGAGAGAGTTGTTTTCAGTGGGGATTCAGCACAGATGTTTGGAATAACTGCAGCTGTCGCCGGGTGAACAGGCTTAATGAAATTACTGGGAGTATCGAAGGAGAGCCGCCAGGAGTACTTAAAAACATTCATATTATTGTGACATGAAAAAGCCTAATTAGAAGCCAGAAACTGGCCTTTGTTTACTTCTGAATCCGATGTTTAGGGGTCTCACACCTAAGTCTGTTGTCACATATTTCTGGGTACACATCCACATACATGTTCAATTGTAGCACAGTGCCTCTCTGATTGACTGTATGTCTTAGAAAAGGGAGAAACAATTTTCCGTAGTTTGACCTAGTTTTGGTTTAGTTCAATTTAATTCAAAATACTTTAGAAATTTACTACAGGCAAAACCCCAGAAGAGTGAATTAAAAAACTCATTATTCTGAAGGAACTTATGGAGAGAGAATATATATAGACATAAAGATAATATAAAGAAACAATATTATGGGAATTCAATGGAATTATGGGGATTTGAGTGTTCAAACGCTGCTCCTTGCGGGACAGCCTGACTTCACCTATAGGTATTTGTAGGCACCAGGGGTACATTATTCTTTTATCCACACAAAAAGTTTGTCTCAATTTTTATAATAGGATGCCAAACTTACCATCTATTTGGTTTCTAATGCATACAAAGCTGCCCTGAAGTAGCCATACAGACTACTAGTACTCTACGCTTTCCCCAAAAGTCTGGGTAACAGACATGCTATTTAGAAGGCATGCTTACGGGGCATTCTAGCCATCCACTCCTTCAGGCATTCTAAGTTCCAAGATCAAGCTGGAGTCCACAGAGGCTTGGTTCACAAAGTTTAGCCTCTCCCTGAATGGCTTTTACTGAATTGCACATTATGAAATGGATGGCAAACTAATACAAATTTTACTAGAAATCAAAAAGTCCGGACTTAATGAAATACCATGTCCCCATAATATAGAAAGTTCTGTTTCAGATTCAAGGCTCATCCCAATTACCTCAGAAATCTTAGCTCTCATGCAGTGCTGTCCAACTTTATACATACAGGTAACTTTAAACTTTCTAGGATACAATTAAAAAGTAAAAAGAAACGTGTGGAATTTTAATAATCTACTTTATTTAACCCAGAACAGCCAGAATATTATCATTTAACATGTAATCGATACAAAAATTGAGATATTTTACTTTGTCTTTATACTAAGCCCTCAAACTCTTGTGTGCCTTTTATACCTACAGCCTACCTCAATGACTGGTTACACCCGAAGACTGGTACCTACTGTGTGGAACACAGTGCAGCGCTACGGGATAAACTTCTTTTGGGAAATGGCCCTTTCGGGCCTCCTCCCCAACAAAACACTACAGCTCTTCTGCTTCCCCGCCCTTTATTCTGTAGGTTATCAGGAATAGCAGGCCTAACACCATAACGACTCCACTTAGCAATTCTTTGGTGGTAAAGATTAGGGTGGCGGAGATGGTCAGTGGGAAATTTTAAATCCATACATTAAGAAAGTGAAAAAAACAAACTCTTGTAACATACTTCTCCTGGTCTGTCCCCAAATGCTCTAAGAGCACCATCTTCTAACACAAGAGGCATTGCTGATGGTATAGAATAACTCCTCCTCAGAAGGATATGGGATTGGAGCTACTGAGACTCCTGGGTTTTGTTTAGTAAGAATCATTTTTATAACCAAATTACATTTAACATAAACTTAGAGATTTAAAAAAATTTTTCTTTACACAATCTTTAGTTAAGTAAAAATATTACAGGTTTAGAAACATTTCAACTTCTCTTAAATTTTGCAGAATAACACACCACTTCATAAGGACATGTTAATTTGTGGAATTCTACTAGTTTGCGTGTTTCTAGGAAAACTCTCTTTTAACATAATCTCATTTATTGATAACAGGGAGATAGTGTAGTGCAGTGAAAAGAGCGCTAGCCTGAAATGGAAGATGATTTGGCTTCTAGACTTTGTCACATGAGTTGTGACACTATGTAACTCTCTGGGTCTGAATTTCTCCATGTGTAAAATTAACAGGGGCGAAAGCACACCTCTCAATCTCAAAAAATTTAAATTGAAAACTATATTCAACAATTTCAAAATGCTTTACACTTTGAAAGCAACAGTATTTGAAGGAAATGTTATCATTTACAACATAAGGTTGTAAAACTTTGTAAAAGTGAGCTTAAATAACAAAGCTAAAACAAGTGGCCAAATTGTAAAAGGAACCTAACTCTGATTGTAGGTTCACCTCCTGTTCATCAGCGCCTGCTAGCTTTTCACGAATGAGTAAAAATAATGCTTGACATTCTCTATGTGAGAGAATTCATTAAATTTAGCTTACTAGAGAGACATTTTAAATGTGAGTGACAGGGCTCACTAAGCTTCACTGATAAAATTCTCCTAACTGACCTTTAGGAACTTGAAGACTTAGCACAATAGGGGGCACGTGGGTGGCTTGGTCGGTTAAGCAACCAACTGACCAGCGACCGACTCTTGATTTTGGCTCAGGTCATGATATCAGGGTCGGGAGATCAAGCCCGTGTTGGGCTCCGTGCTCATCGTGGAGTCTGCTTGTCCTTCTTCCCCCTCTGCCCCTCCTCCTGCTGGTGTGTGCTTTCTCTCAAATAAATAAAATCTTAAAAAAAAAAAAGACTTAACACAATAAAGAAAACAACAGACAAATGTATGGTCATCTAATATAAAGCACCTATTATTGCTGACGAAAAGGTAAGTCATGAAACTTCTAAATGTGTATTGTTTCCCATGGATAATTTCAGTTCAAGGTGGGCAGATACTCATGCGTTAGCAGTATAGTGTTCCAGTGCAGAGAACAAGGGTGGTCCAGCACCTGTTTCTTAACTGACTGAGTCCTTTGTTTTCTTCAAAAAGATCAGTAATTTCTAAAAAATGCCTTGATGTCAGTGCACAATAGGATCTTTCAGAAATGTTTAAATGTTGAAAAAGGAAGTAGGATTCCCTCCTACTCATAACAAATCATGCAAGCAGGAATAACTCATCTATTCAGTATAAAATAATGTAATTGCTCTCTTGTACATATTTTAAACAGGTAATTAATACGCTTTTCTTGGGGGGGGGAATAAGCACTAAATAATAAAATTATTACAACTATACTGCTAATGCCATATGGAGCCCCAACCCAATAGCAGAGTAAAATCCTAATCTAAATACCTAGACATTCTCCCAGTCATCTAGACACATGTCCTCCTGGCTACCAGATCTCTATCTTCCACACTCTACTTTCCCCAACTCAAATATTCTCACACGAGACAGAGCCATAAGGATCCTTGAAAAACTGAATGAAAGGGGGTTTATCTATTGCTATCTGAATCTGGGGTATCAAATGAAATTATAATATTGTTAAGATGCTTATCCTCTACAGAAATATGCATAATGAATTTGCAATGATTTAAAAACACTTATGTATTCTTTAAAATAAATGAAACCCACATATACATTTCAGTAATTTTGACCTAGAGGGTTATGGGTAATTTCTTCATTTATTTTTCCGAATTTCTGAGCGTTAAGATAGTGCTTTTAAACTTTAAAACTGATCACACAGTTATCTATTAATGGTTAAGGCCATTTGGTAAGAATTCTGTAGACACATGAAAACTTCGTAAAAACTATAAAAACTGTTGCCTCTAACAACCCTGGAATTTATAAACAATTCAGTAATTAAAAAAAAAACCCTCTATGCTCCAAAGTTTAAGAACTTTAAAATTAAGCCTCTTCTACATCATTTATATGATTTAAGAAAGGTATTTTCACTCATTTCTAAAAGCCAGATCTACCAATTTCCAAATTTCCAATCAAATTTGAGTTAGTAGCTTTCACAAATTACAAAAGGCATTTAAAACTAAAATTACTTAATCCCCAAGTTTTTAAAACTATTTTTTAAAAATAAAACATCAAAACAATTCTCAGTTCAGCGGTCTTTTTTAAAAAGAACAAAAGATGGAGCTGTGAGTACTAATAATAGGCAAATAATATATATCAGAAACTAATGTTTTTACACCAGCTCTTAAAATAAGTCTATTATTTTAAGAGCTTTTGCAACCATTTGCAAGAAAGGGAAAAATCACAAAGGATCTAATTTTTGCGGAAGGGACTTTATAAAAGCATTCCAGCTCCAATTTAGTTTGATACATTGTTAGGACAGGGGGAAAATGCAAATACCAAACACCCTTAACTACAAAGGACAAGCATATTTTCTTAGTAAAAGGCGTGCCTGGGTGTTAGAGACAATTTGTTTCAATCTGGCATAGGTTTGACAGCTTCAGAGTAAAAGGAACATGCAAAAGGTGATAGTTATATCATGCATGAACAGATATTTTAAACCTCAGAAGATTAACTATGCTTGAAAACTAAGCAAGTTTGGACTTCCCTTACATTGTCCATTACAAACTGTGTGCAATTAAATGCCTGCCAAATTGTGTGAACTGATGTAGGGTTCCTGGCACTTTTGTAATTCAGATAGAACACCTTACAAGGGAAATAAAGAGAACCCTTGAGGGGGAAATGTCAAATGCAAACAGAGGTTTTTCAGTTGGGCCATATCTTTTGTTGTTGTTGTTCCTGATGTTTAAAGTCAGATTTGAAAGAGTCTTTTCAGAAGTTCAACGAAAGAATAAACTTGTTTTACCTCGCTATCATTTCTCAGTTTACTTTGAAAATAAAGTTTCACTAAACCAGTTTACAAATCTTTCTAATCTATACAGGTTAGAATAGAAAATATTCATATCCATTTCTGTAAGAACAGGCCCAAGGTGCATTTTCTAGATAAAACTATAAATAAAATTTTAAAAATCAAAGGTGACTGCAACAGAATTTTATGTCTCTAACTCACTTTCCTCATGGAGAAATGTCTTTTCACTCCTTCAGGTGAAACACGTAAGGAAAATGAAAGCAGAAGAAATGCCAGGCATCTAGTATTAGACCCCTCCTGGACAGATACTGTCACCAACCTCAGGAGAACCTAATGGGGATCCCTGCCACCTTAGAAAAACAAAACCACCCACCATAAATAATGTGGTACAGTTCAAACTCGGAAATACATCTTGTCTAAAAAACATACAAAAGAAAACATCTCTGCTTTACATTTTAAACAATTCTTGCTGATAAATAGGAAATGTTTTTATAACAGCATGTGGAGTGAAGTCTGTACACAAAGGTTCACACTGGTTTTCACCCTTGGCAACCAAAACACACTTGAAGAGAAACTACTGAAGAGAAAGTCTCGTTTCAGAAGTGATTTCACTCATTATATGGGGAAAGAAGAGAAGAAATTATTCATGTTTTGACCTTATCCATAAGCAAGTTCAGAAGGCGACTGCATTTGTAGCAAGAACTATATTCTTACAAAGATACTATTTAAAAAAAGGAAAAAAAGGTAGAACTACAAACAAGTTTTAAAATAGATATTGGACTCTTATATGGTCACCTCGTTTCCGAGGATCTTATGCAGAAAAGAAATTTCAATGGGAAATACATTTTCATCCCTCACAAAAAATAAATTTCGTCCCTCATAATTTTCCCACCAAAAACTCATTTGAGAAATAATTTATTGCATGAAAGTATTACTATAAAATATTTTAAAAGATTAAGGTCATACTTATGTATGCATATAGTTTCAAAAATATTATGAGGATTCTGGGCACAAGCTGTTAGCTGAACGGGAAAAAGAGATGAAGCTATCCATTGCGCACAGAAATAATCTCATTCCTATACATAAAAAGGTATCAAAACTAAGTCCCACTCGTGCTTCTTCCCAATGTGTTTATTACATAACTTCCACACATGGTGTTTCTGAGTGATGAAGATCCTCGAATAATATTAATACTAAAACAAGGTGTTCTGAATAGACATCCTTAGGCTGACTAAAGTATATTTATCATCAGAAAATATAAAATTCTGAACAAAAGCCATGATGGACAAAGGATTCATCACATCAGAAGCAAGAAATTCCCTTTAATGCATGAGGTGACTCAGAGTGCAATAATTCACTTTACCTGCAACTGAAATCTGGAAATGCTGGACTTGAAAAATGTCAACAGTATAGATCATCACTGAAAAGTTAATGGTTTCCTCTCAACCAGGCAGCAAAAGCAGGAGGAAAAAACTCAAAAGTCACATTTTAGAGTCTTTAGATTTAAATAATAATTCATATAATGTGAGACAGAAATTCGAATGAGAGACCATAAGAAATATCTCAAGAGACAAAAGGGGAAGGGAGATGAAATTCAATTGAGGGGGGGAAAAAAGTAAACGTGATACAAAGCTTAAAGGATTTAGCAGGAACTTATGAGATAAATGAATACACAGAAGAAATTCTAAGCTGTGTGAAAGGAAACCGGAAGATGCGGAGATGGTAGAAAGTTGTGCAAGGAAGCAGTTTTCACAGATTCCTCTTCATTCTAAGGGAGGTAGGGCTGTCCATTTCTTTAGAACAATGAAGATCTGTTACTCTTTATATGCTCATTTTTCTTACACAACAGAGCTGAAAAACATCAAGGGTGTAAGTCCAAATGAAGACAGAAATCCTATACATCTGAAGATTACAGTTCAGATAAGCACACTTAGTACATCATAAAATGTTAAAACCAAGTTTTATTTCAATCTGCCAAACTGGAGACATACAATGACCTAAACACATCCCTTTAAAGCCCTTTCCTTGCAAAAAAACAAATGGTGGTTAAAGGAGCATTTCTGAGGTTTGAACAAAGTAACATATAGCAGAACCTTAGGAAAGGCTTCATTTAACTTTCTTTTAAACTTTAGGTTTTTCTTCGAGTAACCCCTGAAACCATTCAATGTCACCAATGCCATAAAAAAGAAACCTTGGCCAACATTCATCTACAAAACTGCTTTTAAAAATGGCAGTCCTTCTCCTTGGCCAACCCTACCACCTTCTACTAGATGGTTTGTCCCCATCCTCTCAGCAAAAGAAAAAGCCAATAACAACTACACTAAAAGTATTCAGTGTGAGAATAAAGCTGTATGAAATTGTCACTAAACATAATGCACATTTCCAGTCGCTTCGGCACCTGTCGAGTCATTAATAACCCCTTCTGGCTGCCTAAACAGCTCGGCCACCTCCTGAAGAAAAGAGGGGTGGAGAAAGGTCCTCAGTAGAGGTTGTCAGTGTTGGTGCTCCGAGGGGTTTTGATCTTCTCGATGTTCTTGAGGATTACGTCGTGCAAGGTGGCATACTGGTTCCGAACGTGCAGCAGGATCTGGCGCACACTCAGATACTCGTTTTCGTCTACCTCGGCTACCGTGCGGCGATAATCTTCCACCTGGGGGTACTTCACTATCTTAGACACCAGCTTGGCCCTGGTGTTGTAGTAGGTGGAGAAGCGGCGCAGATAGGAGGCTGCGGTGCTCTCCACGGTCCACAGCTGGTCCACGGTGTCCTCCTGGATAGACACTCCGAAGTTGTTGCCGTCCTCCACCTTCGGGATGAGCAGCTGCACCCACATCCGCACCGTGTTGCATTTCTCTCTCAGCAGCTCGATCTCGGGTTTTACCCGCTCAATCAGCTCCACCAGATGCTGGTTGCTCCGCAGCAGCTGTCCCTCGCCCCCTGGCAGTGCCGGCACTTTGACCGCGGACTGGGCCTGCAGAGGCGGCAGGTCCCGGTTGGGCCCGTCCCCCGCGGTGTCGGGCACGGCGCGGGGCTCCAGGGCGGCCACCGAACGGATTCTGGACAGGTCTTGCAGGCGGAGCTCCTGGACCCGACTATCCAGCTCTGACAGCTTCTGAGGGAAGAAGGTGGACACCAGATCCTCGGCCTCCTGCGCGATGCGGGCGCGAAATGAATCCACTTTCCCCTGCACGTCCTGTTCCAGCTTCAGAGGGGAAGCCATGACGTCCAGGGGCGTCGAGCGTTGGGGCGGACACCACCCGGGTTCCCCCCCACCGCCGCAGGGTGGCCTTGAGCTTCCGCCGCCCCCACCAACTCCCAACAGACCACGCCCAGCCACGCCGGAAGTGACGTCCCGGAGTCCCGGCGGCCCGTGCGGGGGCGGGGGGAAGGGAGCCGCGCGCGGAGCATGCCCTTCCAGCGACACCCCAGCTGGGTGGCCCCCGCTTCCTGGGTCACGTGGGGGAGGTGGGGAGAGGAGTCTCTGCGGATCCAGTTCCCCGGAGCGGCCCCTGTTTACCCCACCTCCGGGCCTCTCCGCCGGAAGCCTGCGCAGGATTGATGGCTCCAAAGAACATCGTTAAAACTTAAGCACCGTGAAGACCAAGCAACGACAAGTCCATGTACTTTACAAAGGAGCTCAAGGAAATCCATGATCCCTGGATTCCGGACACACAAGTCTCTTTTGAAAGGCACCTTGAGGAATGAGCTCTCCAGAGTAAGGCTCACTTCTGGAGAGCCAGAAGTCACACCTTTACTGGTAACTTGAGCGTATCCATGCTTTCCCCTTACAAAGTCAGAAGTGGTTCCCCCTTCACTGTGGTATTTTAATCAAGTTAGTAAAGTTCTGAGCTCTTCTGTGGCTTGCTTCATACAATTTTTAGTTTGAGTTACAAATGTTAAGGTCTAGGACTCTTCTTAAAGCTCATCTTCTTTGGGATAATTAACAATTTGAATCTGGACTGTAAAATGAAAGTATCAAATATCCTGAATTTGAGAATTATATTGTAGTTACAGAGTGAATATCCTTTTTTTAAATACACACTACAGGATTAAGGGATAAAGTGACATGATATAAACTATTCTCAGATGGTTTGCAAAAATAGTGTGCATGTATAGATGTAGAGAGAAAGAATGTTAAAGCATGTGGAGAAATGTTAAAAATTGATGAAATCTATATAAAGGGAGTTCAGTATTAGTTGTAACTCTTCTGAAGCTTGAACTTATTTCAAAATAAAAAATGAAAAAAACTACATTTCTCCTAAAGGCTTCCAGAATCATAAAGACAAATTCTATAACCTCCTAAAATTTCACTCCATTTCTTTATTTTCATTTCCCTGAGATACTTTCCTTTTGTTCTTTGCAACACCACAGTGCATGCCTTTGATTTATACTTAAATTATTGAAGTTTAGTTCAAAAAAGGATTATTCTAAAGATGCTATAATATAGTTCTGAGTGTAACTGTCACCTCAATTGGACTGTAAACTTCAGGACATAGGTCAAGTCTTAATTTGTTGCCATCGCATGTGGGACAAGGCCTGGCATGGATCAGGTGCTCGATACATGTCTGATGAAATGACCTTGAATTAGTAAGACTTTAGCAAACCATAATTTCACAAGATCTAGAACAGAAAAGAAAGTGTCAATAAGACAAACATGTTACAGGTTGGTCTCCCCAGCAAGCAGACAGAGATTGCTTTTAGGAGTGTTAGGGAGTGTTCTTGAGAAAGGACCTGTGAAAAGGAAGAGACAGAACAGAGGGAGAAGTTAGGCACTGATGCAGTCTCAGAGCCTCAGCTGACCCCATGGGAAACCAGGAAAGCCCCTTCACAGTTGTCCTGAGTTGGGGACAAGACAATTCCTGAAGAGGGCTATTGCAGGACTTCCAGCAGCTGGAAAATAAATTCTTTAGTTCTGAGGCAGAAACTGGGGAGTACATCAAAGTTCAAGTACACATGTATCATAGTAAGATACCTATACTAACAAACTAGCAATTTAAGTTGTATTCAAGTCAACTGTGTTCAGCCCTAATTAGGGGCTGAAATTTGTGTTTAGATCACTGCACGTCTTGGAATGTGACAAAGAAGGATGTGGTGGAGGGAATTATATTTTCAAAGATATGTGTTTGGATAAAGGTGCATATGTATTTTGGCTCTACGGGGGTGTGGGGGGGGCTACCGGAAAACTACTGGTAAGCTGGATCCTAGGGTATCTGGGAAAGTGGCAGCAACTGAAGCAGGAAAAGTAAGCAAAGACCAGCTCATGGAGGCAGGGCCCTCTTTGCCATCATAAGGAAGTTGGATTTGATAAAAGCCAATGAAGGGATTCAGGCAGGGGGAAAAAAAAAACCCACACAGATGGATGACTTCAGTGGGGAGGTAGATATGACGAAGAGAATAAAGGAAGAGCGCCTGCTGATTTAACCCAAATGGTAAAGAATGCCTCATTCAGAGTGATGGCAATGGGGCCAGAGCGAAGACTCTAGAGAGTTTTAGGAAGTATAATTACAGTACCTGGTGATAGTTTTGGATGTGGAGAGATGAGAAAAGGCAGATTTCAATATTATTATTTTTTTTTGATTAGAGAAAATTTCTATTTATACATTAAACTTCTCCTAAGAGATGACTTGGGTATACATACATTTGTATACATGCAAATTTACATTCAAGTTATGGGAATTCAGATAGGGTAATCAAACAGAAAAGGAAAATCAAATCTTGAAACATGACCACAGTTTTCCCATATCTTGATTTTCTTCATAACTTTAGCTATGAAAGATTACAAGGAGGCTACTGTGGAAATTCTCTTTAATGTGAAAAACATCCTCAATGTTATATATGGTTTATCAAATTGTTACTCTATTTTCAAAGAGAAAATATTTCTAGTTAATGGGGACTTACTTTCTATTTATGACACTGACTAATGCAACCATTTATATGAAATTATTTTCTTTCACTGTCTGAGAGTAGGATATAAAATCCTTTGGGGCGGCTCAGCTGCTCTTTTTTCTAGTGTGGTGTAAGAATTTTATTTATTCATAATATGTTTCTTGTCCTTGTTAATTAGAGCAGCAGTTGGTAGGAAAATGACAGCTCCTAATTTTTCTTTCCCCACTGACCACCAGCAATCAGCAGTTGGTTTTTAAAATTATTTAATGCACTTGCATGCCTTGATTCGCCCCATGAAATTAACACTGAGTACTAACAGGTGGAGGAAGGCTGGCAACAGCTGTGTAGGGTGTTGTCTTGTTCAGGTTTCTCCCTTCTCACAGTTGGCAGGGTGCAGCATGTACTGATGCCAATAATGACACACCACTTTCACTTTAGGAATACCTACAGATTTGTGGATTGATTTATCCTTTAAATATCCTCCACCTCTGAAACTATGCCCCTGAAGAAAGGATTCTGTGGTCCTATGTATGAGTTCCATTTGTAAAATTATTCTAAGCAACTGTTGTTGTGTCAACTCTTGGATACAAATGTAACTGAGGATACAGATTGGAATTTAATCCTTCAAGATACTTATTTCCAGGCGCCTGGGTGGTTCAGTTGGTTAAGCGACTGCCTTCGGCTCAGGTCATGATCCTGGAGTCCCAGGATCGAGTCCCACATCAGGCTCCCTGCTCGGCAGGGAGTCTGCTTCTCCCTCTGACCCTCCCCCCCTCATGCTTTCTTCTCTCTCTCCCTGCCGAGCAGGGAGCCCGATGTGGGACTCGATCCTGGGACTCCAGGATCATGACCTGAGCCGAAGGCAGTCGCTTAACCAACTGAACCACCCAGGCGCCCATAAATAAAATCTTTAAAAAAAAAAAAAAAAAAAGCTCATATCCCCACTGATTTCTGTCAATAAGTTAGGAGAAAAATAATCAATGGGGCTAAACCTAGATTAAGATTCTGATGAGTGGTAATATTTATCCCCTTCTGTTTATGAAATTCCTCATCACCAGGTTGCAATGGATCTTAAGTTATCTAGGCCAAAGGGCTTCATTCACAACTTAGATTACCCCCACAGTGAGCATAAAAGGCTTAGTTTTACAATGTAGTACTGAGAACCCTGCTAGGGTCACTTTCTAGAGTAGACAAGTATCTCACGTCCCCGTCCTTCACTCTTCCTCCTAGACTGCTGCAGGTAAGGGCACAGAAATAAACAACGTAGAGGCACCTGCTACCCTGCCCTTTGGTCAGTGGTCACTGCCAATTCAGCGTCTCCAGAACCAGTCTCCAGATGGGACCTGTGTACGCCTTTCGTGAAGACAAATGCCGCTAGAGCATGTGGCTAAGGCCATGCAGTTTCCCCACCGTATTCCAACCCCGGCTTTGCTACTTACTAGCCACGGGACCCTGCTCAGTTATTTAACCTCCCCAAAGCTTTGTTTTCTTCATCTATAAAATGGACAATATAATAATAGCGATCTTGTAAAAGTTGTTTTGAGGATGACGTTAGTTAATCCATGTAGTTTAGCACTGTGCCTCGAACATGGTAACTGCTCAGTAAATGTTAGCTATTACTGAAGGAGAGTCTCCTCATCAACATTTCAAAATCTCCCTTCACCCTTTGAAATGGAGAACTGTGAATTCTATACAAACAAACCAGATATAATTTTCTTGTTCACTGTCTTGTTATATATCATTGATGAGTCACTGTATTACAGAGTTGAATGTAAGTAATTGGAAAAAAAAAAAAAAAACCGGCTTGAATCTGAGATAGTATTTAGAGGCCATATCACAGAGCACAGGTGAAGCAAGCACAAACTTTACTGGCTACCGTGGCTGAAAAGTACATTTCTCAGCTGAAACCCTTCTGGTGACAGTCATGTTTTCATCTAGTTCATATTACTTTATCTTACAAATGACATAATTGGTATAGTTTGTTAACAATGATGTCTAGTATCAGGGATCTCTAAGATCACTGATTAGCAAAAATCTACTGACCTCTGGGTCCTAGATTCTTGACTTTTTAAAATGCTTTGGCCACTGACTTTCTACCAAAGCCACTGATTGCTTCCTTGTTTACAAAATCCCTGTTCTGGATAACAATGAATCCTCTAGTTCTGCATTTCTCATACTGCAGTCCATCAGTTCCCTGTAATTATTTCTGTGAATTCACTTTGATGATAAAATAATTGATGTAAACATATTCTGGGGTCATATTATAACTGCCATGCAATTTGGGGGCCCATAATTATATTTTTTATGATTATGATACCACCAAGTACCATTACTTTAATTGATCAGAGAGAGGGGAGCCTATTAGGTGTGGTTATTCTTTTCCCCCTCCTCCCAAAAACCTGTTAAGGCAGAGGTTTTCTTATTGGGTCAAAGAGAAATCTGGAGGGAGAATTAGGTAATCAGAGAGTAGGCAACAGTAAGGAAATGTCTAAGGAAACGAAGAACGTGCATCATGAGAGTCAGCATCACCTTCATTTGTCAGGAGTGACTCTTCCACAAAAACGTTATCCTTTGCATAAATTCATGTTGTTGATTTTATCTGTAATTTTATTTATATTTAAGTTACACAATTATTTTGGTTTCTTTAAAGTGTTTTTTTTTTTTTTTAATTTATTTGGGGGAGAGAGAGTGCTAGCAGGGGGAGGGCACAGGAACAGGGAGGGGGAGAAGCAGACTCCCTGCTCAGCAAGGAGCCCATCGCGGGGCTCATTCCCAGGACCCTGAGATCATGACCTGAGCAGAAGGCAGACAGACGCTTAACTGACTGAACCACCCAGGCGCCCATAAATTATTTTGGTTTTTATAGATGTAAATCTACAAGTGTAAGATGTTCTGAAAACTTAGTTCAATGTTTGCATGTGCTTAAACAATGCCTAATAATAATGCTGGGAAATTTCTTCCTTTAAAAGAAATCATTTCCTTTGAAAGTACACTCTTCTAATACCCTGTACAATCAGAGTTATCTCCCTGAAATGCATGTCTGACCATACTTCCATCTTCTACAGGGTAAGGACCAAATTCCTTAAGCACAAGTTCCTTCATGACTGGATCCTGCCATCTTTTATTTCCCAGAACCTAGTCTACATTTCCCAACAGGTTCTCTCTCACATCCTCTGCATTTATGTCTTCACCACTCTCCGGGTGAAATGCTGCATCGCCTCATCTTCCTCCCACTCTCCACCCTATTCATTCATCCTTCTATAATCAACTCAAGGAGTGTTTATGAAGACACTTTCTCAGGTACCACCTTCTCCTTCCTGGCACAAGTGATGTAATATAGTAATATCTCCCTCATAGAGCTGCTGAGGGGATTAAATGAAACAACTTACCTAAAACAGCTAGGACAGTAAATGCTTCATAAATAGCAGTAGCTTTATTTGTAATCTTAGAGTATTCTGCATGTATCTCTTTTATAGTTCCTATCCCAGTGCTGCAATTTTAGACTCACTTTTCTCCACTATAATAAACTTTGGGAAGGCAAGGATTTGGGCTTATTCATTTTTATGCAGTCTTTGGTAGCAGAGGGTCTCGTAATAGGAAGTGTTCAATGCACATTTACTGAATGAATAAATGAATTAGTGAAGCAAAACAGGATACAATTTATCAGACAGGACCTGACTAGCAGAAGAGCAGGGACTCTCGAGCAACTTATCCTTTTCTTTTTGTTCCCCTGGAGAGCTGCTGAACTGTGCTGCAGCACATACAATCCCTTGTGGAGTCTCACAGCAGCCTTCTGGGCTGAACTCTTCGGGGATTTATATAGGAAAGGTAGGGACCAGATTTCTCTTCCCCACCAACAGCATTGCAGAATCTGACATTCTGCTTCTGACTGTGGTAACAACCAGAATTCTGGTAGTCACCGTATTGCTTAGTTCTACAAAATCGCCCTCACTTAAATAACCGGAGTTGCTCTGTAGAACAGTCGTGTGCAGTACTGTGTGTTTGTGCAAAGTGAACATACTGGGGAGTGCTCGAGAGGTACACACAAGGAATAAGGGCGATGCTGGCTCTGACTCATGCTCCTACTGTTTATTTATAGCTTCTTAATAGTATGGGATTTGTTTTATTTGGCAAAAATACAAGATTTCAACTGACTGAGAGAGGAAGATGTAAGAAAATGCCCAAGCATAAAACTTCTACAGCTGAATAATAATCTGTAACTCGGTGCTGTATCAACAGGCTCCCCAGGGGTTGCTGCAAGCTGAAACCACTCCAGAATTAGAAATTTCATGAGCTGCAGACTTTACTGCTAAAAGTAAAGTAGTGGTTAACTAAAGATTTTATTCCTCCATAGACACTTCCATTTATAAATGCTAAATTCACTAGTTGAGGCTAAATTTTTTGGTTAGCATACAAAATATATACAATGAGTTTTTAATTTCTCTAAATGATCTTCACCAACAGAAATGGTCAAAAGCCAGAATTTAAAAATTTAAAAATACAAGCCAAAGATTTTATATGCTTCAACCTGGGGAAAAAGTACTTTCTCAGTGTTCATTTAAAATTACTCTGATTTTCCCTTTTTTTAAAGAATTTATTTGAGAGAGGGAGAGAGGGTGAGAGCGAGCGCATGCACAAGCAAGGGCAGAGGGAGAGGGAGAGAGAGAATTTCAAGCAAACTTCCTGCTGAGCACAGAGCCCAACGCAGGGCTTGATCTCATCACCCTGAGACCATGACCTGAGCCGAAATCAAGTGTCAGATGCTTAACGGACTAGGCTACCCAGGTGCGCCTCTGATTTTCCTTTATGGCATTTATCACAAACTGACATTGTTCTACATATTTATTTGTACATTAGTATTTGTCCCTAGAACATAAAAGTGAGGGCTTTATCACTGGATTCTTTACAGTGAGAACAGTCTGGAATCTAATGGCTACTCATTAAATATTTTGTTGTGTGAATAACTATAAAATTGATTAAATCTCTTGATTAAATAATTCTCTGAGGACAGCTGCATTTGTGGAAGTTTTTTTTAATTATGAAAGTAAAACAGTTATTCAAATACAGTCACACTTAGCATGAATAAAAGTTTTAAGGATAATAAAAATTCACTGAAGTTCTGAAGAACGAACGCTTCTATGCTCTAAAGGTATCTCATCCTTATCTCTTCTCCTAAAAAACAACAAAAGAGGCACTACTGGGTTTAAAAAATTTGGATTTGATATTTATCACTACTATTCACCTTCTTAAAATAGAAGTGTTTGTTTCAAAATGAAATTAAGATTCTCATTTTGGTAGATGGAAAGTATGCCTTCCTAGCTTTATATTTTAAACTCAGGTCAACTACACAGAACTACAGTAAAGTCTGAAAAATATCAATAAAAACAACTGAGTCTGGAGTTGTTTTAGTTCTAATAAGTGTTTTGCTTAAGAACACTGTCTTCTGGGGCGCCTGGGTGGCTCAGTCGGTTAAACGGCTGCCTTTGGCTCAGGTCATGATCCCAGGGTCCTGGGATGGAGCCCCGCATCGGGCTCCCTGCTCGGCGGGGAGCCTGCTTCTCCCTCTCCCTCTGCCTGCCTCTCTGCCTACTTGTTCTCTCTCTCTCTGTCAAATAAATAAATAAAACTTTAAAAAAAAAGAACACTGCCTTCTTCCCAATGTAAGCTGAACACAAAATTGGTAAAATAATTCTAAGCGGATAACAGCTTTCAAATAATCAGCAATCATATATGCACAGAAATTAGGTTGACCATTTCTTTTTGTATGATAGAGTATTATAAATACTTAGATATTTTACTAAAAAATAAGCAAGATAAACTTTGAAACTAAAAAGCTGACCCCAAAACCTCAGCCTTAAGTGAAGTTGTTTCATCAGAATAGACTTGAGCTATTTATAATCTGAACTCAAGTTATTTTATCATTAATTTTTTATCTTTTTAATAATCAATGGACTTCTATTATATATAATAATGTAAGATTAACAGGCTTCATCTAAAAATGAGAAAGAACCACAACTTTGTACAGTAACATTTATTAATAATTACTAAACCTATGCTGATGTAATTGTTATAAAAATCTATATATGATTGTATTTATATGTTATTAATACTTATAAGAAAACAATAAAGACTGACTTCATGCTACAAAGGAAAATAATGTTTCTTATATCCTCTGGATGAACTCATGACATACCACTCATATGGCTCCTATCTGATATCAATATGGAAAGGTCAGATTAAAGACTACATAGCTTCTTTCCAGTCATTAGCTGATGTCATTACATCCATCAAAATGAATGTGATATAGTCAGTTTGAATAAACACTAAAAAGAGAATAGGTTCTATCCCTTCCCCCATCACATCAGAATCTTGTGAAATGGAAAAACAACAGAAAGAGGGATCAAAGGAAGCCAATCTCTCACATACTTTCCAGACAGGACAGAGTGGGGAGTCAGACCAGGAGAAGAGGTGGGTGGACAGCCCTGTTTGAAGGTGTGGCTGATCCACAGGAAGGAAGCAGGAAGGGCACAGGAAGCCCTAGGAAGAGGGGGATCTTTCTTCCCTCCTCCGCATGAGGCAGATGTCAGCTGTCTGCCAACCCCCTCCCTCCAGGAATGGCCTTGTCCAGGAATGCCCACCACACATACCCTCTTCTTCTGTCCTGGTCAGACTGTTTCCTCCTTGGCCTGCCTCCCTCTGTGCCTCTAAACCTTTACTTCTGATTTCTATTTCAGGGAATTTGGGACTAAAGTTAAACTACAACAGTGCCACCAACACCAAGTCTTTCAGGAAAAAAAATACAAAGAAATTAACAAAAACTGTATTAATAAAGTTTTTTAAAAAAGAGCAAGGGCAACTGGGTGGCACAGTTGGTTGAATGTCCAACCCTTGGTTTCAGCTCCGATCATGATCTCAGACTTGTGAGATCAAGCCCCACCTCAGGCTTGCACTCAGCTCAGAGTTACCTTGGGTTTCCCTCTCCTCCCTCTGCTCCCTACCCGTGCACACATGTGCACACACACACACAATCTCTCTCTAAAATAATTCTTAAAAAAAAAGAGCAGGGCACTTGGGTGGCTCTGTCGGTTAAGCCTTTGCCTTCGGCTCAGGTCATGATCCCGGGGTCCTCAGGTCATGATCCTGGGGTCCTGGGACCAAGCCCCACAACAGGCTCCCTGCTTAGCAGGGAGCCTGCTTCTCCCTCTCCTTCTGTCGTTCCCCCTGCTTGTGCTCTCTCTTTCTGACAAATAAATTTAAAAAAAAGAGCAGAAAAGCTGGTGTCTACTGTTACTCAGTTTTCTGTATGTCATCTAAATCTCTCGTTTCTGAAGACATCATATGAAATGAACACTGAATTAGTATCAATACAGTAGCTCAGGCGGTTAAGTGTGACTCTTGATTTTGACTCAGGTCACGATCTCAGGGTCGTGAGATGCAGCCCTGCACTGGGCTCCGTGCCGGGCGTGGAGCCTGCTTAAGATTCTCTCTCTCGGGGCGCCTGTGTCTCAGTCAGTTAAGCTTCTGCCTTCAGCTCAGGTCATGAGTCCGGAGTCCTGGGATCGAGCCCTGAGTTGGGCTCCCTGCTCAGTGGGAAGTCTGCTTCTCCCTCTCCCTCTGCTCATGCATGCTCACTCACTCTCAAATACATAGAACCTTTAAAAAAAAATCTTTAAAAAAAGTTTTCCCCTACCCCCCACTCGTGCTCTTTCTCTCTCAAATAAAATAACTAAAATCACTTTTTTAAAAGGCTATTATAAGAGGTTATACTATGAGGGAGATTCTGTTTGGAAAAGCCCTTCCTTTCAAATTTATGATTCCCTTTCCCCCCAAAAGGGACAAAGGGTAAATCTAAACTATCTAAATCAAGCCTTCATAAACCTAGATAATAGTAATGTAAAAGCCACTGTACAATCTTGCAGATTTCATACTTTCCAAATGTGCCAATTTTCTGTCTGTTGATGGAAGTTAAGGAAAATAATAGCATCAAAATGAATCTCTATGGGGAGCTGAGGTTGGGAGGGATCATGGATGACTGTGCTACATCTAATGAAAAACAATCTCCCCTTGGCCTATCCATTTATAGGTTCTTCCAACCATAAGCCGTATAACCTTCAAAGGTCAAGCCCCTAATGACAGACATATACTGAACGCCTACTGTGTGTTAAGTACGGTGCTGGTACTTGGTTTTTCACTTAAACTTATTAAGCTAAAAGAAGTAATTATTAATATTACTATATTAGAGATAAGGACATTGAGGCTCTGAAAAGCATTTCCTTATAGTCTTTGAGTTTGTAAGCAGTAGAACAAGGCTGGATGAAATCCACATTCACCTGACTCCAGAGTCCATGCCTCATGATTGCCTACCAGAAAATGCTCTATCAGCCCCCCCAAAAGTGACTTTCTCCACTAAACTAAAAAGTAATGACTCATGATTAAGTGGAAAGGCTTTTTTCCCCCCCTACTTCTGAATAAGGCTGCACAATGCTACAGGATGAACTATCTATACCCTGTGCTATTTTTCTACTCTTTAAGCCAATCCTAAAATACGTGTATGTGTATGTATGTGTATATATACATATTCATACATACACAATACATATATTTTTAGAAGACTAATTCTAGGGTCTAATTCTGCATCTCTCTTTTTAAATAAAGGGAAAATACTAGCAGATTAAACAGAAAGTAGCAGACACTTCTAAGACACTTCTTTAATTTTAGTTCCTGTTTCACTTACTCTTCTGTGTATTTCCTACCACTGTGATCTGTATGGGCACATGTCATGTGTTTATTTCATCTGGTCTCCAGAATCTTGGTTTGGCAATATCTTCTGCTACCCATTACACTTTTGCTATAATTATCTACAGTATATGTTATGTTTCCAAAGAGTATAAATAACATTTCATTGGTTAAGTATAAAGACTGGAAATTTGAAGTTGAAGAAGTTCAATCACAGGATACTGTTTTAAGAAGTTCAGCAAAGTGTACAACCTAACAAGTTAAGGATAACACAAAGGAAACTGACAGCCTGGTATAACCTTTTAAACTTGGCTTTGCTTTAGTTCTTCCATCAAAAGCTATTGGATGAAAACATAGCGCTGAGTATCATACAATACTGGATTCCATATACAAAAAAATGAACTTTGATTCATCCCTGCACCATTTACAAAAATTAACTCAAAATGGATCACAGACCTATATATAAAACCTAAAACTATAAAACTTTATAAGAAAACATGAGAAAATCTTTGTGACGCTGGGTTATGTAAAGAATTCTTACAACAAAAACTATCCATAAAAGAAAAAGCTGATAAATTGGACTTCATCAAAATTAAGAATTTCTGCTCTTTGAAAAACACCAATAAGAAACTGAAAAGTCAAGCAACAGACTGAGAGAAAATGTATCCAAATCATGTATCTGATAAGGAACTTGTATCTAGAATATATAAAGAACTTTCAAACCAATTATAAGAAAACAACTCAATTAAAAATGGGCAAAAGATTTGAACAAAGATATTTGGATGGCAAATAAGTATGTGAAAAGATGGTTAAAATTATTAGTCATTAAGGAAATATAAATTAAAACCATGAGGGGCGCCTGGGTGGCTCAGTCATTAAGCATCTGCCTACAGCTCAGGTCATGATCCCAGAGTCCTGGGATCGAGCCCTGCATCAGGCTCCCTGCTCAGCAGGGAGCCTGCTTCTCCCTCTCCCACTCCCCCTCCTAGTGTTCCCTCTCTCGCTGTCTCTGTCAAGTAAATAAGTAAAATCTTTTAAAATAAATAAATAGATAAATAAATTAAAACCATGAGATATGACTACACACCTATTAGAATGGCTAAAATTAAAAAGACAGGCCTTATCAAGTGTTGACAAGGATGTGGAGGTAGGTTCTTCAACACTCATACTTCTCAGAACATAAAATGGTACGCCACTTTGGAAAGTAGTTTGGCAATTTCTTAAAAAGCAAAACATACACAGGTGTCTAGGTGGCTCAGTCATTAAGTGTCTGACTTCAGCTCAGGTCATGATCCCAGAATCCTGGGAAGGAGCCCACATCAGGTTCCCTGCTCAGCGGGAAGCCTGCTTCTCCCTCTCCCACTCCCCCTGCTTGTGTTCCCTCTCTTCGCTGTGTCTCTCTCTGTCAAATAAATAAAATCTTTAAAAAAAAAAAAAAAGGCAAAACATACACCTACCATATAACCTGGTCATTCTACTCCTAGGTATTTACACAAGAGAAATAAGAGCATATATCCCCACAAAGATTTGTACACAAATATTCTTGGTAGCTTTAGTTGTAGTAGTCCAAAGTGGAAGGTGAATGAATAAACAAATTGTGTTGTATCCCTACAATGGAATACTAAGCAAGAGAGGAATGAACTACTGATGAAGTTACAAGGTGGATGAATCTCAATATAATTAAGCTAGAAGGAAAAAACACATCATGTATGATTCCTTCATATCAAATCTTTTTTTTAATGTAAACAAATTTATAGTAACAGATGATCAGTGGTTGCCTAATGAGAGGGGAGAGAGTGAGTGGGGAGAAATTACAAAGTGGCAAGAAGAAACAACTTTTGGGAATGATGGCCATACTGATTATCTTGACTACGGTGATGTTGCCACAGATACATACATACATCAAAGTTTATAAAATGAGCAGTTAACTATGTATAGTAGCTTATATGTCAATTATACCTCAATAAAACAGTAAAAAAAAAAACCTAATCCACCATGGAAAACAGTGTGGAAGTTCCTCAAAAAATTAAAAATAGAACTACCATATGATCGAGCAATCCAATTTTGGGGTATATATTTTAAGGCAATGAAATCACTATCTCAAAGCGATTTCTGCACCCCCATATTCACTGCAGCATTACTCACAATAGCCAAGACCTGGTAACAACCTAAATGTCTACCAATGGATGAATGGATAAAGAAAATGTGGTATGTACATACAATGGAATATTACTCTGCCATGAAAAAGAGGGGGAAAACAAGGAAGTCCTACCATTTGCAACAACATGGACGGATGGACCTTAAGGGCATTATGCTAAGTGAAATAGGTGGGACAGAGAAAGACAAACACTGTGTGATCTGATTTACAGAGCAGAATGTTACAGAAACAGTATAGAATAGTGGCTGCCAGGGGGTGGGGTCAGTGGGTGAAATGGGAAGATGTCAGTCAAAGGGTACAAGCTTCCAGCTATAAGATGAATAAATACTGAGTATCTAATATACAAGATGGTCACTACAGTTCACAATACTGTATCATATACTTGAAAGTTGCAAAAAGATATTAAATGTTCTCACTATTTAAAAAAAGGCAATTAATGTGAAGCAATGGATATGTTAACTAACCTTATTGAAGTAATATTTTGCAATATATATGTGCATCCAAACATCATACTGTACACCTTAAACTTCATTATATCTCAGTAAAGATTAGGGGGAACCCTAATCTTCACCTTAAAAAAAATAAACAGCATTGTATGACACAATATTTCACTATTAATCTTAATTACAAACTATGTTAAAGAACAAGTCTTTGCTTCATATAGCAGAGAATTAAATTTAAACCAGCCACATGGTTTTATTCTTATATTAATTAGAGTCTTCCAATTAAGTGCTATAGTTCCAATTGCTAACAAGGCTAACTCCTCAGAAGGCAATAAGGCAGAAATCCAAGGTAAACACTAAATGTTCAAGTATTCCTGAATAGCATAAAATTAAAGTTTTATGCACCCAGGCGCACAACCCCAAGATCATGACCTGAGCCAAAACCAAGAGTTGGACACCCAACTGACTGAGCCACCCAGGTGCCCCTCCAACCTGCTCCTCTTTCGTCAAATCCCTTACACCTTCTCCTCACTCAGCTGATGACCTCACAGTGCACTTCAGTGGGAAAACAGAAACGCTCAGAGGTATCTTTCTGGAACCAAACCTCCTACCTATGAACCTGTCTTGCCTCTACCACAAGAGGAGGAAGATCCCACCTTCTAGCAAAGGGCAATCTTTCTACCTGTGATAGGAATTCCACCTTTTTGTTCCTTGTCAAGGACTTAATCACTTCCCCTATAACACTGCTCTCTTCCTACCTACTGGTTCATTCTTTAAAATTTTACATTGTTATCCTAGGATAAAAAAATAATCCTTTACTCTGTTCCCTTTTTTTTTTAAGATTTTATTTATTTATTTGACAGAGAGAGACACAGCGAGAGAGGGAACACAAGCAGGGGCAGTGGGAGAGGGAGCAGCAGGTTTCCCGCTGAGCAGGGAGCCCAATGCGGGGCTCAATCCCAGGACCCTGGGATCATGACCTGAGCCATAGGCAGACGCTTAACAACTGAGCCACCCAGGCGCCCCTCTGTTCCCTTTTATAGGCAAATTCTTAAAATTGTTATGCTGTCCTCATTTCCTTACTGCTTAATCCATTGTTAATCTTTCTTTTTTTATTTTTAAAGATTTTATTTATGAGAGAGAGAGAGAGAGAGCAGGTGGAGGAGCAGAGGGAGAGGACAAGCAGACTCTGCGCTGAGTGTGAAGCCTGATGTGGGACTCGATCCCAGGACACTGAGATCATGACCTGAGCTGAAACCAAGAGTCAGACGCTTAACTGACTGAGCAACCCAGATGCCCCCATCTTTGATCTAACTTTCGCTTCCATCTCATCACTAAAAGGGCTCTTGTCAAGGACAAGACAATGACTTTTATGTTGACACAGCCAGTGGATATTTACCTTCATCTTAACTGACCTCTCAGCAGAATTCAAGTCAACCACTCCTTCCCTCTTAAAAACATCTTTCCTGGCTTTCCTTCTACTTTGCTGGTTGTTCTACTTCAGTTTTGTTTGTTAGTTTAACCTTCTCTAATGGAATCTCTCATTTGGTCCTGGGTCCCCTTCCTCATCTACATTCTCTTCCTAGATGATTCCATCACTGTCATGGACTTAAAAAGCTCTAAACTGTCAATTCCTAAATTCACCTTCTTAGCTCAGACTTCTCTCCCCGGGTCCTCAATTCACAGAGCCAATGTGACATATTCCCTTGAAATATCTCAAAGACATTTCAAACTTAAACGTGTCCAAAAAGAACTTTTAGTATTCATACCAAACATATTATCCTGCTCTATCCCAAAACCCTTCATCTCAGTAAATGGTACCACTATGTACTTACTCAAGCCAGAAATATGAACATACCGGATACATCTCCAATTCCCACTGAGTCTATCTGCAAAATGTATTTAGAACCTGTTCATCACACCACTGCCATCATACTGCCTGGACCACTGACAAAGTGTTCTAATTGGTCTCTGTGCTTCTATCATGTCTCCCTCCCTCTAATCCACTGTTGAGACAACTAAACTCACCCTACAAACTCTATCGTTCATGTCATTCAGTTACTTACATCCCTTCATTGGCCCTCAGAATAAAACCCAAACTCCTTACCACAGCTCACAAGTTCTTGCATGATCTGGCACTCTATTTATTGTCTCTAATGCAACAGAATATTTCAAATACTATGGTGTCAGTTAAGTTACAGTGTCATTCTAAGACTAATCATGTAGAGTTCAAAAAAAAAAGGAGCTGATTATTTTAAACAAAGATGTGATGAATTCTTTAAAAATTAAAATTTGTTACAGCCTTTCATACTAGAAATGAGAAGACCACTGAAAGATCTTACATGTTGGGCTATGCACATACAATAGCTGAGAAACATAAAATCCTGGAGAGCTGACCTTGCTCAGTGCCTGCTGACGAATCAGTAAGAGAAATCATGGCATTGCTACCTTCCAATCATACAGTAACTTATCAAATTAAAGATTTAGCTGCGAGTATGAAGACAAAGTTAATATTTCCACCACAGAATTGTGCTTTTGTTTTACCAATAAAAGAATCTACACACTTGATGTTTTGTTTATATTCATTTGACAGGAGCTCCCAAGTAATCAGCAACAAAGATCTTTTACGGGAATGGTTGGCAACAAACAAAAGCAGTACTAAAATATTTAGGGTTGAATAACTTTTTTGAATCTCATCATTCATCTCGGAAAAACTATATTGATACGTACATTGATAGGTACACTGATGGTGCGAAAGCAATTCTGTGCCTTACCAACATGATGGGACCCAACTATATTAGAGTTCCTTATATAATTTATCACCCCTTGTTCAGATACATTCACACCTGCACACAAAGTTTAACTGAAGGATAGCCTTGATAAAACCAATAAAAATTATTAACTTTATTAAATCTTGACCTCTGAGTAGATTTTTTAATATTCTGTGTGACAAAACAGGAAATACACATAAAGCCCTTCTGCTGCATCACAAAGTATAATGGTTGTCTAGAGGAAAATAATTTGTGTAATTGAGTTGTGAGCTGTACCAGCCACTTTTTAATGGAACACCAAGTTTATTTGAAAGAATGTCACACGGACAAACTATAGCTATTTAGATTTGGGTATCTGATAGACATTTACTTGAAAATGAATTAAGGGAAGTGAAGGAAAACAACTGACAATATTTTTGACAATGGTAAAATTTGAACCTTCAAGGAAAAACTAGAATTTTAGAAAACATGCATCTGCAACCATAACCTTAACAGCTTCCTGATACTTAAAGACTTTTCTGGTAAGATCTGTAGTGGTCTTAAAGAATGTGATTTTTTAAATAATGAATAATAAAATGTGTGAACATTTAAAAGATCTGCATAACTCAGTTAGCCAATATTCTCCAAATGACCAATGTGCGATATTACAAAATCATGCACGGGTAAAAGATCCAAAGTGCAAGATAAATCAATGCATTTTAATGTATCAGAGTACTAACAGTTCATAGATTTGGCTTCTACACTGCAACTAACCTTTAAGAAACTATGTCTTGTTGAATGGTATTGTATCAAAGAATATGCACAATTATCTAAAAGGCTTTAAAAAGATTCCCTTCTTATCCAACCACATTATCTGTGTGAGGCCAGGTTTTCTTTACAGATTTCAACCAAAAAGAAATGATTAATATGGAAGCAGATACAAGAATCCAGCTGGATTCTATTTAGCCATATACTAAAGAGATCCATAATAACATTAAGACCATGCCACTCTTCTCACTAATGTTTCTTTGTGTTTGGAAACTATAAAGGAGTTATGAAACCAAAAAGTTTGAGAAACATTGACCTACATCAATCTAAGGATCTCCACTTTCTTATTACTCAGTTGGGTCTTAAGGCCTGATGGCAAAACAGAAGACTGAAAGGTTAGGGTCAAACATACAGAAAATGAGGGGATAAATATCTGACCAAATAAATGTCTGCCTACATAGCTCTGAGTTGGATTTTCTTCATTTCAAAGTCAAGGGAAAATTGTTTTTTGACTATATATCATTCTCTTTAGTTCAAACTGCTTTTACCTCCACCAGAATAGATACTGAAAAGCTGCTAATTCAAAGCACATTTTATAGGGAGAAGGCAACCAGTCTCTTTAAGAGACTTCAAAGTAAACATCTGACACCCCCTCCAAGGCAGACTCATTCTTAATAGATTAAGTTATTGAATTCTTATTCAATAACAAATGGAATCAGAAGAGAAACAGCTATAAAATGTAAACTGAATAACAGAGGCCTGTTTATTCTGTAGGATATATTTTAGTTTTATTTTCAAGATTTATTTCTAGGTGTATTGTGATCAAATGTAGATGACTCTAAAATTATTCAAAATACAGGCTATGGAAGATTTAACAATTTAAGTCGAAAAGCTTTTCTTGAATATCTTCCATCTGCAGGAAATAAAATACTAACATCTTCCCATCTTTCTAGGGAAACCATGGTATACATTATAAATGGGGCCCCATAAATATGGAGCTTATTCAGTCTGCAGCATATTAAATTTTGGAGATTAAAATGACACCACAGTCTGTTTAGCATCCTAAGTGAAAAATAATCTTCTCTATCTATGTACCACTGACATCACTGTTTCAACTTTGAAATACAGAGAAGATCTTCCTGAGTGTAGAGCTTCTCTCATGCAAAATGGTAACTAGCCTTTGCATTTGAATTCATTGCTTTTCAAAGACTGGTGTTCAGATTTACCATGAGACATAGATGGCCCTGATAAAAAGAGTCAAGACGCTGGTCTATCACAAATTCTCTATCACATTATGGTGATGATATAAACTATTTTAGAATATGGTGTCAAATGGATGGATTTGGTATCCAGTTTGCTGGTTTGTTCATTCATTCAACGTTTATTGAATATCTGCAATATGCCTGGCACCTCAGTGGATACCAGGGATAGAATGATGACTACTACGACAGAGACAGTTCTTGCCCTCAGGATGCTTAAGGCCGGGCAAGGAAACGGACATTAAGCAAAGAATCACATAATTATTTAGTTAGACATACTCTACACTCCTAGTCTCAGCTAATCATCCAACCTGTTGGCTTCCAAAGTGTTTCCCATATTAGGAGTTGGAAAACTCTTCCGAAGCCTACTCGTAATAGGCTCTTCATAGATTAGCATCAATGCCTTAAAATAAATATCACACTACTACTGCCCTTAGGATTTTCAGGAAAAACCAACTAAGTGTCAGTGTTCAGATTTGCTGATGGTGTCAAAGTTAAATCTGAGTCCAAAATGAACAAATCACCGCATTTGGGGGAGGGGAGGAAATGACATGAGTGTTTCAGACCTTAATCCTGAGTCAGATAATAAATCATCATCAACTTTTCCTAACCATAATTGCTTCCTTCATAATTAAGATATGTGACATCATCAAAAAGCTTAAACTGAATTTTGTTTAGACATAAAATGATTTAACAGCCTACTTTGCTAGTTTTCTGACTTTATATGAGGCAAAATATCCAAGACCATCCATGTATAAATTAAATTAGAAATAGTTCTATCAACTTTTATTTTTTTAAAACTCTTTGCTATTATTTTTTTTTAAAGATTTTATTTATTTGAGAGAGAGAGCACGAGCAGGAAGAGGAGCAGAAGGGCAGAGAGGAGACTCCCCACTGGGCAGGGAGCCTGATGTGGGGACTCGATCCCAGGACCCGGGGATCATGACCTGAGCCAAAGGCAGACGCTTAACCAACCAAGCCACCCAGGCGCCCCAACTCTTCCCCATTATTAAAACACACCTCTTTAAGATTTAGAAGACTTGGGGTGCCTAGGTGGCTTAGTCGTTAAGCGTCTGCCTTCGGCTCAGGTCATGATCCTGGGGTGCTCGGATCGAGGCCCACATCGGGCTCCTGGCTCAGTGGGGAGTCTGCTCCTGCCTCTCTCTCTCCCCCTCGTCATGCTACCTCTCTGTATCTCTGTGTCTCAAATGAATAAATAAAATCTTTAAAAAAAAAAAAGTTTTAGAAGAACTGATGTCTCAAGGAATACTTTAAATATGACCTTATTTTTTAAAAATCTGGTTTTAATTCCATACTCTTTTATTTTTTTGTAGTCCCACTGCAAATAAACAAACAAGAATTGTTCTTCAACTTTCTCCGTGCTCTGCTTTAAACAGAAAAACATTAATACAAATGAGGAACGGTGACTAGCTTCTTTTCTTTCAAAACAGCTGTCAAGAATAAAATACATGCTCCTTCTTACATTCAGTATATATAAATTAACCAAAGTAGTCTGCAGCTGCCTTATATTTTACCTCTACAGCTCTCCTATCCTGAAAGCACAGACACACACACACACACACGTGCGCGCACGCCTTACCTCTCTTTAACTATATCCAAGCTATCCCCCGTTCCCTTCAATGCCAAGTTTACCAAACCCACCACTTAATTTCCTTCACACTGTCTCCTAACTGGCTCTAGTCTGGATTCTGTTCTGAATCTGTTCTACCACAACTGTAATCTCAAATCGCCAATGGCTTCCATGTTTATACAGAACCAATGAGTTTTCCTCATTTCTCATTCTCAGTGAGCTCGGTAATGTCCAGTACTGCTGCTGATCACCTCCTTTTTGAACTCTCCTCCTCAACCTCCATGTTTTAAAAGAAAATAAACAAGTCAATTATTTTCACTTCATCTGTAGTACACTCCTCCAGTTCTCCTTCTCTCTTTCTAATCATTTCCTCTGTTCCCTGCTACAGCTGTTGTTCCTCCTCCACTATTACTTTATGCAGCATGTGGCTGGGTTTCCACAGGGCTTTGTCTTTGATCTTGTTCTCTTTGGAATATTAACCTGAAGCAACTCAGTATATGTTTTGAACACAGAGATCCATGGAATTAAATTCCAAATTGAATACTTTGAAGGAGAAGGCATTTGGATACAAAAGTTCTAGAAAGGCAATATAGGGAAATGATCATAAACACAGACTCTGGAGCCAGACTTTCTTGGTTAAATTCTGACTCTTTCACTTATGAACTATGTCATATTGGACAGTTAAAAACCTTGCTGTGCCTCAAGTTCCCCACCTGCACCATGAGGATAATAATTGTACTTACCTCATAGGGATATTGTGAGGATTAAAGATTGGCATATTATAAGCACTATAAGAGTGATTATTAAATAAATTACAAGAACACCAGCTATTAAAAAATCAAACTCATTGATTTATGGGCCCACCTTGTAACTTGACTTTTTGTGATAGTTGTTTTCCAAAACCCTTTAACTGTACTAACTTCACTAGACTGAATTATTTTAGTAACTTCAAAAACAAACACAATACCACAGATTTCTAACAGGACAGTGCTTGCTCGCACTCTCTCTCTCTCTCTCTCTCACTCACACACACACACACACACACACAGAAGAATACCATAGATTTCTAGAGCTGGAAGGAAAGTGAAAAGCTACTCCATCACTCTACAGATAAGGGAAAAAAAGACAGAAGAGATAAATGATTTGTCCAAAGTCACACAGCAAATAGTGAGTGGCAGAATCAGGGCTGGAATGCAGGTCTCTAAAGTCTGCATCAACAAATTGTTAAAAAACAATTTCCCCCCTCAGGTCATGATCCCAGGGTCCTGGGATCAAGCCCCGTGTCGGGCTCCCTGCTCAGTGGGAAGCCTGCTTCTCCCTCTCCCACTCCGCCTGCTTGTGTTCCCTCTCTTGCTGTGTATCTCTCTGTCAGATAAATAAATAAAATTAAAAAAAAATTTTCCCCTCATATATTCATGATGTAAAAAAATATTCTTAGAATGAGGTTGTGCCTTCAGGAAATATTTTTTTCCCTCATTAGAAAATCTGAAATTTGATGAGAAGGCAACTATCAAAACTGTAAGCTATCAATTCCTAAATCCCATCTTTCTTCAGGGTAACTTTAGTCTTTCAGAAATGACTTTATTCTATAGTTAAGACTCCAACCACATCAAAGTAGACTGTGTGTTTTCAAAATTTTCATTGTTATTTGAATTACAAAAGTAATTTCAAACATTGAGAAAAATTTCTTCCTTTGTTTCTGTAAACTCCACCTCTAGTAATTTTTTGAACAGTACGATATAAAAAATAAGGTTAAAGGGCACACATCAACAGTGGATTGAGCAGCCAACATTTACTTAGGACTTGCTCGGCACAGTAGACTGTGTTGCAGCAGACCTTGTAGAAAGACAAAGCAGAATAAAGAGACTTTATCCCTGCCCAGAAAAAGCATGCAACCTGAAAAGGGAGATTAAAGAGTGCACATGAAAAACACATTATAAAATAAAGACTGCTAAACAGAGCACACAAATAGTGAACAGCTGGAAAATCATCCTGACTCAGATGGATCTGTCCACCATCCTGAGAATTCTGAAGACTTTAAATTTTTTGTGAATCAGAAGTTCTCTGTGTCCAGGGCTATTCTATATGCAAGTCTAGTTACAGAGACTACTGAATAATCATTTTTCAAACGTAAAACAAATTGCTTTAGAGTTTGCATGGAAAAGTCTAAATAATAGAAATGTTTATGTTAGCTAGCAATCTGCTATAGAGCCAAGGAACAAATGACTAAATCCCCTAAAACCACACAACAGTAATTCATATTTAACAAGGAGCTTGAGATCAAAAGTTTCTGATCTCGAGGATCTGGCAAGCCAGATACAGAATCCATAACAAAATGCACTTATACATGCACAAAAACCACTCTTCTCTATGAGACATTCTAGGGTACCAATCATTATAAGGGTGTCTATTTTGGCTAATACACACAAAGATTCCCCCCCCCGCCCCGCGCCAGATTGTTTTAAAAAGAAACCAAAACTTTCAAAGCCTATTTATATTCTATTCCTTGATTGAAATCTTGCAGACCATCAGGTTCTTCTCTAGTATTTTTTTTTTTTAAGATTTTATTTATTTATTTGACAGAGAGAGACACAGCGAGAGAGGGAACACAAGCAGAGGGAGTGGGAGAGTTGGAGAAGCAAGTTTCCTGCGGAGCAGGGAGCCTGATGTGGGGCTCGATCCCAGGGCCCTGGGATCATGACCTGAGCCGAAGGCAGACGCTTAATGACTGAGCCACCCAGGTGCCCCAGGTTCTTCTCTAGTATCATGAAAGTGTAACCTAATAAAGTACTTCATCTATAATCAGGTAATAAACAAAAAATGTGAATTGTTATTCAGTAACTCCAGCAAAACTGCTCAGCAGATTTGGCAAAGAAACATGACTGGCTTTAGAGGAATAGAGTAATAATTATGCTATTTACATATTCTGCAATATATCTAAAATATAGCACTAGAACATAAAGAAAAGAATCACTGTATTAAATTAGAACACCTCAATTATTGCCCTAGCTCTACTGCTTACACTTCTTTTGTCCTTAGATAAGCCACTTAACCTTTCTTTGCTTCAATTTTTTTCACCTGTAAAACAAGACTAGGAGGGATACCTGGGTGGCTCAGTCAGTTAAGTGTCTGCCTTCAGCTCAGGTCATGATCCTGGGGTCCTGGGACCAAGCCCCGCACTGGGGCTCCCTGCTCAGTGGGGAGTCTGCTTCTCCTTCTCCCTCACCCCTGCGCTCTCTCTCTAATAAATAAATAAGATCTTTAAAAAAAAAAAACCAACAGTACTAGGAGTACTTAATTATATGTATGGAACTAACAAGACTATGCATGGGAAAGAGATCTGTAAACCGTTAACGGTCGTATACACTGAAGGTGTCAGCATTTGTGTATAAATGAAATGAAAGAAAATGGAGAAAGAGCGTTACCGATTTAATCATTAAGTGGATACTCAGACAATCTGCTCTATTTTTTATAATGTGTTTCAAGCCTGAGTGAGTTTCAAAGTAAGTTAAAAACATTAGAAAAAGGCCTGCTACGGGGCACCTGGGTGGCTCAGTCGGTTAAGCGGCTGCCTTGGGCTCAGGTCATGATCCCGGCGTCCTGGGATCGAGCCCCGTGTCGGGCTCCCTGCTCAGTGGAGAGCCTGCTTCTCCCTCTCCCTCTGCCTGCCACTCTGCCTACTTGTGCTCTCTATCTCTGTCAAATAAATAAATAAAATCTTTAAAAAAGGGGAAAAAAAAGGCCTGCTAAAAGGTTTTTTTTTAAAGTCTCTTTTCTGAGATAAGACTTTTTTTTAATGCAAGTATCTTTCCAAACTCATTTATTCACATTTTTTTTTCCATCTAGAGAAAGAATTTGGCTAAAAGACAATGAAAGTGGAGATAAGAAAATGGCCAAACTCCAAGACTGATGTGTATGCTTCAGTTGTGAGGTCCCAAAACAAAAGGAGCTGTATGCTTTTGAAGTAGACTTTATAAAGTGACTACTATCCGTTGATTACTAAGGAAATTCCTCTTGCCTCTGACGATTTTGTATATATACACTAAACAGTAATCCCAAGAAATAAATAATATGCATCAAAAAAATCCCATGCCATTCTTCTAAACATATATTAGGTGTTAATCCAGGCATTACATTTAGAAAATATCATAGTTATTCTGTGAAATTCTTTTTTATGGCCCTCCATGGGAATCAATCTTTGGCAAACATTTTGAACCAAAAACATCACAAGTCAACCTTCCTGCAGTAATTAGAGCTTCTTCTATACTTTGTCCAAGGTTTCAAGTTTCTGGCTCTTGATGCTGGAATCTACAGATACCAGACACCATCTCTTCTCCAAAAAAAGAAAGCAATGATGTCTAACAATATTCTCCTCCAGGGCGCCTGGGTGGCTCAGTTGGTTAAGCGACTGCCTTCGGCTCAGGTCATGATCCTGGAGTCCCAGGATCGAGTCCCGTATCGGGCTCCCTGCTCGGCAGGGAGTCTGCTTCTCCCTCTGACCCTCCCCCCTCTCCTGCTCTATCTCATTCTCTCTCTCAAATAAATAAATAAAATCTTTAAAAAAAAAAAAAAATTCTCCTCCAAAATGTTTCTGCCAAACATTAAAAAATGAGGATGTAAGCACCTCAAAGTTCTACCTAGTGACTGTTAAACATTTCATAGTCAAACTTTCAGCCAGATGATTTCTTCAGCTCTAAAGCTTAGATTCAGAGACAAGAACAAAGCTGATGCATCTCTGGCTAGTGCAACCATAAGTGGAGAAAGGTCATCTCTAAATTTTCTGTTAAAATTCACACTGCTTATGTTATTCCTTGGATTGGTAAAGTAGATTCACAGTTCTTTAGGCAAAGCAGATGCAAAAATACCCTTTAAATGATTATGAAAAGCAACAAACTTCCATCACTGTGATTTCTCTTAGTGAACCATTACCTAAAATTGTTCTGTTTAATAAACACCGAGTGGCTGGCATTGTGCTGAGTGTCAGGGGTGGTAATAAAAAAGCTATGACACTTCCTGCCTTTAAGAGGGTTAGGATATAGACAAGGAGATAAGCCTTTTAGATCAAACAATTAGGGACCAATATAAGAATTTTTTTTTTTTTAAAAGCCAGGTTGTAGAGTGTAATAAACAGTTTATGAAGCTCTAAAGGCCCATCACAATCATTTTTTCAGAAGAGTGGCCCCAGGCTGTTCCTTCTGCATAAAGTTGCTGGCTTACAAAGCAAGAGAATACATTTGAAATCAACTCTATTTCCCTGGTCACAAATGAATGGACCATGAATCATGAGCCAGGCTAGCTATGTAAGATTCTACGTAAGAGATGATATCTATACACATACATACATATGCACGTGCGCGCGCACACACACACATACACACAATCAGATCCTCTATTTGGGAAGTCTGAATGAGCAATGTGTGAAAAAGACTAACATAGAATCACTGGAGCTGCTGTGGGATCGAGAATGACAACGAGCCACTACTGCAATCTCTATGAGGCCTAGTATACATTCCAGTCTAGGAAGGACAAGCACAGAGGGACTACTTGGCTGCTGAGCCAGTTTCCTATGCTTCTTCAATTCCCATGTATCTTACAATAAGACCCTATTATTTAAGGTTACCCTAAGAATCCATGCCACATATATGATACCGCTAATAAGTTTTTTATAAGAGACCAAGAAGGGGTAAAATACCCAAATATGGTACTATTATCGAAGAATACATAAAATACTCAAAAAGAGCATGGTATTATATCTTGAATGCATAAAGTACTCAGGAAGAGGGGGAGAGAAACATCTCTTGGGCAGGCATATAGCCAGAGCTCAGGTTTTCCTTATGTGTGTTACATTATGTATGTATCTGAAACAGATGAAAAGACAATGTTAAGTGTCTGACTTTGATTTGAGGGACACGTACTGAAAACAGAAAATATAGAAGAAATACATCATGTTCCAAAAACTAGGCTTCCATCTCAATGGAAAAGGACATCTCAAACAAGAATGAAGATATGATGAACTGACATTCACAGCCACGTGAATCAAAGAGAGCCTGTTCTTAATGGGAAACTGCCCCCAGAAAGATAAAAATTCCTTTCTCGAGTTATTAGAAGAGAGTGGCATCTAGAATAATATTTCAATGTTTAGTGGAATTATAGACAAGGTAAATATCATTTTCCTGCCTTTTTTCTCAATGTTATCTTTCCTCCCCTCTTTAGAAGCACTTTCTTGTCCTAGCTTCCAAAAGCCTTCTTGAGTATTTGTTTCTGTCCCATGCTTTTGAATTCATTTTATTATATTCTTTAATTTACCCCCTCCCTCCCTAAACAGACTATCATATGAAAGCACTGAGGGGAAAAAAAAAAAACATTAAATTTAATTGGATTTTTTCTTACTGATGTATCAGTTATACCACATTCAAAGTTACTTAGAAGTTTGAGAAAACGTTATTTTCCACCACCCAGGCTCCAAATCATAGTAAAACAAGTCAAAGAAAGGAGAAAAAGACAAAATACCTCTAAGAAAATAAGTTATGAACACCTGAACTAAATAAAGGGAGTAGAGGGAGTTGCTGTGTTGGAGGCAAAAACTTAAAGCAAAGTCAAAAGAACAGGAAAAGGTTTGACCCTCTGACAGGATTACTGGGATCCTAAGCATTCTTTCCTGCTGGCCTGTAACAGGAAGTCAGTAGTTATCCAAGAGTGAGTCTTGGAGAAAATTATTTCAGCAGCTCAACTGTAATGTGATTAAAGAGTGCGGGAACGTGGGGTGTGAGGAGGTAGAAGTCTGGGACAGAGAAAGTTTATTAAATAATGGTATACTAAACAGTCAATGGCTACTTCTACTTTTTTAGATATTAAAATTTTTTTTTTTTTAAAGATTTTATTTATTTGACAGAGAGACACAGTGAGAGAGGGAATACAAGCAGGGGGAGTGGGAGAGGGAGAAGCAGGCTTCCCGCGGAGCAGGGAGCCCGATGTGGGACTCGATCCCAGGACCCCGGGATCATGACCTGGGCCGAAGGCAGATGCTTAACGACTGAGCCACCCAGGCGCCCGATATTAAAATATTTTATTAAATACATATCCACTTACAAAATAAAGCAATACAGCTTGCTTACTGGCTCTGTTATGTCTGGTTTATACTAAGCCGAACCTTAGGGGCTTTAGAACCTCTGTATTTCTTAAATTCCAATGCAATCATATGGTATCAATTATAGTAATTTCTGTCAATGAAATTAAGAACTAAAGTGGGAGAAAAAGCCTGTATCCTTCTGCACAAGAAATGATGCCCCTCATCTTTTTAACGAAAATGTTAGAAGAATATTTTATATTGAAAAATGGAAGTGAAAACCAAGCATGAGGTCATTACTTCTTTCATTTTCATTTTACCAAGAACAAAAAGAACAATCCAGCATTTAAGAACCAAATTCCTGTCCCATGACACAGTTTACAGTCATCATGATAAAATTAACTTCCTTAGCCCTGCTGTTAAAACAAGAAAAAATGAAACAGGATGTTGTTTCTAACTATTGTTACCTAATGAAGTTCAGGTTCATCCTCACTTTTCCTTGATATAAAACACCAAGATGTGATAAATCAGTAATTAGGAAATAAAAAATCCAAACAGAATGTGCCAGATAGTTCTAACAGTTTTCCACAACATAAGAAAGACTGTTTCTTCTAGAACATCAAAAAGTTGGGGCAGCGGGGAGAAATCAGTAATTTTCCAACAGCACTTTTTACAGTAAACTGAAGAGAAAGAGCTTTTTACAAACACAAGAAATATAATGTATATATTTAAAATAAAAATACCATTCATCTTCCTTTGTATATATAATCCCTTCAAAGCTAGGATTATTGTTCTCTTCCCTAGAAAAACATTACTAACTAGAGCTTCAACCCATGGCATGACCACTGATACTTCCAGTATGTACTATATATACTGTTTTGGTAAAATAATAGAGAAATTATCTGGAACCTGAGAAAAAGTATTCACCTATTTGAGTGTTAAAAACACTTTTCTCTGGTAGCTTCGATAAACATACACTTCAACCCATTCATTTTTTAACACCCATCATGTCTCTTCACAGTGCTATGAGATCTCATTTCTAAAGTTTGGTTTTTTCTTTCCACTTTTAACATGACTATCGACACAAGGCAAATACTTAGTTCTCAGCAGCCTTGCTGAAACCCTGTTCTCAGCTGCCCCCTTGCTGCTGGAAATGAACTTCAAGGCTGGCTCAGTACGGAAATACACCAATTATGTCTGAGAGAATAAGCTGAGCAAAAGGAATCTTGTGAAAAGGCAGAAATCATGAGATGGCATTGCAAAAGTATTCCAAATCTCCAAGTGTATTTGGTTAACAGCTAAAAATATATGACATGTTTGATTTCTCTAATCTTCAACTGTCAAAGTTCCCTGATCCTAATATTCTGAGCTACTAGATGTATATATATGTTAGGAAAAGAACTGAGTTAACTGAGAATTTCAGATAGTGAGTGCTGACAATAATCAGAGAATGAATTGTTTACAATTTCATGTGCTTATTTCTAACAGGGCCCCCTCTACATTCATAAAAAAAAAAGAAGAAGAAAAGCCTAGGATACAAACCTCCGAGGAATTCTAACTCATTCATGTGTTCCTGGTTTAATACACAGCACTCTAACAGAGATATTCACATGGCAACTCTATGAAAAATATATTTTCATTTTATAGGAAAAGAAGATGGAATGCAAATAGCTCTTCATCTTGTTTCCATTTAATCTAACATTTGTAACGTTGAAGAGTATTCATACAAACATTTCCTTTTGCATAAACTAACACATGCTTCACCAACTGGAGTAAATGTCTGATGAAGGAGAGAGAAAAGAAGAATAGGAAGTCTTAGGAACATAAATCCAAACATTTCACATTAACATATTAATCAGTCCATGATTCACCTTAATCCCACATCTGGGAAGTCTATTTCTCAATAACCAGATGGGACTAACACCACAAAGCCTAAAAAGAAATTCTATGTTCGTCTTCACAATGCTCAACAGCTCAGAAACAAGCATGTATTCCAGGTTCCACTCACATAACGTATCTACACGGCCTCCTACCTCACATCTCTTTCCCTCCCACAGTAGTCAGCCCAGTGCCCTGTACACAGCAGGTACTCAAAAATACTTTCTTTATTCTTTCAAAGTGAACTTACCCTTCGAAATGACACAACATAGAACGTGTCTCCCCTTCTACGGATGGCCTCAAAGAAGTCTTGATAACTTCTGGGTGATGCATAATACACTTGGAGCTCACTCCCCGAGTTCCTGCTGAAGGAAGAAAAGGGCAAAGTGTTCTTTTTTTTTTTTTTTTAAAGATTTTGTTTTATTTATTTGACACAGAGAGAGAACGTGAGAGAGGGAACACAAGCAGGGGCAGAGCGAGAGGGAGAAGCAGGCTTCCCGCTGAGCAGGGAGCCTGATGTGGGGCTCGATCCCAGGACCCTGGGACCATGACCTGAGCTGAAGGCAGACGCTTAACGACTGAGCCACCCAGGCGCCCCCAAAGTGTTCTTAAACTAGCAAATTTCATATCCTCTCAAAAATACTCCCCATTCTAAGGCTATGTCTGAATTATAAGAATTTCTCTCCCACAAAATATTAGTAGCATTTGGCAATAATTTTTATAACAACATTTTGAAAAGCTCAAGGTCAGGATAATTGTAAGATCCAATTCACTAAATAGCTAAAACTCTCTTTTCTGAATGGAAAGCTCTAAAACGTACCACTCAAGTGCACTGCAAAGCATGTAAAAATAATAAAAATATCAGAAAACAGATTGCTGCATTGGTTGGCATGATTTTAAATTTTCTGGTGACAGAAATTAAGTCTGAGGGAAACTTCTTTTTTTACTACTCCATCAAATCTGTGAGGCATGCTTGCCTATAACGCTGTGTGAAAGGTGGGAAGAATTTAGGATTTGAAAATAAACAGACCTGGCTTTGAATTTCTCCTCCACTCCTCAAGTGGATATTCTTGGGGAACTCAACCTCTGAGCAACCTCAATTGCCTCATCCATAAAATGAGGATAACCATATAAACCTGCAGGATTGTTACTGGGGTCAGAGATGTTATATATGTGAAGTCTCCTATTTCCTAGGAGTCACTCAACAAATGTTGGCCATAGATATTAAAAGTACCATGTCAGGGCGCCTGGGTGGCTCAGCTGGTTAAGCATCTGCCTTCGGCTCAGGTCATGATCCCAGAGTCCTGGGATCGAGTCCCACGCTGGGCTCCCTGCTCAGCAGGGAGTCTGCTTCTCCCTCTCCCTTTACCCCTTCCCCCTGTTTGTGCTCTCTCTCTCGCTCTCTCAAATAAATAAATCTTAAATTTAAAAAAATACATAAAAAAGTACCATGTCAGTGCCTTCATAAAATTTTAACTAAAATTATAGTACCTCAACCACATCGTATCCCCAAAAGATATACTCAAATGATATTAATATCGTTTTTAATATTTTCAGTCTTTTACTATTTAGCACAATAAGCTAATACCTAAAAGTTAAAGGAGAGTTAAAGAAATAATGTTTCATTTTTCTCCAAAAAGACAACCTATGTTTTCTTTCTTATATGTTCTTCTATGTTTTCAATCAAACTTTAAGAGGAAAAAAAAGACTGATCTAAAAGGAAAATTATAAATGAGTCATAAGAATTTTCTTTGAAATAATTCCACTTGCTCACTGTGAGGCCGTTTCTAACCATATTATTTTGAATATACAATCAATTCTTTTTTTTTTTTTTAAGTAGGCTCCATGCCCAGGGTGGAGGCCAACGTGGGGCTTGAACTCATGACCCTGAGATCAAGGCCTGAGCTGAGGTCAAGAGTTGGATATTTAACCAACTGAGCCACAGGCACCCCTGAATACACAATCAATTCTTATTATTCATGGTAGTTATGTTCTATAAAGTCAGTGTGAACACTGAATTAGTAAATACTGAAACATTCTAAGGGAAATATAGGGTTAGGTTCCTACAAGCCCCTAGTTACAACATTTTTGTCAACTGATCAATATATAACTTTGTTTTATGTTTCTGTTTAAAGATACCTCCTCTGACATATACAGTTTATTCATTACCATTGAACCCAAAGTCAACTGCACTATAACTTAATGCCTGAATGAAGCTTATCTAATATGTAGATTTCCCCCATATAGCACAACACAACCTTCTTGAACAATAGGTAGTCCTTTAGTACTATGCTACAGGGCCATTTTAAACAGTGAAATCACCAACAAAAAGCAGAAAAATGTGAAAAATATGGCACTTAATAGACCTCAAAAAGAAACTTGTTTACAGTATGAGAGCTGAAACAGGAAGGCAGAGTGTTGCCTTCTTAATTAAGCCTCACCCGGAACCATCTATGCACATTCATGAATGACTATGAAAACATCTTGAGTATTGATTTTGGGGCAGAGGTACATTTTAGTGAGAAGGCAGATTCACAGTTACAGAATACATGAGTAATTCATTTTAAACATTTTTTTTTTTTTTTTTTTTAGAGAGCGAGCGAGAGAGAAACAGCATGAGAGCGGAGAGGGTCAGAGGGAGAAGCAGGCTCCCCGCTGAGTCGGGAGCCCGATGTGGGACTCGATCCCAGGGCCCTGGGATCATGACCTGAGCCGAAGGCAGACACTTAACCATCTGAGCCACCCAGGCACCCCATTTTAAACATTTTTTTAAAGACTTTTTGAAAACAATTTTAGGTTCACAGCAAACTTGAGAGGAAGATGCAGATTAAAAACATTTTTTTTTTTTTAAAGATTTTATTTATTTGACAGAGAGAGATACAGCGAGAGAGGGAACACAAGCAGCGGGAGTGGGAGAGGGGGGAAGCAGGCTTCCCGCGGAGGAGGGAGCCCGATGCGGGGCTCGATCCCAGGACCCTGGGATCATGACCTGAGCCGAAGGCAGACGCTTAACGACTGAGCCACCCAGGCGCCCCAGATTAAAAACATTTTTAACTAGTAAAGAAATAATATGCCATCATAATGATGCATCAAAAAATGAGTATTTGGGTGCCTGGGTGGCTTTGTTGGTTAAGTGTCTGGCTCTTGATCTCAGCTAAGGTCTTGATCTCAGGGTCGTGAGTTCAAGCCCCACACTGGGCTCCACGCTGGACGTGGAGCTTACTTTAGAAAGTGGGAGGCAGGGCACCTGGGTGGCTCAGTCGGTTAAGCGTACCACTCTTGATTTCAGCTCAAGTCATGATCTCAGGGTTGTGAGATCAAGCCCCACGTTGGGCTCCATGCTGAGCATGGAGCCTGCTTGAAATTCTCTTTCTCCCTCTCCCCAGCCCCCAATCACACACACTCTCTCTCAAAAAAAAAAATTCCATTTAAAAAAGGAAAATATTTTAAATATGCATATAGTAAATAAATGAAATATTCTGATCACTAGAGAATTATTAGTTACTATATATATTTGAATTATCTATTTCTACAAGATAATACAGTATTTCAGGATTTTAAACATTCATGATTGCTGACATGCTGCTCACTGCCATTTAATAGTAATTCTCAGTAATAGGATAATGAACAGCTTTCAACTTATACTAGGTCTGTATTCTCGGGGCCTGGTACACTGTCTGACACACAGATGGTGCTCAGTAAATGTGAAATTATTATTAAATAAATTGTGAACTCTAAGTCTATGGTAGAGGTACAGACAGAATCTGAGACTCTTTACTTCCACTTTATTTTTTTTTAAGATTTTATTTATTTATTTGAGAGAAAGAAAGCGAGAGACAGAGCACGAGTATAGGGGGAGGGGCAGAGGGAGAGGGAAAAGCAGACTCCCCTCTGAGCAGGGAGCCTGATGCGGGGCTCAATCCCAGGAGCCTGGGATTATGACCTGAGCTGAAGGCAGACGCTTAATGGACTGAGCCACCCAGGTGCCCCTCTTTACTTCCACTTCAGTGATACGGTCATCAGTATATCACATCATCGTCATTACCGGCTTTTGAACATGCCAAGTACCATGTAAAGTGCTTTAAATGAAGTATGCAATTTAATTATCAACGCTGTGTGGCCAAAGTTTTGTAGATGAGGAAACTTTAAGTGACCTGCTTGAATCCACAGAGCAAGTAAGTGGCAGAAATGATCTGTACTCTGCCAACTCAAAAGCTAGCATCTTAAACCATGACACTACATCGCCTCCCATGATACTGTTCCTTTTAGTTAGATATGTCTGGTCCATACATTTCAACCTTAGGCACAGCACTCCTTCTGGAATCCTTCAAAATCTTAAGTAGCATCAGTGTGGCGAAAAATGCATTTTAAGTCAAATAGATCTGAATGGTGATTCTGCCACTTACTGGTTCTATGACTCTGGCTTAGAAAAAATAAGTGACTTGCCCAGTTTTTCTCTATATAAAATAGGGACTGTGATACCTACACTTTAAGTTATTATACAGATTTAAAGAATAAAATGCATGTAAAGCACTCAGCAGGACACCTGGCACAGAGCAGACATTCAAATAACATTCTCTTCCCCTTGGCTCATGAAATAGATGCAAATCGAGGACGAGAGTTATGTGTATTTAAATTGTACAGCAAAATTATGACTGAACAGCATCCTAACTAAATCTGTATTTAAGGAATTTGAGAGTTAACCTTTTGAAATTATCTGGATTTACTCTGACTGCTCAGAAGCAGTATGTTATGTGAACTAACAGTAAAGTCACCGATGAGAACAAGTTTAAGGTAAAAGGGAAATATGCTTTTCAACTTTACTAAAATACTAGGTATTTAAAATTCTGTGGCCAAGAACTTCCACACTTTCTTACCTGATACTAGTGGTTTCTGTGTATTGGACAGCCATGAGCTGAGAATTGGAACCTTGTTCCAGAGCACCCTGGAAGAAAAAAAAAATTTAATGCCATATAATAAAATTATATGAAGATCTTTCTATAGTGACTCACTCTACATTTACATTTACTAAACTCTCATTAAAATATTCATATACTTTTTTTTTCATGAATATTCTGACATTTTAGGTTCACATAACTAAACACCAACATAGAGATTAGAACCCTTCTAGTTACACTCCGGGCTGAGAGATGTGTCTCAAGATTAAAACATCAAGGCATTTCTCATAAAGTTTAAAAATACAGCCCAAAAGCTTAGTCCAATTACCACAAGTTTTATGACCAAGTCATACAAATATTATTGAACATGAACAACTTGTATTTGTCTAAAATAATTATTTTCCCAATGAAAAGTTCCTAAAGTGTGAAAGGTCCATAATGAAATTAGATCCTATTGTTTACTGAATTAAACACAAAGATCTTCATGTCAAAATATACCTATGGACTAAGCCGTCATTAAAGAGATCTCACCAATGGGGGTGCCTGGGTGGCTCAGTCAGTTGAGTGTCTGACTCCTGATTTTGGCTCAGGTCATGATCTCAGGGTTGGGAGATGGAGCCCAGTGTTGGGGCTCCCCACTTGGCAGGGAGTCTGCCTGAGATTCTCTCCCTCTGCCCCTCCCCCTGCTTGTGTGCACACTCTCTCTCTCTCAAATCAATCAATCAAATGTTACTTCCTGTAAACAGCATATAGCTGGGTCTTCCCTTTTAAAAAATCTAGTTTGAGGAACGCCTGGGTGGCTCAGTCAGTTAAGCGACTGCCTTCGGCTCAGGTCCTGATCTCAGGGTCCTGGGATCGAGTCCCGCATTGGGCTCCCTGCTCAGCGGGGAGTCTGCTTCTCCCTCTCCCTCCGCTGCTCCCCCTGCTTGTGCTCTCTGTGTCAAATGAATAAATAAATAAAACCTTTAAAAAAAAAAATCTAGTTTGACAATCTCTCCCTTTTAACGGATGTATTTAGCCCATTAAATGTAATTACTAGTACAGATGGGTTTAAATCCACTATCTTGGTATATATTTTCTATTTATCCTATTTCTTCTTTATTCTTTTCCTGCTTTCTTTTGGTTAAAATACTTACTTTTCAGTATTCCACTTTTATTTCCTGTATTGCTTTTTTAGCTTTACTTCTTTGTGCTAGTTTTTAGTGTTTGTTATAGAGATTATCTGTAAGTTACCACAGCCTACCTTTAAATATTATTTGAACAATATAACTTTATAATTCCATTTACCTCTTGTGTTATATCTTATATTTTACTTCTACATAAAGCTATAAACCCATAACAAACTGTTACACGTTTTGATTAAAAAAATAATCTTTTAAGGGCGCCTGGGTGGCTCAGTTGGTTAAGCAACTGCCTTCAGCTCAGGTCATGATCCTGGAGTCCCGGGATCGAGTCCCACATCAGGCTCCCTGCTCAGCAGGGAGTCTGCTTCTCCCTCTGACCCTCCTCCCTCTCATGCTCTCTGTCTCTCATTCTCTCTCTTGCAAATAAATAAAATCTTAAAAAAAAAAAAATTTAAAAAAAATAATCTTTTAAAGACATTTATATACACATACACATATAAAATAAAGATACTTTTTATAAAAAGACCATTTATTTTTAACAGATATTTGCCCATTCTGGTGCTCTTCCTTCCTGCTAATCTGGAGTTGTATCTGCTATCATTTCCCTTACTCTAAAAAAATTTTAGCATTTCTTAGAGAGCAGATCTTCCAGAGGAAAATTATCTCAGTTTTTATCCATCTGAAAATGTCTTGATTTTGCCTTCATTTTGAAAGGTATTTTCAGGAATGTTCCCCTTTACCTTTTCTAGACTCGCAATCTAGAAAGAGGGTAGAATTATGAAATGGGATGAACAAAATCAAGGACATAATGCTAAGAGATCACAGAAATTTCAAAGAAATGGCAATTCATCAAATTTACTGCATATCTTTAACTAGACTATTGGATCCTCTTAAGCATCTGAAAGGAGTGGCTGTGAGGAAAAAGAGGGTTGAAATGAGGAAAGAAGACTAAGCAGAGCAGTTACAATGCTCTATGCTAAGAAAGAGAATCCACGAATTCTTTATATGTTTTGGTATTGACAACAGCATAAGCAGAATGATCCTTCTCCTTCTGACCAAGAACTTCTTTTACCCTTTGCAAATACAGATTCCTCCTTCTCATTCCTTTTTCTGTAATAGCTAAGAGCCCCACATTTCTGACCATTACCTAAGTTCATTACAGAAAAATATGCACCCAAGATGGCAGAGAAAAAGATAATACTTCAGTTTAAACTACAGATCACCTCATGTCCAAAGGCTGTGACATTAAAACAAGATTATCTTCTTTGCATTAAAATTCCTTAAAGATTAAAGAACACCAAACACCCCTTACATAGTAAATAAACTATTCATTTACCTAATGGAAAGGAAAAAAATAACATAAAAAAGTTTATCAAAAGATAAGGCAAAAAACTCATTTAGGCCAAGAATTTTCATCTAATTCTTCATAAAGTCCATTATACCTCCTCTGTGGAATTATTTACTGGCAATTACCTGCCCCCTTCTTGCTCTCCCCCCTGTATGGCAAGGGACGGAAGCCTGAAAACTATATTACCCAAAGTTTTTGGCCATCAGGGTTGATATAATTTAGGTACTGCCAATAAGATATGATTGCACCAGGTTCGGAAAGGCAAAGAGAGACAGAGTCCATTTTTCCTCCACCCAGTGGCAGCGAGTGTAGTCTTTGGCAGACGGGAGTTTTTGTGGTACTAGACACTGCATTCCGATGCCAGTAAGCAGCTGTGTTTGGGCTTCTGAGATAACTGTGACACTGGTAATAACTGCCTGTAGCCTCCAGGGGTACTAACAACCAACGGAACTGCCATAATACACGAACAAAACGTATCAGAGAGACCCACACTGGATACTCATAGAATCTCAAAGCTTGAGCTCATCTAGACTAACCCTCATTATTTTATTGATGAAAACAGCCCCATAACGGTTAGAAGTCCATGTTTCTCAATATCCTTTTAGTGTACTTGTGAACATATCACATACTGCTTCCAATTAGTTTCCAAATAATCAAATATCTAAGGTGTTTCCATTAGCATATAAACATGCAAACCTGGTGAAATATATCCCATCTAAAAATAAAACCTCCTCTTTAATTCTTACAGCCACTCCATTTCCCTGCTCCTATTAATGGGGATCATCCTAAAATAATTTTCTCTACTTCTTCATTTATTAGTACTTTCTGAAATCCACATCAGTCAAGCTCTGTCATTGCCATTCCAATGAAATATTCATCAAGGTCACTAACAAGTTCTAATAATCAAATCCAATGGTAAATTCCTCAGTCCTCATCTTAATCATTATCTTTTAGCTTTAGTTAACAGTTAATCACATCCCCTTCTTATACAACTTTCTTTGGGTTTTGGGACACTATTATCCTACATGTTTTCCTATCCTACGGGCCAACCACTCCTCTTCCTTCTCAAGTGCTTATTCTTCCTTCTCTTTCGTCCTCTCATGTTAGAGTTGGCCCAGGGCTCAGTTCCATACCTCTTTCCTTTTTACTTTCTCTTGAGCTGATATCATCCCAGACTAAACTTCCAGTCTTGACCTCTCCCCTAAACACCAAAGCTGGATGACTGTCCACTTGACTCTCTCCCTGACTGTTGTAGTCATACTGAACTTAAGAGATATTTAAATCTTTTTTTTTTTTCTACTTAAATCTCCTGATTCGTGCCTCCAACTCTTCCTTCCCTAGTCTCAGTCTCAGTAAATAGCATCACCATTCCTCCAGTAGCTAAGGCACAGAAATTATCATTGATACCTTCTAATTTTATCAGTCATTTCCAACAGCTCTACTTTCAAGATATATTTGGCATTTGAATACTTTCCCCCACCTTCACATCTACCATACTAGTAAGGGCGGCAATGATCTCTCACCTAGCCTACCAAAAGGGCTTCTTAACTGGTTTCCCTACTTCCACTCATGTTCCCTCCAAAGTCTACTCTGTGCAGCAGCAGTTGGAGACATCCTTTAAAAATTCAATGTTAATAGCAGCAATGTCCACAACAGCCAAACTACGGAAAGAGCCCAGATGTCCATCAACAGATGAATGGATAAAGAAGATGTGGTATGTTCATAGATATATTCAGAACATTCCATCCCAAAGAAAAGAATGCACATTCTTCTCTAGTGCCCATGGAACATTCTCCAGAATAGATCTATCCTAGGTCAAAATCAGGTCTCAACCAGTACCAAAAGACTGGGATCATTCCCTGCATATTTTCAGACCACAGTGCTTTGAAACTAGAACTCAATCACAAGAGGAAAGTCAGAAAGACCTCAAATACATGGAGGCTAAAGAGCATCCTACTAAAGAATGAATGGGTCAACCAGGAAATTAAAGAAGAATCTAAAAAATTCATGGAAACAAATGGAAATGAAAACACAACTGTTCAAAATCTTTGGGATGCTGCAAAGGCGGTCCTAAGAGGAAAGTATATAGCAATACAAGCCTTTCTCAAGAAACAAGAAAGGTCTCAAATATACAACCTAACCCTATACCTAAAGGAGCTGGAGAAAGAACAGCAAATAAAGCCTAAACCCAGCAGGAGAAAAGAAATAATAAAGATCACAGCAGAAATCAATGAAATAGAAACCAAAAGAACAGTAGAACAAATCAACAAAACTAGGAGCTGGTTCTTTGAAAGAATTAATAAGATTGATAAACCCCTGGCCAGACTTACCAAAAAGAAAAGAGAAAGGACCCAAATAAATAAAATCATGAATGAAAGAGGAGAGATCACAACCAACACCAAAGAAATACAATTACAAGAACATATTATGAGCAACTATATGCCAGCAAATTAGATAATCTGGAAGAAATGGATGCATTCCTAGAGATGTATAAACTACCAAAACTGAACCAGGAAGAAACAGAAAACCTGAACAGACCCATAACCACTAAGAAATTGAAGCAGTAATCAAAAATCTCCCAACAAACAAGAGCCCAGGGCCAGGTGGCTTCCCAGGGGAATTCTACCAAACATTTAAAGAACTAATACCTATTCTTCTGAAACTGTTCCAAAAAATAGAGATGGAAAGAAAACTTCCAAACTCGTTTTATAAGGCCAGCATTACCTTGATCCCAAAATCAAAGACCCCATCAAAAAGGAGAATTACAGACCAGTATCTCTGATGAACATGGATGCAAAAATTCTCACCAAAATACTAGCCAATAGGATCCAACTGTACATTAAAAGGATCATTCACCACAACCAAGTGGGATTTACTCCTGGGCTGCAAGGTTGGTTCAACATCCGGAAATCAATCAATGTCATACAATACATTAATAAAAGAAAGAACAAGAACCGTATGATCCTCTCAGTGAATGCAGAAAAAGCATTTGACAAAGTACAGCATCCTTTCTTGATTAAAACTCCTCACAGTGTGGGGATGGAGGGTACAGACCTCAATATCATAAAAGCCATCTATGAAAAACCTACAGCGAATATCATTCTCAATGGGTTAAAACTGAGAGCTTTCCCCCTAAGGTCAGGAACGCGGCAGGGATGTCCACTATCACCACTGCTATTCAACATAGTATTAGAAGTCCTAGCCACAGCAATCAGACAACAAAAAGAAATCAAAGGCATCCAAATCGGCAAAGAAGAAGTCAAACTCTTACTCTTTGCAGATGATATGATACTTTATGTGGAAAACCCGAAAGACTCCACCCCAAAACTGCTAGAACTCATACAGGAATTCAGTCAAGTGGCAGGATATAAAATCAATGCACAGAAATCAGTGGCATTCCTATACACCAACAACAAGACAGAAGAAAGAGAAATTAAGGATCCGATCCCATTTACAATCGCACCCAAAACCATAAGATACCTAGGAATAAATGTAACCAAAGAGGCAAAGGATCTGTACTCAGAAAACTATAAAATACTCATGAAAGAAATTGAGGAAGACACAAAGAAATGGAAAAATGTTCCATGCCCATGGACTGGAAGAACAAATATTGTGAAGATGTCAATGCTACCTAGAGCAATCTACACATTCAATGCAATCCCTATCAAAATACCATCCACTTTTTTCAAAGAAATGGAACAAATAATCCTAAAATTTGTATGGAACCAGAAAAGACCCCAAATGGCCAGAGGAATGTTGAAAAAGAAAAGCAAAGCTGGCGGCATCACAATTCCGGACGTCCAGCTCTATTACAAAGCTGTCATCATCAAGACAGTATGGTACTGGCACAAAAACAGACACATAGATCAATGCAACAGAAGACAGAGCCCAGAAATGGACCCTCAACTCTATGGTCAACTAATCTTCAACAAAGCAGGAAAGAATGTCCAATGGAAAAAAGACAGTCTCTTCAACAAATGGTGTTGGGAAAATTGGACAGCCACATGCAGAAGAATGAAACTGGACCATTTCCTTACACCACACACAAAAATAGACTCAAAATGGTTCAAAGACCTCAATGTGAGACAGGAGTCCATCAAAATCCTAAAGGAGAACACAGGCAGCAACCTCTTCGACCTCAGCCACAGCAACTTCTTCCTAGAAACATCGCCAAAGGCAAGGGAAGCAAGGGCAAAAATGAACTATTGGGACTTCATCAAGATAAAAAGCTTCTGCACAGCAAAGGAAACAGTCAACAAAACCAAAAGACAACTGACAAAATGGGAGAAGATATTTGCAAATGACATATCAGATAAAGGGCTAGAATCCAAAATCTATAATGAACTTAACAAACTCAACACCCAAAGAACAAATAATCCAATGAAAAAATGGGCAGAAGACACGAACAGACATTTTTCCAAAGAAGACATCCAAATGGTCAACAGACACATGAAAAAGTGCTCAACATCGCTCGGCATCAGGGAAATCCAAATCAAAACCTCAATGAGATACCACCTCACACCAGTCAGAATGACTAAAATTAACAACTCAGGAAATGACAGATGTTGGCGAGGACGCGGAGAAAGGGGAACCCTCCTACACTGTTGGTGGGAATGCAAGCTGGTGCAGCCACTCTGGAAAACAGTATGGAGGTTCCTCAAAAAGTTAAAAATGGAGCTACCCTACGACCCAGCAATTGCACCACTGGGTATTTACCCCAAAGATACAAATGTAGGGATCCGAAGGGGTACGTGCACCCCAATGTTTATAGCAGCAATGTCCACAATAGCCAAACTATGGAAAGAGCCAAGATGTCCATCAACAGATGAATGGATAAAAAGATGTGGTATATATATACAATGGAATATTATGCAGCCATCAAAAAACAACAACAACAACAACAACAACAACACAAAATCTTGCCATTTGCTACGACGTGGATGGAAACTAGAGGGTATTATGCTAGGTGAAATAAGTCAATCAGAGAAAGACACGTATCATATGATCTCACTGACATGAGGAATCCTTAATCTCAGGAAACAAACGGAGGGTTGCTGGAGTGGTGGGGGGTGGGAGGGATGGGGTGGCTGGGT
>NC_058408.1:5741750-5879114 GCF_002201575.2 Neomonachus schauinslandi | reverse complement strand
GGGGGGGGAATCGGAGGGGGAGATGAACCATGAGAGACTATGGACTCTGAGAAATAAACTGAGGGTTCTAGAGGGGAGGTGAGTGGGGGGATGGGTTAGCCTGGTGATGGGTATTAAAGAGGGCACGTATTGAATGGAGCACTGGGTGTTATACGCAAACAATGAATCATGGAACACTACATCAAAAACTAATGATGTAATGTATGGTGATTAACATGACACAGTAAAATAAAATTTAAAAAAATAAGAAGATGTGGTGTATATATACAATGGAATACTACTCAGCCATCAAAAAAATGGAATCTTGCCATTTGCAATGACGTGGATGGAACTAGAAGGTATTATGCTAAGTGAAATAGGTCAATCAGAGAAAGACATTTATTATATGATCTCACTCATATGTGGAATTTAAGAAACAAAACAGAGGATAGGGGAAGACAGGGAAAAATAAAACAAGATGAAATCAGAGAGAAGGAGACAAACCATAAGAGACTCTTTTTTTTTTTTTAAAGATTTTTATTTATTTATTTGAGAGAGAGAGACTGAGAGAGAGAGCACATGAGAGGGGGGAGGGTCGGGAGGGTCAGAGGGAGAAGCAGACTCCCTGCCGAGCAGGGAGTCCGATGTGGGACTCGATCCAGGGACTCCAGGATCATGACCTGAGCCGAAGGCAGTCGCTTAACCAACTGAGCCACCCAGGCGCCCACCATATGAGACTCTTAAGCATAGGAAACAAACTGAGGGTTGCTGGAGGGGAGGGGGGTAAGGAGATGGGGTAACTGAGTGATGGACATTAAGAAGGGCATGTGATGTAACGAGCACTGGGTATTAGATATAACTGATGAATCACTGACCTCTACCTCTGAAACTAATAATACACTATATCTTAATTAACTGAATCTAAATTAAAAAAAAAAAGAAAACTACGCCTAGTCACATTACAGTCAATTTGCTGAAAAGAAGAGAAAATCTTGGGGAAAAATCAAGTCACTCCCCGGCTCAAACCTCTCAATGCTTCTCACCATAGCCTATGAGGCTGGATACGAATTAGCCTCTGCTGCCTCCCTCAGGTCATCGTCTACTATTCTACCCTTAGACACTGCAGTCCAGCCTTATACAACTTCTTGATGTTTCTCAATTATGCAGACTGTTTCCTCCTGAGAGGCTTCATATTTGCTGTTCCCCTTTTTCTCCAGATTTTCCCTTGGATCTTATCTTTACATCGTTCACTCCTTCATTTTTTGCTATTGCAAAAGCAATGTTCTCACCAAACCGTTTTCTTCTTCCTGAGCACTCGGAAGACTACATTTGCCTAACCTATACTGCAAGAGAGACCATGAAAAGTCACAGAGTTTTAGTCAACTGAACATTGGCTAAAGTCCAGGCTGGATCCCTAAAACGTTCTGCACAATCTTCCAAGCTCTCTCTTCCCCAACATCCAAAGCTAGAGGCAAAGAATTTCAAGTTGCTGGGGCCACAAAGTGGAAAGAACCTGGATTCCTTAATCACTGCTTGAAGGAAAGCCATCCTAGAGAGCTATATCAGACTTGTGTAGGTGAGAAATAAATTTTTATTCCATTAAGCTATTGAGATTTTGAAGCTAGTTTTTACAACACCTAGCATTAATTACCTTGACAATACCTTACTCAAGTGCTCTTTGGAGAAGCCTTCTCTAGAATGGCTATTCAATCTAAAATAGCCACTCATCTCTCAGTTTAACGTCTAATCTCCAAGCCCACTTTTTCTTTAGAGAACTCATCTCTAGTTTTGAGTATATTTAAATATTTATTTATTTAATTTTTTCCTTTGTGATGAGAACTTTAAAGATAGACTCTCTTACTAAGTTCCAAATATACAAATACAGTATTATTAACTATAGTCACCATGCTATGTATTGTAGCCTTATAACCTACTTATTTTTTAACTAGAAATTTGTACCTTTTGACCCTCTCTGCCTATTTCACGCACCCCCCTACCCCCCGGCCTCTGTATCTGTTCTCTGCATCAAGAGTTCAGTTTTTGTTTTAGTTGTATTTTTTAAATTGATTCCACATATAAGGGAGATCATATGGTATTTGTCTTTTACTTTACTTGTTTATTGCTTATCTATCCCACCAGAACGTAAGTTCCATGAAGGCAGGGATTTTATCGCACTCACGACTATATTCCCAGGATTTAGAACCATACCTGACTCATTATTACTACCATAGGTAATGTTTGTTGGGAGCTTAGAATGTGCCAGTTGCTAGTCTAAGTGCTTCAAAAGTAATAATGAATATCTGATGGATGATGCAATGACTACAAACGGTGCTTTGTGGTAAACATTAAAATGGAAGCCCAACTGGGGCGCCTGATTGGCTCAGTAGGTAGAGCATGTGACTCTTGATCTCAGGGTTCTAAATTCAAGTCCCACACTGGGTGTAGAGATTACTTAAAAATAAAATCAAAAAAAAAAAGATGGAAGCCCAGCTCAATAGGTTCTAAATTAGAGTTGTCATTGACCTATAGCCGGACCCACATGTCTAAGTTCAAAAATGCTCTCCAGGAAGATGCGCCTCCATTTCCAAGCTGTGCTATGTTTCAAAACCTTCTTGCTGAACAGCTCTAAGAACAGAGGAGATAAACAGTACCATTTACCACACCATCTGTGCCAAAAACATTTGACACAGATGTCCATGCACAGGAACCCCTGGCTTGAAAGTAAAGCTGGGGGAGAGAGCAGGAAGGAGCACCAGGTCCAAGTGAGAACTACTGGCGCTCTAACACCTGGGACGAGGGCTTCAGTGGCAGCGACGGCTGCACCAGAGCCGCAGAAAAGGCAGTGGGAAGTGACTGAAAGTTCAAGTGTCCCAAGTTTTTCATGGACGAAAGCAACCCATCTGAGGGAAGATGGCCAGCCAATATGTCAACCATTGTTCAAAGACACGCAGAAACAAACCTGAAGAATACGGGTTTTCTGCTGATTATTCGTCATTCTTCTTGACTTGGTCCTTTCCACTTCATGCCTGTGAACCCATCCTCGAAGTTCATGATTTAACCTATAAAACAGCTTAGTTAATTAAGCATACTTCAGAGAAATAAATGTCTCACCTTTGGTTAAAAATGAATTTTATCACATTCTGTAAGTTCCAAATAGCATCCCTAGTGCCTGATGATTCAATATTCTTTTTTGATTTGAAAAAGCTAAGATACTAATGTTATTTTTAATACAACATGCATTTTTATATAGTAGCCTCCTCAATCATGAGTTCAGATTTAAAAAAAAAGAAAACGTAACTAAATACCTTCCAAATATAAAAACTGAATGCAAAGGTTTTTTTCACAAGAGTACTTCCTGTTTCTGCTCTTGGGCTACATACACACAAACACTGGAGACAATGAAGAGCATTTAGTAAATTACAGGATCCTACCGGCAAATGAATGCATTAAAGCCTTTGAAAATCATGCTCTTTTGGGAGAAGGAAAAGAATGAACTCAATTGCTCAGGGGGAAAAAAAAAAGGAAAGAAATAAATTTCAATGCACTATAACCAAAATTTCCAACACTGCAAATAAAAAAAAAGGACTAGTTCAAATGTAGGTTCCATTTATTGTGCTTACTTTTTACAGCAGTTGTGAAGATGTCAGACCATGCTTACTTAACTAGAGTTGATTACTACTTAAAAAAACTGAAGCAATTTTTGAAGTTCAAGAATAGAATCCAAAATCACAGGAAAATATTCAAGGGAAAAGTAAATAACGAAAGGTAAGGTGTGCCCTAATGGGAAAATATCTCCAGAATCACTTCTCTTCAAACTGTTATCTCCTAACTTGAAGAAAAGGCACCTTCTGCTATGAATGTTACCACTTCTCAAATCTAACATCCTAAATTTTCATATTAGTCTCATTCTGTAGTTTTCAAATAAGGCATATTTAAGTATGCAACCCCAATACTATCATGCGAAATAGACCCATCACCATCTTTATCAGGTTGGTGGGGAAACTGGACTACAACTGATATGTCTATGATCATCCAACAAATAATCAGAGCTTCTCTCAGTCACTTAACTAATCTGAACAAATAGTTTTCTAGGTTCCAAAGCTAAACCCAAGAACCCACTCTGATATTTGTGTAACAATCTACAACACTCACCTGAGAGATTCTGTGGTGTTAATCAGGGGCTGACAAGGAGGTGGAGGAATATAGAGTAATGGTTCTTCACTTAGCACCATGAGGGCCTTGTCATTTGAAACAGAATGATCATATCTGAAAAACATATGCACAAAATCCGTCTCCTTGTGTCTTAAATTCCTTAGTTTGCTACAAGAAAATCATTACTAGTATTAACTTTTTAGGGAAATAAAAATATAGTAAATGGAATATACCGCAAGAGAGAAGCAAATGCAAGAGAAAAAGAGGGAAGTATAGACAGAGACCATGTAGCACAAATGTCACTTTCCAATTTTCTGCAGATTGTCATGGTAATTCACATTTATCTAGCCACCATTTATTGAGCAATTATTATGTGCCCCAAACTAAGGAAACGATGCTAACACATGGTCTGTGTCTTCAGTGAGCTCGAGGCATACACAGTGCTGCTGGAACAGAGGTGACACAGTAATGGGGGGATTTGGGGAGAAGGACCCACTGACTGATAGGAAAGACAGTATTATTATGTGAACAGACTAAAGTTTTGTGGTCATTCACAATTCTGTGATAACAAAACTGAAGTTTCCTTAAAACTGTGTGTGGCAGGGGTAAGGAGAAGCATAAAACACTCGGTGAGAGAGAAGTGAAAAGTGTTGAAAAGTTGAATATAAATTTTAGAATCATGGAAGAACCCAAGTCACTAATAAAACACCAAAGTAATATTAACCAGTTACTCCATTAGCTTCAAAATATACTTTCCTAACCGTTGCACTGAATTCATATCCATGGTGTGATGGAGGGAGCAGAACCTAGGCTGAAAATCAGAAGTGGAGCTGGGGGCATTACTGCTATTTAGTCTCTTCAGTCTGCTATTTTAACCTTTCTCATTAAAAAATCTTAGATCTGTCTTGAATTTCTTTATATTCAATGCTCTAGATTTAGAAAACTAGATATTTAGCTAAAACCCAAGAAGAAAAAATGTAAACACAAAATCAGACATGGCTAAATTCACAGTTTTCATTAATTCATTCAACCAATACCAACTGTGTGCCAGGTACAATGCTAGGAATCCAACGGGGAGCAAGAAAAATGAAGTCTCTATCCTCAAAGACCTTAAGGAGGAAGATGGACCAAATATGAGAACAAACACATAAAATAAATCCAAATTAAGAAAGAATCTAACTGGAAATAGAAAACGAATGGCAGTCCCTAGATAAAATGGTCTGAGGAGATGGTATTTAAGTCGAGGCCTAAAGGATGAGAAGAAGCCAGTACTACAGAAACTTGGGAAAGAGTGTTCTGGACAGATGCAGGTGGGGAGATGGCCGTCTTCAGGAACTTAAAGAAGACCACTCACCAGCTGAAGAGTTGTGAGCAAGTGAGGGAAGCACAAGACAAGGTTAGAAAGACAGAAACCAGGGGGCGCCTGGGTGGTTCAGCTGGTTAAGCGTCTGACTTCAGCTCAGGTCATGACCTCAGGGTCCTGGGATGGAGCCCCATGTCAGCTCCCTGCTCAATGGGGAGTCTGCTTCCCCTCTCCCTTTCCCTCTGCCCTTCTGCCTGCTCATCCTCTCTGTCTCTCTCTCTCAAATGAAGAAATAAAATCTTAAAAAAAAAGAGAGAGACCAGATTATGATAAGGCATTACTTAAGGAGAGAAGTGATATATTTCAGTGTATGCCTGCACCCTGCCATTGTACCAAAAATGAATCCAGTGGAGGCCACAGGGGAAGCTGGGAGACCAGTCAGGAGAGAGCTATAATCCAGGCAAGAGCTGAAGACAGCAGGACTAAGGTGCTGGCAGCGAAGATGGAGAGCATGAACCAGTGCAAGACACTTTTTGGGAAGAATATCAATGGTACTTGTTGAAAGGGAGGAATCAGGGTTTCTGGCTAAGCAACAGGACGAGGAAGACTGTTGTGGAGAAGAGGCTGGAGGATGAACACAAAAAGGCACCTAGAGTTCCGCCATGCATGTGTTAAGTTTAAAATGTTAAAAAAAAAAAAAAAAAGAAACGTCAAGAAAACTACTGGGGTAGAGCAGCCTGGACACTCAGAAGAGAAGTCTGGATGGGAAACATAAATTTGGGAGTTGTCAGGATACAGAGATAGGGATTGTGTGCTAAATTACAGATGAGTCACATAAGCAGAAAGAAAACTAAGAAGTCCACAGTTCCAGACGATGAGATTTGAATAAAGGAGGAACCCAGAAAGATGACTGGAACAGAGGCCCGTGAAAAAGAAGGAAACTGAAAAATGTAGCAACACAAAGGAGAATGTTTCAAGGAAGGAGGGATCCACACAGCGAGATGCTGAGGAAAGATCAAGATAAAGACAGAAGTTTCCACTGAATTTGTCAACACTGAAATAGCTGGCCTCCTTGACAAAAATAATTTTGGCAGACTGAAAAACTAACTTTAAGAGAAAAGTTACAGGCTTCTCTGTATGCCACACACCATGGGGAAAAAAGCAACAGCTGAGGATATACACATCATTCTTCCCTGCAAGTTGCACCAGAACATTCTCCATGTCTCCTCCTCTGCCTCTGAGAGTTAAACTGTTTGGAATAACACAGAGATGGTGGTGCACAGGTAGTAACTGCCCAGAAATCACCCTAAAATTAAGTGTTGAGAGAAAAGAAAAAAACCCTCTCCCTTGTATGGGTAAATTCTAAATGCCTACAAGAGGAGGCTGTTCACTACAACTTAAAAACAACAACAACAAAAACCAAAGACCTGTCACATGTGCCTTAGTTTAAAAAATCAGGCCTTCATACTTACAAAAATATAAATGCTATTATCCATCAGAGAAATCTAAAATTACTTCTGAAGATATATTTTTGATCTATAATTTTATTTCCACATGATAAACTCTAGTATAATGACTTCTGCATAGCTGTTCTAACTGGCTTTGTTCTATCAGCCAAAAATATTCTTCGGAAAAGGAAAAAAAAAATCTGATAGGAGAAATACCAGGAAAGGAACTGGGTGGAGCTGAAGGGAAAAGAAAAGGGAGAATCTAAGCCAACATGCAATCTGGAGACAATCAGATCCACACTAATCCTGAGATGGTCGGAGTCCTAAGCTGCTTGCAAACTATTTCATATCAATAGCCACCGCTTGAGCAAATAAATCACTAAAGTAAAGGGCAGTGCTAGGGAGGTAGAGTTAATGAGAATCCCTGGAATAAAGACAGGTTCTGGCTGATGCCTTCTACGAAGAGCAACCAGTCCTTCTCTTTTATCCAAGACAGTCCTGGATTTATGCCTGATGTCCTGATGTAATTATTACTTAACACTACCTTCCATTCTTAAAAGTATCCCAGTTTGGTTGACAAATTATATGGTCATCTTATTATAAACTATACATTTCTAAAACCGAAAACATATATGCATTTAATTACTAAATGCTAAGAGAATGCAATGTTATAAATTATGGGATTACAACCTGCTCCTTTTTTATTTGAACCAGTTCTCATAATTCTCCTAAAAACTGAAACATAATAAAAAGTAAGCTGCATTAAAAAATAAACAAAGTGTCATGGCTGTGTATAAATAAACCAACTAAAATGCAGTTCAAAACACATTTGTATTTGCTGCTTTCAAATGCTGCACAAACACTTGGTATCTTTTATTCAGTATTTATAATGATAAAAGCAAGAATATCAAGTTGGTGGACCGATACCTACTTGCATCTCTCAAGCTGCTCAATAATAATTTTAGATATTTCAAGAGATTTGCATGCAGGCAAGAATCCATAATCCTTTCCATGTTTTACCAATACCAGTAACAAAGCACAGGCAAGGTGACTCTGGGGTGGGGAACGGCGAATGGCTTGCATTTCATACACTACTTTGAAAGCTGATAAATTACAGCCTGAAGGTCATTCAAACATCTAGGTTGAACTAGGATGATCAGAGCACTATGCTTTCCATGTTACCTTACTCTACCACAGACAAATAGGTGAAAGCGTCTATTTACTGAGGTTAGGACAAAATAAGTAATATTCTTGTAAAGGTTACCTGAACTATAATTTCAAGTTCTACTTGTTTCAAGTTCAATAATTAGTTCTACTTTTTAACAACCAGCAAATATGTACCCAAAAGGCACATTCTCAACTCTCATAAATCCAAAGACTCTCAAATTTAAAATGTAAGTTTTGATGGATCTCATGTGGACAACAGAACTCAAAATTACATGCAGAACATGTAGGGCAAACTTGGACAAACGATGTAGTAAAATGAAAGATACTATTTAACTCTAGCTATATTCAAAGACACCATTAAGTGAGCACTAAGATCCGTATTCAGAAGTATGGCTAATTTTGGCAAGTAAAAAAAAAAAGCAAGAAATGTTATATATATTATTACAGTTTCCAATATTATGGCATGCATCACATTGTACTCATTACACTTACTGCCACATAATTCTCTGGATCCTCCGCCACACTTAACATAGTACTTTACCCACTGCAGATTCCTAAAATAATGAATACTAGCATATTTTTTCCAGGAAGGCTAAATGGAGACAAGCCCACAGGACTATGGTGATAATTTCATTCAGTGATATGGCTGTCACAGTAAAAAAAAAAAAAAAAAAAAGATTCCCCTATGGCCCTTGGCCTGTAGAACCTTACAGAGTTACAAGTAAACAAATCTTTAATGATTCTCAAGGGTTATATTGTGCAATACATTGTTGCCACACTGTGAGCTCCCTTTGCTTTGTGAGTCAAGGACCTCACTCCACTTGGTTCTAATAAAAATTCCAAATAACACAGGGAAATGTTTATCAAAAAGTATACAGCTCTGAAAATGTCCACTACAGCCTTCTTCTAGTTTACATAATACATACCTTGTCTTTTCAAAAAATTTTGTCTTTTACTATTGGCAAGCTATATAGAAATTTACCAGGAGAATGATAAACCGTAACAAGGGAGGGAGATCCAACAAAGATCACAATAAGTAAGTATAAACGATCTGATCAAATGACTGCACAGAGGTTCACCCATATCACTCCACCAGATCATATTCATCCCAAGATGATACTATTACATATACTATATACATGTAACCATATGACAGATAAAAACCTACATTAAAAACATTATGTATAATATAATGTGTGTATATTGTATGTGTCTCCATATGTATCTCAGTACATACAAACTGAGATTTTAAGGTCACATCTCTATAAGAATTCCAAAATTGGGAAAGGTTTCAAAAGGAAATTTATTCTTAGAACTGATCTTAACAGTAAAATTTACTAAGGGCCTCAATAACTTGTTTGTTCTACAAATTAAAACTGTGCATTAACAAGTTAGATGTAAAGTTATACTATATAATTCCCCACGGCAGTTTCATTAAATCATTTTAACAGACAGAGACATGCCATCTTCTAACCTGTAGCTGTTTTTCTGGATGATACCATCTGACGTATCTTCCACCTCTTTAGCAGAAAATTCTAGAAGATGCCTCCTTTGATTTGCAGGGTTCACACTAGGATTCTTTCTCCTGGAATCCTGTTCCAACATGCTGAAAATTTTAAAAAGTGAAACAATAATTGAAATAAAAATATGTCACACATATGCCTACTACATTAGCTCTAAAGCAAACCCCAAATTCCTTCATAGGTTCATGCACACAGCATGAACACTAGGGACAGAAAACAAAACAGCACAATGGCTGTAGTCAAATCCCTCACCTGGCATCCTGTACATATGAAAAACAATTTTGAGAATAATTTTCGTTAAGTCTAAAAGTACCTCATTTTTAAACTGCTTAAACAGGGACCCCTGGCAGGCTCAGTCGGTTTAGCATCTGCCTTTGGCTCAGGTCATGATCTCAGGGTCCTGGAATCAAGCCCCACGTCTGCCTCTCTGCTCAGCGAGGAGTCTGCTTCTCCCTCTCCCCCGACCGTCGCCCCTGCTCGTGCTCTCTCTCAAATAAATAAATAAAATCTTAAAAAAAAAAAACCTGCTAAAATAACATAAGTATTCTATATGCTTTAAAAACTCTACAATTATTATGTTATGTATGTATATAAAGTAGAAATAAATACAACATACATATAAACAAATTTTAAATTCAGATAATAACTGAAATAAGAAGTCCTCTTGGATGGTACAAACTGATGTTTTCAATGAGGGAACACTTCAAATGAAATTGAATTTTTCTCCTTATGGATAGCCAAATGCATTAACCTTTCACAATCCCAGAAGGCAGGCGATCAAATACAGGTAACAAAAAATTATTTTTTTCCAAAGATTTATCTATTTATTTGAGAGAGCGTGCGCACATACACGTGCATGCAAGCAGGGGGAGGGGCAGAGGGAGAGAGAAAATCTTAAGCAGACTCCCCACTGAGCACGGAGCCCAATGTGGGGCTCCCATCTCATGACCCTGAAATCATGACCTGAGCCAAAATCAAGTCGGATGCTTAACTGACTGAGCCACCCAGGAGCCCCACAAGAAATTATTTTTAAAAATACTTCTTTTTATTTACATGTAAAAGTTTCCTATTTCCTTCTTTCTCCCCATCTTCCCCCATACCTTCATTTATCAATGTGTGTCCTCATGGTGGGCCTAAGTATTAGCAGCAAACAAATATATATATACACACATATAAAGCAAATACTGCAATAGTTATTTGACACTTTTAACTCACTAATCAGGGGCTTAGAGAGTTGGCTCCCCAATAAGATATTTTGTGTGTGTATGCTTTATTTTACAATGCCACACACACAATTTACACTAGTTCTAATCTTGAAATTAAACCCAAAGGGAATTGCCTTAGGGAAACACAAAAGGATACCAAATTCCACTGAGAGGGATGAAGAGGTAGAGGAAGGAAAGGCTAATGAAAGCAGGTCACAATTAAGAGCCCTATAGTTCTAACAGGAAGGAGTTCCTCAGAGTAGGGCAGTTTGTCTCCACATCTGGGGAAAGCAGTGTTAGGGAAAACAGGAAGCAGGTACATCTCTCTAGAATCATCTTCTGATCTCTTAATTTATTTCCCATTCTCCTCAGTTCTTCCCCCCCCCCCAAGAATCATTGCTATCTGGTGGTCCATCTACAGTATGCTGTAGCACTTAAGACATCCTGTAAACGCTTCAAAGGTGTACCACCAAATTACCAGCCTTGTGGGACATTTTGCTACAACTGAGGATACATTCTGTTACCATTCTGTATTTCAGACACAGTGTTTGCTTGAGTGATCACAAACAACATGAACCCTGCTGCTGCAAATAAGGGAAAAGGCCTAGTGGAGTCTCTAGCCAAACTTAGGAAAACTTAGCTTGGTGCGTATTTAAGAAAATAGGGGAGACGCAGTAGATAATAACTTTGTAGGGAAGACAAATGGAGAGTGTGATAACTGCAGAATTTTTTTCTTTTTGCAACTTACTTCTCTGAAAAAGATTTTACTTCTAAATCTTTCAGGTATGGTGCCAAACATTCTATTTAGGAATGTATAGTGTAAACAAAACAGAGTTAAGAACTTTCTCCTTGGTTTACAGAATCTCTGTTAATTCAACACCTACACTATTATTAGTGACACCCCCATGTAATAACATCCCCATTGGTACAAGTACTCCCCCAACCCCTCCAATGACTAAGAGGGGCTCTACCACCCTGACTATGAACAGTGTTTCCCCTTGTTTTAACTAGAAATGTGCTTCTTTATAATTTCCACCCTTTGGTTCTAGTTCTGGGCTTTGTGGCTGTTCAGAAGAAGCCTAAGCAAGCCTCCTTCCAGTGTCCAAAGACATCTAATACACCTCCCACCCCCACCCCGCAGGCTTTCTTTCTCAAAGCTATGGTTTTTTCCACACGTTCTTCTTTGAAGCAGTCTCAGTCTTCAGTCTCAGTCACAGTCTTCAGTCTGTCTGGCCTCCCTCCTATCAATATGCCTCTCAGAAGTGGTGTCCAGAACGGGCTACAGTACTTCTCAGGTGGTATGATGAGCCAGGATGGAATAGATTAATTCCTTCCCATGTTCTAGATACTACTCTCCCTCTGATGCAGTCTAATATCACACAGGCTTTGCTGGCAGTTACATCACACATTATTTATATTGGGCCTGGTTTAATCAAAATCCCAACTCCCCTCACACACTGATTTTGAACCATTACCTTCTTTTCCATTCCTCTCCCACTTCCAATTTGAATTTATATAATTGAACGTTTTGATCCCAGCTGAATAATTTACATCAATTCCTTCAAAAATATCACTCTGTCTACCAACCAGTCAAGAACTTCTAGGATCCTAATTAGCAAAAGAAATTCTCCTTCTAAGCAAGGATCACCATGCCATCAACATCCTCAGCTGTGCTGTTCTTAAAATACCGAAAAGCTCAGGACAAAGAAATCGAGCCATGGAGCATGCCCCTAGAGAAAGCCTTATAAAAATGTAAGTTTCACCACTTCTGAATTAATTATATCACATAGTCCAAAATTCCCCACCTTGACCACAGAGATACTGCAAGACTGTTAAACAGTCTTCTAAGATGCAAATATAGTAAAACAGTAGCTGCCATTTGAGCACCTACTATGTATTAGGGAATGAATACTTAGTACAAGTTGAGGCTCAAAGAGTTTAAACAACTTGCCCAAGGTCATGCTCTAAGTAGTTAATGAAGCAGAGATTTGGACCTAAGACTGGAACTCCATTACTGCATTATGTTGACAACATTTTCAGAATGACTGATTATTCAACATGCATTAAATAAATACCTATTATGTTCCAGGAACCATATATAATGCTAAAGACTCAAAGATTTAAAAAAGGTAGGGGCACCTGGGTGGCTCAGTCTACTGAGCGTCTGACTCTTGATTTTGGCTCAGGTCATGATCTCAGGGCTGTGGGATCAAGCCCCAAATTGCTGGGTGTGGAGCCTGCTTGGGATTCTCTCACTCCCTCTCCCTCTAAAAAAAAAAAAAAAAAAAATTAATTAATTAAATAAATAAAAACCATGTTAAAAAGATTTTAAAAAAGGCAAAAATCAAATTACAGTGTATGTGTGTGGGGGGGTGTTGATACAGATAAAAGATAATAGAGTGATTAATGTCATAATAAAGGTTAATGATGAATGCTATGGAATCATAGAGCTAAAGCACCTGATCTCTACTAAGAGGATCACAAAGTTATCTTAAATGAAAAGTAGTAAATAAACAGGTGGAAAAGGAAGAGGGAGTGAGGGAAGGCATTCCATACAGATGGAATAGTGTATGAAAAAAAGCACATAGGTATAAGAGAGCATGTTTTGCTCAGAGAATTGCAAGTAAAGCAGGAGAGGGTGTGTGGACATAGCAAGAAGGGGATCATTTCAGAGAGAGAGGAGAAAGGGGACCAGAACGATAATGCAAGGCTGGATTATGGATGGCCTTGCCTGCCACAGTATCACAAAGTCTAGAAATTTATTCAAGTAACAAAAAACAAAACAAGCATGTTTTTTTCCTGTTTTAATTTTGGCTCTCAGTATCATATCCCTTTCTTATTTATTTATTTTTAAAGATTTCATTTTATAAATAATCTCTACACCCAACATGGGGCTCAAACTTACAACCCCAAGATCAAGAGTCACATGCTCTACTGACTGAGCGAGCCAGGCGCCCCTGTCATATCCCTTTCTGTATCAGAATCTTCCCTATGATTGTTAAATTCCCTGGTCAAAGTGGGGAATCTACATTCCTTCTTTTAAAAATTGGTATTACAATGATCTCCTAGTTACCTCGACTACTGGAAAAACAACAGATTACTAGAACAGCTCCCCTGCTTTCCTATGTCCTGGCTAAGGGTTATAAATAAGCTTTTTTTTTTTTCAAGATTTTATTTATTTATTTGACAGAGAGAGAGATAGCTAGAGCAGGAACACAAGCAGGGGGAGTGGGAGAGGGAGAGGCAGGCTTCCCGCCGAGCAGGGAGCCCGATGCGGGGCTCGATCCCAGGACCCCAGGATCATGACCCGAGCCGAAGGCAGACGCTTAACGACTGAGCCACCCAGGTGCCCCTAAATAAGCTTTTAAAAGGAGGCTCCTTTGATAACTGCCAAGCCAAAGTGCTGCTATGGCTTCAGGAAGTAACTTCACTCATGTTTCCTTGAATCCTACCGTCAACTAGCAATAACACTCTTGATCAGAAAGCACCTTCCTCTCACGGTGATTCTCAAAGTGTGGTACTTGGACCAGCAGCATTAGCATCACCTGACAGCTGGTTAGAAACGCAAATTCTCAGGCCCCACCCCATTCGTACTCACCCAGGAACTCTAGGAATGATGCCCAACAACTCTGTGTTTTAACCAGCCATCTAGGTGACTGTGACACACTCAAATGTTTGAGAACTTCCATTTTAAATAATCTTGTCTTACATATCTTTCCTATCACATTCCCTAAAAATGACACATTTTTCACAATGAATCCAACAGAAGTGGACAACCTGGGGAGAAGGACGGTGGGGGAGGGGGGGTCAGACAGGAAGTATGTGGAAGGGTATAATCAAAAGTGGACATCTGTATGGTTTATGCATGATTTATAAAGTAAATCTGTTCAGCATTATTAATACTTGGAAGTTTTAAAAGAGCCTTTCTACCAACCATTGTTCTTTGGATGATGTTAATACGACTATGAAGACAGTTCACGACTGAGGGCTGTTCCAAGCAAATACCGAGTTCAACCATCAGTTTAGTTTACTCCATCTGTAGCTGAGATGCACTACAGTCACGCGGCAGCTGCACTTGCTGGAAATCAGTTTTGATGTTGACTGGTTTGGCTCCTAAGTGATCACTATTTTTCACTGCTGCCCACACAGGTAATGACTATCACAGGGTAATGGCAATTTACCTTTAACCTGAGCTACTCCAGTAACTTCTACCCTTTGTTAGCCTCAACTTTATTATCTACTCATTGGCCCAGAATGTATTTTGAAAAATATATTAAGAAATTTTGAAAAGAGGGGCGCCTGGGTGGCTCAGTCATTAAATGTCTGCCTTCGGCTCAGGTCATGGTCCCAGGGTCCTGGGATCAAGCCCCGCACTGGGCTCCCTGCTCCGCAGGAAGCCTGCTTCTCCTTCTCCCACTCCCCCTGCTTGTGTTCCCTCTCTCGCTGTCTCTATCAAATAAGTGATAAATAAAAAATCTTTAAAAAAAAAAAAAGAAATTTTGAAAAGAATCTGTTAAAGTTTTTCACTTATTTGTTTTTGGTTGTTGTTGTCATTTGGCCTCCATTCCTTGTAGATTTTTTTTAAAGTCTTAAAATGAAATTTCTCTTAAGCTAAATTACAGACAAACCGACTGTCCAATTCAGCTCAAAAAAAAAAAAAACAAAACCACAAACTATAAATGCTTAAACCCTATGAAATGACCTATAGAAACTAATTTTAACCATTTGAGTAACTGCAGAATTATATTTCCCTTGTTTTTATTAATATTTGAAAGACATGGAAGAGCTTTATTTCACCGCCAGAATTCAAGACTGTCTTAGGTACAAGTGTGACACCACAAATATTAACAAGGAATCTGACAGTAGCCAAATGTACGAAAGAGGAGGAGAAAATCGTGGATGTGAACCTTTAGATTCTTGGCATGACCCTTTTTGTTAATTTTGGAAGAATTAGATTTCTTTTTCTTTTTTTTTTTAAAGATTTTATTTATTTATTTGACAGAAGTTAGCGAGAGCGGGAACACAAGCGGGGAGAGTGGGAAAGGGAGAAACAGGCTTCCCGCAGAGCAGGGAGCCCAATGCGGCGCTCGATCCCAGGACCCAGGGATCATGACCTGAGCCGAAGGAAGACGCTTAATGACTGAGCCACCCAGGCGCCCCAAGAATTAGATTTCTAATAATACAAAGAGATGGCTCAGAGTCACGGGAAGGGTGAGTGTAGTAAGGGCAATGACTGTTTATAGTTCACAACATTAATAAAACAGTCTAATCAAACTCTTTTCATGATTAGCTTAAATTAGGTTCTATTCTGTATTTTTAAATAAACTAATAATATTAAGAAAATGAAAGTCCCCACATCTCTGTGATCAGAAACATGTTATTCCACAAGAGTGACAAGAGTTTTAAGCCACAAAATAATCATTATACCAGTAAACCTTGCTCATGTCATGGGCCAACAGGCCTGAAAGCAGATTGATAAAAACACAAATAATTTCGATTTCCCCAAAAGTCTGAAAAAAGTATCATAAGAATTGTTACTTTACTTTTTCATTTACAAAAATTCTAAAAGCCAACAACTGTTTTAGATTATCTGTGAAGCCACTTAATTGTTAAGAAATGATCTCAAATAACCAATTTTCATACCAAGTGGCTGAACAAAAAACAGCACATTTCCAAATCCATTCTACCCTTTGCAAACCTGCTTTCTTACAGTACGTACAAGCAGATCAATTTTAAATTCAAGCCATCTCAGCAGGTAAGAATCCTACTGGTTTTCACCTCCCAAAGAAACCCACATGCTGCTGCTGTTGATCGGAGAACCACCCATGAAAACCTGAAATCACTTGAAGCTGAAAAGAGCATGGAGTTCTTCCAGCTTTAATGCAGGATGGTGGGAAGAGCACAAAATTTGGAGTCAAGAGATCAGGGTGCAAGGTGTGGCTCTGAGCCTCCCCACTTGAGGAGACTTTCTCTGAGCCTCCAACTCCTCACGTGTACAAGAGGAAAAATAACAAATATTTCACAGTTTTCCAAAGATTCAAGTGAAACGACAGATGTGAACATACTTCTATAAATCAAAAAGTGCTACGTGTCCCAAGGATGACACCAAGCAACTGGTGGCATAGCTCGCCAGGTTCTGCCCTTTCTAAACACAGCAACTGGAGTGACTGTTTTAAAATCTGGGTCAGATTATGATGTCACTTCTCTGTTCAGACCTTCAGACAGCTCCCCATTTCTACCGTGCAAAAGCCCCAAACCTTAAAATGACCAAGGCCCCACTAAACTTAACCCATCCATCTTACCTCTCTGGCCTCATCACCGACTACTTTCCCCCTTGCTCACTTCAGTCCAGTCACCCTGACCTCCTTGCTTTTCCTTGAACGTGCAAGGCATGCCTCCACCCTAGGGCCCTTGCATTGGCTGTTTCCTCTGCCAGGAATGCTCTTCCCCCACATATCTATATGGTTGGCCCTCTCTTTAAGACTTGGTGCAAATATCTACTTTACAATGATCACTATAAAACTACAGTTCCAACAACCACCCTCACACTTGTAAAACCACTCACTCTACTATAGTTTACCCCCTTTGTTCAAAGAAACTACAATTCTATCATTATATTTGCTTATTATGTTTACTGTCGGTCTGTCCTCACTAGAATATAAGTTAAGGAGTACAGGGATCTCTGTTTTGTTCTAGGACAATGCCTAGTTCAGAGAAGATATTCCCTCACCCTTTTTTTTTTTTTTTTAAATAACAAACAGATGAAATGTATGTACCATTCTGCCTCATGTCACGAGAAAAATCCAGATCTTCATTTTAGGGACACTAACTCACAACTCAAGAATGACAGGTGGTGAACTCATTATTACACCATCTCCAGATCCAGGAACAGGAAATTATGTTAATTTTCCTTGCAACTGAGGCTAAAGACAAAAAGTTCCCCAAGGGAGTTCTCCAAATCTTAAAGAAGTTTTTTCTGTTTATTGAATGGTTCACAGATGATTTTTGCAGGCTAGTAGTAACTGGGGGTAATTTACTAGAAACAGAAATGTGACTGAATAAAGAAATAAATCTTTAAATCAAGATTTCAAAAACCTTCTAAATAGCAGTTCTCAGAACCAGGGATTACCAGACCCTGAGAAGAAACATGTACTTTACAGTGGCAGTTTGCCAAGTGAGCCAACATGAGCAAGAAAACAGCATGAGATCCTTTCACTCATTCAATGAACAATTATAAAGTAAGCACTCTTCTAATAGGTGATGCTCATTCTTGGAACCCCGCCACTAAACTAAGAGGAAAGCCAAGCAGCTTGTGGAGAGGCCTAAATGAAGAACGGAGAACCCTGGCCCATAGCCCTGGCAGTCTCAGCTGAAGCCAGCACCAACTTGCTGACCATGATGTGTGAGCCATCTTGAAAGTGGTCCACAAACCCAAGCTCCATGGGAGCAAAGAGCTGTCTCTACTGAGCCCTGCCCAAATCGTAGAGCTTTAGCAAAGTAAAGCTGTCTTAAGCCTTTCAGTTTTAGGGTGATTTGTTACACAGCAATAAATAACTAATACACTATACTTAATTGCTGAAGTCAGTGACCCAATGTTTAATATAAAGTTTGTGTGTAAATAACTCTGGTATCTTCTCACTTGAGAAAGGCATCCTCTGATCATTCTAAATGTCAAAAAGATGCCTGCAAATTTGAGTACAATCACTTTTCTGTTATATTTACATCAATCTAGTCAACTTATGAGTATATTCTCCTCCTTTCACAGCCAATCCTAAGCTTTCAAGGGATGGGTAAAGTTACTGGATCACGTCCTAACTCCTCTATCTATAAATACCAACTTCTTTTTCCCCTGCCTGAGTGGCTCTATTAGTGATTAAGACAAAGGCTCCAAAGGCAGACTCTGAATCCTAGCTCTGCAACATAATTAGCTGTGATTTCAGTCTCTTTATCTGTAAAACAGAGATAATAACACCTTCCCTCATAGTTCTGGGAGAATTAATTTACAAAATTGCTTAGGCTCATTTGCTTGGTACAAGGTATTTGATAAAAAATAGCTTAACACGACAAATACAAAAACCACTACCTTTACCAACCAAGCACAGATGATATCAACATACAGCCAACCTAGATTATCCTAGAACTAATTCTCTTCTCTTTTTCATTCATCTTCTTTTCTTCCAACAGTCTTTATTTCCAACTATCTCGCATTTTCAAATTCACAACAATAACAACAAAACCCATATAGGAAGGAAAAATGAAAGCAAGTAATGCTGCTTTACTGAGAAGGGCTGAGAGAGAAAGCCATATAAGGCATATGGACTGTCTGTGATTCCCTAATTCTAGCTCCTCAGAGTTCATGGACTGTGATAAACTGACTGTGGACAGAATATATTAATGCCAGTTTTTGTTCAGAACACACAGACAACATGAAGTCTAAACGTACACCAAACACTCATGGTTCATGCATGCTACACTGGCTGTAACTCAGTTAAAAAACAATCTGTACAGGGGCACCTGGGTGGCTCAGTCATTAAGCTTCTGCCTTCGGCTCCGGTCATGATCCCAAGGGTCCTGGGATTGAGCCACACATCGGGCTCCCTGCTCCGCGGGAAGCCTGCTTCTCCCTCTCCCACTCCCCCTGCTTGTGTTCCCTCTCTCGCTCTCTCTCTCAAATAAATAAATAAAAAAAATCTTTTTAAAAGAAAACAAACAAAAAAAAACCACCAATCTGTATAATGGCCCTTAAAATACTTACGTTTCAAATGCTTCCTGAAATGACAAAACAGCTCAAATCTGGAGAAAATAAGGCATTAATGTCAAACTGCCTAGAAGCTTAAAGGATATATGATAATTACACATATATTCTCTTAAAATCAAAAGTTTCAGTTATCCTACACTACCTTAATATTAGGCTAGACCTTCCCTTAACTACAAGTAAAGTTGTGTATTCCTTTATCATTTATGTTTTGATCAACTTATATAGCAGGATTCTACCTGAATATAGTAAGTACTGGAAATGGCGGTCGACAAAGCTGCTTCAGACACACCATACGTGTTGACTAAGATTTGGGGCCTGAAGAAAACATCAAAGTACCCAACTTCAACTTTGACAGTTTTCTCATCTGCCCTGGTTTCTCAGTGACCCCCTCTCAAAAGATAGAAAGCAGCAGAAGTTACATTCCCTCCTTTTATCTTGAAAGTGACATAATGACTTACTCAAGGTAAAGAAGCAACTGGCAAAGGATGTAGGTTTCTGATTTCAAATGCCCTTCCCCTTATTGTAACAACTCAAGTCTGGGACAAAAGGTAGCCAAGCAATGAATGCTAAGGCCACTGGTACTCTTTATAAACCTCCCAATATACAACTCACATGAAGTCCAAAACTAAAGAATATCATCAACAGATTTTTCCACGCCCTCAAAACTCAGCTCTGCACTTGACAGATTCTAAGCCATTTTTTAAAACATAGGATGAAATCTACAGAGGCTGGAAGAAAAGAGAACCAATTACTCTGCACGGATACTTTTTTGAAGAACATGAATAAATGAGACGATTTGGGGAACGGACTACCCTTAGCTCTATTACCTCTCTGCAAGCCCAGATTCAGTAACACCTGCTATTTAGATGTATTGTATTTCTTCAGTTTATGTGTCACTTTGATAAATGTGGAAAGTACTTTTAGCCAAGAACTTGAATTAGCTTTCATTTTAAAATCTGGCTGAACAAAACCATGTATACTTGGTGGTTTGAATTCTGACATTTAAGTTATATAGTAACTTTTAACCTACAGCCAATAATGATTTCATACAGCAAAATGTGCTCAGCAATTGAACAGGAACTAGAGCCAGATTTGGGGACAGGCTCATCTCAGGATAAGAAGCTAGAGTTTTTCCTGTAAAAATTATGAAAAGCTGACAAACTTAGAGAATGCTAGAATAAAGACATTTTATTTCTAACCAGTTCCAGACAACTCAAATTCAATGCCATATTTTCTGTGGTCAGCTTTTCCTTAACACAGTCTCATAAGCAAACCACAGAGTAGCTGGCCCTTAAATAGTATGATTTACCCTTCTTCATCCAAGTCTAATGTCTCAGACTATAAAGACTCCATTCTAGTGAGGGGACAGCACCTAACCCGGAACAAACAAGGAAAAAGCACTGTCAATTTCAAACACCTGTTATTTTTTTAAGACCTAGCATACTCAAAACCTCCTTAGATACTGCTTTGTATTTTCAGAATAGGAGGATGATGACAGTGACTTTTAAAATAGAAAAGGGAAAACATAACAAAGGAATCTATGAACTGCAGTCCTATGTGCCAGGAAGAAGTTCCCCTCACAAGGTTATGCTGTGGCTCTTATTCAGTACAGAGGTCCATACATTTCCTCAATTACATAAGACAAACCTTTGAGTATAGACGTGTCTGTCTAGAGATTTAATAAAACTTCTCATGTATACATTATCTTCTAATCCAATGGATAAGTGCTCTTACAATTTCCACAGAGGCCAAGGTAAAGAAGGAAGGGAGGAAGGGAAGAAGGGAGGAAGGCAGGAAGGGAGGAAGGGAGGAAGGAAGGAAGGAAGGAAAGAAGGAAGGAAGGAAGGAAGGAAGGAAGGAAGAAAGGAAGGAAGGAAACACTACACAGTTTTCAACTCTAGACATACTTCAGAATCACCGGGGGGAAACATTTTGTTTAAAAACAACTGAATTAGGGGCGCCTGGGTGGCTCAGTTGTTAAGCATCTGCCTTCGGCTCAGGTCATGATCCCAGAGTCCTGGGATCGAGCCCCACATGGGGCTCCCCACTCAGCAGGAAGCCTGCTTCTCCCTCTCCCTCTGCTTGTATTCCCTCTCTCGCTGTGTCTCTCTATGTCAAATAAATAAAATCTTTAAAAAAATAAAAAATAAAAACAACTGAATTAGACCCATCCTACCAGATTCCACAGGTTTTGGGCAGGGCTCCTCCCTTTTGAAGATTTCCTAGTGATTATTAATATATAGCCATGTTCGAGAACTACTATGAGAAAATGTAACAAAAAATCATCCAACCTTTTTTTTTTCATCCAAACTTTTAAGGAGGCAAGGAAAATTTGCAAAACCTCAAACTTCTGCGGTGAAAACATTACTCAACAGTCCACCAAACTCGGAACAATAAATGACAGACTGCGAGTAGGGTTTAGACCAATGTTTCTCCAACTAGCTCTTAACCATCCGGTTTTATAAAGACGGAAGTATTTTTAACACAATTTATCACTGGTTAAACTTTATGTTGCCAATAGAACCTTTGGGAAACTCTTTTCTTCCATCAAGATTAATCTATTTTCCCTTTTTCTTCCCTTATTTCCCCCGCTTTTCTTAAATTAATTCTACTTCCCTCCACCAAGAAATATTTTTACAAATGTCTAAAAGGAACACTGCTCATTCCCTTGACCATACCCTATTTCCTGGATATCTGTACAAGTCTGAAATTTACATCAATCCTGAAGGTATGGGGGAGAGTTAAACTTCCCTAATGTCAAAATGATCTTAAGATACAAACTTAAAATAACAACAAAACAGAAACACATCAGCACAGAGTAGCAATGAAAACCATGCCTCTGGTATGATCAACATCAAGTATGTGAACACTGCTTTAAGAAAGCAGGAACCCAAGAGGAGGAAATTCTAAAAATTAAGCCCCCTCCCTACAGTGAAAATATCTCTTCCTCCACCTCATAAAATTTAAACTTGATAACCACTTATACTGTGTCCGATCCAATTCCAACATCCCTAGAAGACTAAGTATATGAAAAATGAGTAGAAGAAACTACGTTACAAGGCAGAAAGTAGTAGTGAGATAAAGAGAATAGGTTATGAAAATTAAGGTATCTTAAAAAACATAAAACTAGGAAAAAAATAGGAAAATTTAATCAGTCATAAGAGGCCCAGGAAGTGAAGACTTTTTTTTTGCCTTATGTATTGTTTTTTTAAGGCAACAACAAGGGTAGACAGGGGTAAATAACTTCTTCTCCATCTCTGTATCATACTTTGATTAGCGTCGTGCATCCTACACCTCCCATGGAACCTGTCTCTCCTCTCCTTACAAATCTTTAATTTCATTCTCCCGGGTGAAACCTTTCTTATAATCACCATCTCCACTTACCTCCTCTTCCCAGTATGACACTCACAACACACACCACGTTACTAGGTACTCACTAGAACAATACTGTGCAATGGTCACTGTTTGGGGTCTTCTCCTCCGCAGGGAACATGATGCCCTGTAGGGACTGGCCACAGCCTACCCTCCCAGCCCTACTGCTTTCCACTCCCCATCAGATAGTCTATGCTCATTCACATTCCAGCAGTCCCTCATTCATCTGTTCAGTCACTCAACCACATCCAACAAAGATTTGTTAAGTAGCTCCACTATGTCAAGCATGATCTAAGAGTCAAGTGAGCTCTAGCCATCTCTGACTGCTTCTTAACTGCAGGTAAAAAGCCATCCTCCCTAACTCTGCCTGGAATGCCCAACTCTCCTTGTCAGCCTGACAAAATCCTTCTTGGTAATTCAGTGCAGCATATTTGTGTGTGTGTGTCTGCCATGTACTGTACATATAATGCTAAATGCTGACGATATAATAAAAAAATGGACTGCGGCAGAGCTTCTCAAAAAAAAAAAAAAAAGAAAAAGAAAACAACACAAGAGCTATAGCAGTAAAGACAGACAGACTAACAAATAACTGGCCAGTGTGACAAGTTCTATGATATGTAAACAGGATGATTTGGGAGCACCATGCAGAAATACTTAGCCTGGCCTACATGTGAGTTAAACTTGCCCAATGTGACTTTTGAATTTTGTAGTAACAGTTCCCTTGCTTTCCTTTATAGCTTTCACACATATGTACACACATTCATATGGTAGTTCTTTTGGTCTGAACTTGATATAAATGTAATCATACTGTAAATACTCTTCTGCAGTTTGCTTTTTCCACGTAACATGATACTTCCTACAAGGTCTGATAAATAGTATTTTTAATATCATTCAGTAATAATTTCATTATGATTTCTTCTTTGATCTATGAGTTATTTAGAACTGTGCTTTTAAGTTTTAGTAGAATAGAAGTTCTTATCTTTTTGTTATTGATTTCTAGTTTAATTACACTGACAGTGAATGTAGTCTACATGTTAGTCTGAAATCTGTTGACATTTCCTTTATGGTCTAGCACAGATCAGTTGAAAAACTCTATGTGTTGATAAATGTAGTGTTTATCTAAATGGCCATTAGATCAGGTTTCATAATGGTAACATTCAGAACTTCTCCAGCCTTGCAGATTTTGTCAGTGTGCTCTATCAAGAGAGGTACACTCACATTTCCCACCATGGCAGTGGAATGCCAGCTTCCCCTGTAGTTCTTCTAACGATTGTTTCCAAGGTCTATTATTAGCTTTATACTAATTTAGAATTATATATCTTCCTGGTAAACTAACTTCTTAATCAACAGGTAAGTAATTATGTCTAATAATGCTTTCTCCTTAAAGTATACATGTCTGATATTAATAAAACAACTCCAGCTTTCTTTTCGCTACTATTTGCTTTTTCTATCCATTGACTTTCAACTGTGACTTTCTGTAGCTTGACACTTTCAGGTGTTTCTCCTGTAAAAGGCATAAAGTCGAATTCTGCCTCCCTACCAACCCCCAGTCTGACAATCTTTGCCTTCTAAATGCAGAGTTTAGTCCATTTCCACATATTGTGATTATGGATAATATTCTAGATTCATTTCTACTACCACAGTTTGTGCTTTCATATTCTCGTAGTCTCTTTCCCTCTTTTCATGCCTTCTTTTGGGTTGTTCTGTCCATCTCAGTGATATTTCTTCCACTAGATTTCGAAATGATACACTCCAATTATATTTTGTTAGGGGTTAACCCAAAACTTTAAAATGCTAATGTAACTTAACAAGTCTAAATAATCAATATTTTTACCTACTTCCTAAACAAGAATAAGAACTTTGAATGTTTTCACTTCCATCACACCCTTCCCAATTTATCAGGTATTACTGTACAGAAAATACTTCCACCTTCATTTGTTCTAACCTTACAAACTAGACATTGTTAATGTTTTAGATCATCAACTTTTTAAAAAAAAAGCTTCATCTACAACTATTATTTTTGTTTTTTTGGCCATTCATATCTGCATCTCAAACCCTCCTTTGAAGTTATTTTCCTTCTTCCTGAATACCTTGACACTTTTTAAGATCACAGCCTATTTATTTTATACATTGTCCCCTCTGTGTGGATTTATCTGGTATTTTTTTCATTATAAAAGTTAGGTTATTCATTTTTGGCTAGAATATCACATAAGTGATATTGTATCCTTTGCAGTGCTTCTCATCAGGAGGTACAAGATATCAGAATGTTTCCTGACGAATACTACTTTGATTACTCGGCGATGGTACTGTGACCTCCTCTCTTAAATCTGTTTTCCATCTCGTCTCTCTGTTACACTCTGTATTTCTTCAGCCCTATTTTCCCATTCACGATTTCTTTCTTCACATACGCCTCTTTTGTTGTTTTAACCTGAGCATTGTTTTTCTCATTTTAACTTATTATCACATTTCTAGATTTTTTTCAAAATGTCTGGTTCAGGGCGCCTGGGTGGCTCAGTTGGTTAAGTGACTGCCTTCAGCTCAGGTCATGATCCTGGAGTCCCGGGATCGAGTCCCGCATCGGGCTCCCTGCTCGGCAGGGAGTCTGCTTCTCCCTCTGACCCTCCTCCCTCTCATGCTCTCTGTCTCTCATTCTCTCTCAAATAAATAAATAAAATCTTTAAAAAAAAAAATGTCTGGTTCATTTCTGATAGTCTTTTGTTCCTTTGTCATTCTTTAATGCCCTCTTCTATTTCACATATTTATTTTACACCTTGGTATCTGTTGATTCAAATATCTGTAGTCTTCAGAGTATGATTCTGTAGTTTGTTATTTCCTCCCAACTCTTGTTCATGGTGGCTTGTTTCTTAGTGTGATTAATGATTTTGGGGGAGGTGATGTTTGCTCATGTTCAGTTGGAACTGATCTGCAGCAGTTTTTCAGGATGGATGTTTATAGCACTTTCCTCTGAGAAGAGTTTGCATTTGTTTCTGCCAGGAGCCTAGCAGTACCAACAGAGGGCCACTTAAACTAAATTTTTGGTTGGGTTTTTTGAGGAGTCACAACAGTAGTATAAATTCAGGCTCAAACCTACATGAGTTAAGGCTTGTGATGATGAGTTCTCAGGGAGACTTTTTCTTTATTTCCATCCTACTCAAAGCCAATACCAAGACAGGTACTTATCAATACTCTCCCTATGTAGTTTGACAACCTACTTTTTTCCCCTCTTTTTAGCAACTGAAAATGTCATTCTTTGGAAGTTCCAGCTTTATTTGGGTTTGGGAAGGGGGGATGGGGCTCATTTGTGACTTCCTACCTTGTTCAGGACCCCAGAGCTTTCTTGTCACCAGACTCTAGGCTAACGGATCAGGAAATAGCATCACTTCCAAAGCTAGCTTATAATGGATTCATGTTATCTTTATATTTCTGGCCTCTAAGAAGTCCTTACTGTCTTCAGTTCAGCCACTACATAAAAGAGTTTTGATGTGGGACGCCTGGGTGGCTCAGTCAGTTAAGCGTCTGCCTTCGGCTCAGGTCATGATCCCAGAGTCCTCGGATCGAGTCCCACATCAGGCTCCTTGCTCAGCAAGGGGCCTGCTTCTCCCTCTGCCTGCCTCTGTCTCTCTGATAAATAAAATCTAAAAAAAAAAAAAAAAAATTAAGAAAAAAAAAAGAGTTTTGATGTGTTTTTTAATCCAGCATTTTTTGGTGTATAGAACTGCAAAGAGGTTCTCCATACCTCTAGCCCACCATATTGCCAAAAACAGAAGTCCTTAAGGTTTCTTGGACAATGGTAGGAAAAAAACCACTTTATGATACGTATAGTAGAGAAGGCAGAGTTTTCAATAATTTTTAAAAGAGACCTTCGTTAAATTTCCAGTTCTTTAACTATAAAATAGGACTAATAATCATAGAATCAACCCTAATATTGAACAGTAAGAAGAGGGTTTCCTACCAATTCACATTTGTCCAGTTTAGCCATTCCCTGCTGCCCAGAGTTACTATTTTTATAGACCACCCAGAGTGGGCCAGCTCTTTGAATCTTGTGCCAGAAAAAGCTAGATGCGGTCTTTACCATCCACGTAACATCAATAAGGTCAGAAAAATTAACCCTTTTAAGTCTGTTTGATTTATTTTCTTTTTCTGTGTGATGACTATTCAGTAACCTAAAACTCTTCAAACTAGTCAGTGTTGCTGCACAAAACTCTCTTACCTTAGAGGTAAGATGTATTTATATTTCATCACCACAAGTGCCTTCAGGAAATGTTTCTTAAGGCATACCTATAGGCAGCAAACTTGTGTGTTAGACAGTTTTTCACTTGGACCCAGACCAATATGGCACAGAAGTTCAATTCTACACTGAACATCTGAAACAACACTAACAACTTTATTATGGTAATGTGATCTGTTCTGAAAGAGTTTAGTTTCCTAAATTTAAAATGCTTTGGAAATCTCTCATTAAAATGTCTGCTTGTCTGGCCAGACTTAGTTTTGTGGTACTTGAGAAAAGTTCAGTTAGAACTCACAATCTGTTTTTTTCTATACCAATTAAAACACAATAATGCTTGCTTAAGGTTTATAGATATACACGGCCATGGGTGTGGAAGTTATTCAATAAATATATTCCAGGTGGTATTAATAAGGTTCAACTGGGGAGTTTCTGCTCCTCTGGCAGATTCCCAGCCCTAAGAAGATCTTCAGTCTTGCAGTGAAGAGGCTGCGAAGGATGGGGTCAATCAAGAATGTTTCTGAAGAACATACATGATGGCACATCTCCACTGCCAACATTTGGTTCGGGGGCAGGTTTCAGTCTTTCAGACCACTGTTGCTCTCTCAGCTTTGATATTTCACCATTCATGCCAAATTTTGTTGAGAAGAAATAGTTCCTGGTTTTTATGAGCTCCATAGCCAGTTTCTTTTCTGTTTCCTTCTTGGTGTCTGGAGATATTCCAACCTGTTAAGATACTTTGATATTTCTTCACTCCTTCCAGCTCTTTGTTGCTTTTCTTCAATCTAAGCCTTTTAACATGTTTTAAAAAATCTGCACACTTCCTAAATCTTCCCACTACTTCTTCACTTTCTGTTCCTCAAGCCTTCACAAAGAGACAGACACAGATCTCCTCTGGCTGTTGCTCAGGACTTTCAAATATTTAAGCTTTCTCCCATTCTTCATTCTTTTTTTTTTTTTTTTTTTTAAAGTTTTTTTTTTTTTTTTTTTTAAGAGAGAGGGAGAAAAACAGGGGAAGAGGGAGAAGCAGGCTCCCCGCGGAGCAGAGAGCCCGATGTGGGACTCGATCCCAGGACCCTGGGATCATGACCTGAGCCGAAGGCAGACGCTTAACCGACTGAGCCACCCAGGCGTCCCTCCCATTCTTCATTCTGCTGTTTGTACTATTCATCTAATTTTTTGGACACAAAACTTTTGTGATAAAATAGGACCAAAGTCTCCTCCTTCCAAAATGAATCAACACATCAGCTCATAGAAATGAGATCCATCCCCACACACCCCCTCTACCCTCAGTAGCTGTAAACATCATTAATTCATTTAAAAATTGTCTTTTTTTCCCCCAAATCTCTATTTACTTATGAGGGCTTCCACAACAATGTGTATCCCTAACCCCATCCTCACTTCCTACAGCACAACCCCATCTTCTTTACTGTCCACCGAACACTACTGCATAAAGCCTCTGAGACTGCCATTATCAGAGTTAAATGAAAAAATAATTTTAATACGAAGAATATGGGTAAAATACCAACAGGTAGTAAAAAAATTCTTTTTAATAATTTAAATGCTTGCTCCAGGTATCTCTTCTACATATTCTGTGTAACATGTCTAATACAGTATAAACTTTCAAAAATAGGTCAACTCAGAAATATGACCTCTTTCCACTGAATCATTTTAGTAAAAAGTACATGGGTGTCTGAGGCTCCATGATGGGATAGCAAATGCTCTAGACAGTTGTGCTAATACCAAATGATAATGAAAGTTGAATACAAGATCTACATTTTACTTTTTAGAAACTATGTAGAGGGCGCCTGGGTGGCTCAGTTGGTTAAGCGACTGCCTTCGGCTCAGGTCATGATCCTGGAGTCCCTGGATCGAGTCCCGCATCAGGCTCCCTGCTCGGCAGGGAGTCTGCTTCTCCCTCTGACCCTCCTCCCTCTCATGCTCTCTGTCTCTCATTCTCTCTGTCTCAAATAAATAAATAAAATCTTTAAAAAAAAAAAAAAAGAAAGAAAGAAACTATGTAGAAATAAAATAGGAATGACCTAGCTTGACCATCAAACATGTGAAAAAGATATGGGGATTTCAGTTAATAATACATCTCTTCAAAATAGCTACCACAATCTTAGGCTGCATGAAAAAATGAGCTGTTGGGAAGTAAGGATTTCACTAGTCTACACAGGTTAGAAGACAGTATCTAAGGAAATGTGTTGGCTCTGGACATCACCTTGCAAAATGAACACTGGTAAGAGTGTCAACCACAAAGCCTGGAACACAGAGCAGCTCCAAGATTACCATCAAGCTGCTAGTTGCCAAATTCAATGTTCTCACCTCAGGTTTCTGCCCCCACAAGCCTCTTTTTGAAACTCTTTCACTCTTGGCTTCAGAAAACCACATTCTTCTGGTTCTGTCCCTAACACTACTCACTCTGAGTTTCTTTTCCTGAGTTTGTCATGCTGGTTTCCCCAGATTCTCATTACTCTTCTTCCCCTACTTGTTCTCCTTGGATAATCTCACCTACTCCACTACCATCTGTCTGTCTATATATCACGGTAATTCCCAATTATCTAGTCAGTATCACAAACTTCCCATACTAATAAAAACCATTATCCTCCATCATAAAATGATTCATCTTCCTATGTCCTGCCTTAAATAAGAGCATCGCTGTTCTGTCCCTCAAGATAGAAATTTGGAATTATCTTTAGCTTCTCTCTTTTCTTCTTCATGTCCCACTCTGTATCAGTCACCAAACCCCAGAGTCTACGTCAGAGGTGCACCCTGAGATAGCCTGTCCTTTTCATCACCACAGTCCAAATCCAGACTTGCACATATCACCTCAAATACACCAACAGCCTCCCGGTGCTGTCTCTGCCAATAGCATCTGCTCAGTCCGGTCCATTCTCGCTACCCCCCTCAGTCACCTTCCTAACACCAAAACTGATTATGCTACCCTCTGTCTCATGGTGTACAGTAGCATACTAGGCTCTTCAGTATCTGGCCCCCACCATATACCTGTAGCCCCATCTCCCTCATACACATTCCCACATGTACAAGATATACATGAATTTTTCACTTTTTCCTGAAAACGTCAAGCCATTTCCTAATTGTGCCTTTTAACTACTGTGGTCCCTCTACTTGGCATCTCTTTCCATACTCTCCAACTGACAAACTGCTATCACACTTCAAGATTCAGCTTCCTCTATGGGGATTTCCCTTACCACTCTCATTCATCAAAACATGTTCTGAACATCTGTCAATATGACATGAACCTTCTCAAGGAATTCTTACTCTCATTTATATTTTTTTAGTAATTTGTTCATATTGCTATTATTATATTCATCACATTATACTCAAGTCATCCTTTGACTTGTCTGTCTTCTCAGCTAGACCAGGAGATCTTTGAAGGTATGGCCCCAGTCTAATTACTCTTTGACTCCCCAGCACCTAGGATGCTGATTTCATTCATTTATCAAATGTGCCACAGTGAGTGGGAGTCTGAAAAAGAGGGTCTCTAGGGTCCCTCTGAATTCTAGTATTCTATGACTCTAACCTATGACTCTAGTATTCTACGACTCTAACCTAAAAGCGGTGTTTCTCAAGTCATGATTAGCTAGAAACCTGTACCAAAATCAACTAGAACACTATAAAATATTTAGATTCTTGATTCCCATTCCAAACCTAAGTCAGAAACCGCTAATTACCGCTCTAGCTGCTTCCTTTCCGGCTAGGGAGGAAGCCACCCAAGTGTCTTATAATCACTGAAGCTGCTCAAACATCACAGTACTGAGGCAGGTAGGTAACAGTATTATTATAAAGGTTTAACCATTTTAAAGGTAAGGAACTGAAGCACAGAGGTTAAGTAACTTGCCTAAGACCACAAAGTTACCAAGTGGAGGAGCTACCATTTGAACTTGGGCAGTTTGATTTCAAGGCCCACCACTGATCTGTTTGGTAACTGAAGGCTTTCTTCATTAAACATCATGATTTTTCTGCCAGACCTAGATGAAGAACAAGGAAGAGGAACCAATCTTTCTTTTTCCCCTCTTCTTATGTAATTATTGTCTCTGAAGAGAACAAAACAAATCTGTTTTTCTCTAGCTTACAACTAGAGCTGAAAAGAATGAGAACTGAGAGTTTTAGCATTAGTACCTGAACAGACGGCTCTCTGCTTACCTCATGGGTCCATAGCTGAGTACTATAAATGCCAGGACTACCATCACACAAATAGCTCTTCGCTTCGGATTAGGAACTTTAAGCCTCTGGTTCTAAAAGAAATAACCATGTTAAATACAGTTAAACTACGTATCAATCTCACAAAAAGCAGCATCTAAGATAAGCATACCCCTCTTCACCAATTTAATAGTTAAAAAAAACCAAAACTCAAAGGTGAGGAAACAGTACTTTTCACAAGACTAGAGCAGAGCCTTCTAGGTTCCCTGCTGTAGCAGAGAGAGAAAAGGAAAGGCATGGGAGAAGAGAAACACAAGGGCCACTCCCTTGCAGTTTCTTCTGCACCCAAAAGGAAAGAATTCAACAATTTAACATTTTTATGGGTCTTCAAAGAATTTTAAGATACATCTGTAGTTTATTTCCCTGTCTCTTCAATCTCTTAACATGATGGAACAGTCCCATGTGCTCAGGGCAAGACAGAACAGTGGAAGAAGCCCATGCATTAGGCACAGGCATCCCTTTGGTTCAGGACGGTGCAGTGGGAAATCCTGAGACAGCAGGTTTCATGAACAGAATTAAGGAGAACATTGACCTTATCGGGACCAGAATAGCAACAAAATGCAAAAAACATAACAGTGGTCAGGTGGACAGAGAAAAGTCTTTAAAATTTTTTATTTTGTGTTTCCTTTTTTTTGAGACAGAGAGTAAGAGAGCATGAGGGGAGGGGCAGAGGGAGAGAATCTCAAGTGGACTTCCCACTGAGCATGGAGCCTGACTCAGGCTCAATCCCAGGACCCTGAGATCATAACCTGAGCCAAAATCAAGAGTCAGATGCTCAACCAACTGAGCCACCCAAATGCCCCTGTATTTTCTTTTTTAAAAGGAAAGACCTGGTGAGACTGTTTAGGGTCCTCAAAGGGATTCATTTAGTCAGAAAAGAGAGCGAGCAAGCTACCAAGGAAACACACAGCTTTTGAATGAAGACTGGGAGGTACAACTCACAAGCTCCTCTTTCCAATGCTTTACTCTGACTGCAAATGCTTTAGGGTTTATTGTGCCCTCTTTTTTTCTTTCTTTTTTTAAGATTTTTATTTATTTATTTGAGAGAGACAGAGAGAATGAGAGAGAGCATGAGAGGGGGGAGGGTCAGAGGGAGTAGCAGACTCCCCGCTGAGCAGGGAGCCCAATGTGGGACTTGATCCCAGGACTCCGGGACCATGACCTGAGCCGAAGGCAGACGCCTAACCGACTGAGCTACCCAGGCGCCCTATGCCCTCTTTTTTTCTAGTACTATTGTTTTACACAATTTCCAATTGGTTTCCCAGGAAAAAAGAATACTTGAACCCATCTCATTGGGGTGCATCACTAGCACTCACCTCTGACACGACTTCATCCAGCTGTCGCTTCAGTGATCCATTCTCTTTCTTTAGCTTCTCATTCTCCGAAAGCGCAGCCTTTAACCTGGCCTCTAAGCCAAGCATATATTCTTTCTTCTTCTTGCGGGACTGACAAGCAGACTCTCGATTTTTTATCATACGTTGCTGTCTCCGTAGCACGGCAATCTAGGAAAAGTTATAACAAATCAGAAATATTCTGATTTTAGAATCAGATCAGAATATACTGATTTTTACCATCATTTTTAAACTAAACTGTTCAAAACACAGGTTACTGGTTGCTTTAAAACAGGTTTTAAAAAATATTACTCAGGGGTGCCTGGGTAGCTCAGTCGTTAAGCGTCTGCCTTCGGCTCAGGTCATGGTCCCAGGGTCCTGGGATCGAGCCCCACATCGGGCTCCTTCCTCAGTGGGAAGCCTGCTTCTCCCTCTCCCACTCCCCCTGCTTGTGTTCCCTCTCTCGCTGTGTCTCTCTCTGTCAAATAAATAAAATCTTAAAAAATATATATATATATTACTCAAATTAAGCAAGCTGAAATCAAATTATTAAAAATGGCCCTCTACACATTCTGCATGGAGCACTGGGTGTTATGCATAAACAATGAATCATGGAACACTACATCAAAAACTAATGATGTAATGTATGGTGATTAACATAACAATTAAAAATATTTTTTTTAAAAAATGGCCCTCTAAAACCTAAATGTTGAATGATTTCTTCTGGTGTTTTCTAAGGCTTCTTTACTGATCTTCCAATCTTCCCTTTAGAAACTCCCTCAGGAAAAAAAAAAAAAAACTCTCTCAGAAAGTGCCCTTACATATCCATATATGTACATATCCATACACCACACCTCACTCTATGTCTCAGGCCCTGAATTGACTATTTTCCAGAACCACGTATCCAGCTACTTATAAGGCCATTTCTACTTGCAAAGTTACCACCACTTCAAATTCCATATGTACAAACTGAACTCATCATCTCCCTCTACCTAGATTTGTTTATCCTACCCATCTTCTATCAGTGGTAAGTAACTCTCAAGATATCTAGGAAGAAGTCACTATTAACTTATTTCTTCCTTCATTCTCCATATTTATTCCCCTCTCTCAACCTCTGGTTCACTCACTCAATGTGCACTGAGGATATGCTAATGACCAAGTTTCTTCCAGTGACAGTGTGTCTCAGTTATTCCCATCTATTCCTGCCGTCACCCTCCCAAGGTAGGCACTCATTAACTCATCCCCAGACTACTACAATAATCCCCTAAATATTTTCACTGGTCTCCAATCTCTTCCTACCTACCATTTATAAGATAACTCACCTGGGAGAAATTGTTTATCTTGCTACTCTATTGCAAAAACAAGCTATTCATGCATCCTCGCTGGCCACCTTTGCTTTCAAAGCCTTCCCATAATGTGACCATCCCTCTAAACAACCACACCTTCTGCCCTAACCCGACAACTATTCAATCCACAGCCAGATTCTTATCATTTAAGGCTACTCTAATATCTCCACATGTGCCTAAAGTCATTCCTTTAGTCACAGTGTTTACTCCAATTTCGAATGCGGTCTCCTCCACTAACTTAATTCTAAGGACCTTCTACATTCTGATTATGCTAAACCATCTTCCCTGAATGTCTTATTCTCTTATAATTTGGAAAATACACCTGAACACTTAATGGTCTCAACTGTTTCATGACTATTAACTCTCTCTCTCAACCTAAATGTTATACCTTGGAAGCCAAAACCATGTAATAACTACATTTTGGTTTCCTACCCTCAATTATCTACCATAATCAAAACTTAACTGAGCAAAATTATTTTTGTCATGTTTCCTAAACAAGTCATGGAACCTATCTGTTATAGCATTAGTCTAATTTATTTGAGGCAGAGGGTGAGGTAGCAAAATTAAGTCCATAAAAAGCACCAAATAATATTAAGTTGATTAATTTAAGTACACAGATGACTGAATTACTGACCTTTTATGTTTTTAAAAAATAAACATTCCACTCTGTGGTATTCAATAATTCTTACTGAGACTAGTAAATAGAATTAAATCATTTAATATTGATTTTTTAGGGGCGCCTGGTTGGCTCAGTTGGTTAAGCCGACTGCCTTCGGCTCAGGTCATGATCCTGGAGTCCTGGGATCGAGCCCCACATCGGGCTCCCAGCTCAGCAGGGAGTCTGCTTCTCCCTCTGACCCTCCCCCCTCTCATGCTCTATCTCATTCTCTCTCTCAAAAAAATAAATAAAATCTTTAAAAATATTCATTTCTTTAAAAATAAAAACACAATTCTAACCCCATACTACATTTCCTCAAAAGAGCCAAAGCCAATCTCTCTGCAGTAAATACTGTCAACAAACTTTCAATCAGAACCTACCAGGAAAAAAAGCCACATGAGATGTCAAAAGAGGGTGTTTTTCTCTTTTTTTTCCTTTAACTGAAACGTCTTAAGATTGCTAACTTATAGGGCGCCTGGGTGGCTCAGTCGTTAAGCGTCTGCCTTCGGCTCAGGTCATGATCCCAGGGTCCTGGGATCGAGTCCCACATCGGGCTCCCCGCTCCGTGGGGAGCCTGCTTCTCCCTCTCCCACTCCCCCTGCTTGTGTTCCCTCTCTCGCTGTGTCTCTCTCTGTCAAATAAAGGAATAAAATCTTTAAAAAAAAAAAAAAAAGATTGCTAACTTATAGAACCATCATCCGTAAAACTTCCCTATGGAGTAACTATCCCACTCTTCAGTAATGCCACACACCCAGTAGTGGCAAAGCCATGATGGATGGATCATTCACCACAGCAAACTATTCTCTGGACAACGCCACTTTGTTCAATCTACTGTTCTTCTTAGTGTTCTTCATGGTTCCTGAGAACGGCAATGTCCATAATTAATACTTAATACCAGAGTGCTGAAGTACACAGAACACTGAACAAACATAGGAAAGAGAAGGTTCCCAGATGGAAGAGTTTATACTAAAGTTAGATAAAAGGCAACCTTACAAAGGCTAATTAATCTATGGAATTTAGGGAGGCTTACAGATGGAACACCATTTAATAAATTTCAAACAAGGATTAGGAATTTCTATAAACAATAAAAGCACCTGCATATTACAAAGCATTTAAGTTTCAAAGGCTGTCAGTGCACATGCCTCATGCAAAAAAAAAATGAAAACCACCTGTGGCCATCCATTTCTTCCCATGGAAAAAGATACTATAGTTCTGAAAATAAATATTCAATACTACCAATAAACACAAAGGATAGAGAATAAAAATAAATGAAACCCACAGGAATCACCAAACACAAGAGTTTCAGCTTTACAGCTCAGCAAGCTATCTTCAGCTATCTGAATATATAATATTTAAGTTATTCTGTATTTCCTAAACAAAAAAAATTATGATTTTCAGACTACACACACACCCACACACACACACACACCCACGGTGCTTGTTATTTTGGTGGGGGGGTATATTTTACAAGAAAAAAAAAAATTAGACTGTCATTACTGCTTTGTAAACTGATTTTTGCATACAATGTGTTATGATCATCTTTGACATGCAATGAGAATGGCAGCATAGTATTTCTTTTTTTTTTTTTTTTTTAAAGATTTTATTTATTTATTCATGAGAGACAGAGAGAGAGGGGCAGAGGGAGAAGCAGGCTCCCAAGGAGCAGAGAGCCCGATGCGGGACTCGATCCCAGGACCCTGGGATCATGACCTGAGCCGAAGGCAGACGCTTAACCATCTGAGCCACCCAGGCACCCGGCAGCATAGTATTTCAATTATTTTGATGTTCTATATTTAATCTCCTCTTGCTGAAATTATTATAGTTTTAAAGATTCTTTAAAATAAGCCTCATCATTTGATCCACTGTTAGAGGGGAGAAGTGCCACAGCTAGAACTCAGGTCAGTTGACTGTAAGCCCAACACACACAACCCCAGTACACAACAGCACACACTGTTTTTAATACCAAATGGAAGTCCTGGATCCCAGCATGGAACTCTAACCTCAGTGAACTCTGTGCTTACTTTCATTATGCATTTGGTCAAAAGGAAGGCTTATGGAAACGCTTGTATCTAGAAGCGTAATCTCCTCTAGCAGTCTGAAAACATAAAATCAATAGTCTGGCTCATTAATCAATTGACATTTCTCTCTTATGGGCATATCAGATGATTTAACATGACTAAAATGAGTGAACAGCCGGTCAGTCCCTGTTTCTGATCATCCTGCCTTCAGACAACTCTCCCTTCAAGCATTGTGCCTTGGAAAAAGAAAAACTTCACAGCTGTAAAATATTCTCTCCCTTCAGTGCCATTATAGTGTAATATGGTGTTGCATTATTAAACATTTGACTATAAAAAAGACTTGTGTAAAGAGACAACTTTCACAAATGAGTAAGTACTTTTTGAAGGCTCAACCAATTTGAGTCAAAATTCCATGTGTGCTTGCATTTTGTTTTTTACTTTTAAAAGTTATCAATCAATAAACACTGTATTATGTTCTTCGTATAAATAAAATAGACTATTTAGACCCCTGATTCTGTGATGTTGCTAGGAAATGAGCTTCAAAGTCCTATATGACTATAAATCAAAGATACTAAAATAGGATATTTTAATGCTAAGAAATACATTCCAACATCTCACATGAGCTCAAACCAGATCAAGTACTGATACCTAATCAGTAGGGGGAGTGGGAGAGGGAGAAGCAGGCCTCCCGCTGAGCAGGGAGCCCAATGTGGGGCTCGATCACTGAATCACTGGTTTACTACATATCATTCTCAGTTCTAAGTCTTATTTCACTGAATCTCTAAATTAATATACAAACTGTTATTAACTTCTTCATATCAGACAAACCAATTTTTCCATTACATACAAAAAGAAGCTGTGTCTATCTGAAATTGATTTAAAAGCCAAAGAAGTAAATTCTCTTACACATTTCTAATTTACCCAACATATATTATTGCATATCATAGTAAATATATTTACAAATACACTCTAAAAAATGTGTACAGTTAAAATCATTAGCAAATTTAATGTGTGGCAATCTTATTTCAAATATTCAAATAAATTATTTTAGTTTGATTTCTACTATGAATCTTAAGAATACTCCTTTTTGGGGGGGCACTGGGCTGACTCAGTCAGTGGAGCAAGCAACTCTTGATCTCAGGGTTTTGAGTTTGAGCCCCATGTTGGGTGTAGAGATTACTTAAAACTAAAAAAATCATTAAAAAAAAAAATACTCCCTTTTTCTCAGAAAATTGTTTAAAACAGAAAAGGGGAGGGGCGCCTGGATGGCTCAGTCATTAAGCATCTGCCTTCGGCTCAGGTCATGATCCCAGGGTCCTGGGATCGAGCCCCACACCGGGCTCCCTGCTCAGCAGGAGGCCTGCTTCTCCCTCTCCCACTCCCCCTGCTTGTGTTCCCTCTCTCACTGTCTCTCTCTGTCAAATAAATAAAATCTTTTAAAAAGGGGGGGGGGGATCTCCACTTATACTACCTGTACTCTTCTCAAATCTCATGACAGAAAGCCAAAATTTTATTTTATTCTTTCTATTAAGTTGTGTGGGTGTGTGTTTGTTATACCCAGTTCCTAGTCATCAAAAATTAAATAAAGAAGCTTCATTACTGGCAACCTGAGCCATTTAATTGGCAGAGTCAAGGAAATAATCTTCACCCTGCAAAGTATCTCCTTTTTTTTTTAAATGAAGAATGACTTTGGGCATGCAGTGTGATTTCCCGAGTGAGAAAGAATAATAGACAAAATCCCTACTAGACTGTAGGTCCAGGCTGCCTTATCCAACCTCATGTTCTGAGTGAAGAGAAACAACCCGTAGAGAGGCAAAGGCAGGAGTATCCACCAGATGCTCTTACGAAAGCCACACTGTGGGGCACTAGCCTCAAGAATGGAGAAAGTCGGCCACTGCCCCCAGCCCACATAGGATAATGGTGACAGCTGAGGTACTGAATATTGGTAAAAAACTCTATGAGGATAAAACAAAAGAAGTCTATGAATTGCCAGATAGTCCAGGAAAAGTCCTCCTGCAGTCCAAGGACCAGATAACAGCAGGAAATGCAGCCAGAAAGAATCACCTAAAGGAAAAGCTGCAATCTCAAATAAAACTACCAGTTGTATTTTTCAGTTGTTAAAGGAAGCAGGTATCAAAACTACTTTCACCAGAAAATGTGGGGAGACAGCTTTCATTGCACCTAAGTGTGAAATGATTCCAATTGAATGGGTTTGTAGAAGAATAGCAATTGGTTCTTTTCTCAAAAGGAATCCTGGTGTCAAGGAGAGATATAAGTTTTACCCACCTAAAGTGGAGCTGTTTTTCAAGGACAATGCCAATAACGATCCACAGTGGTCTGAGGAACAGCTAATTGCTGCAAAATTTTGCTTTGCTGGACTTGTTATAGGCCAGACTGAAGTGGACATCATGAGTCATGCTACACAGGCTATTTCTGAAATACTGGAGAAATCCTGCTTGCCCCAGAACTGTATACCAGTTGATACAAAGATTGAATTTGGTGGTGATGTAACCACCAAAGAAATTGTTCTTGCTGATGTTATGGATGATGATTCCTGGAGACTCTGGTCATCAGGATATCGAAGCCAAGAGAAAGATAAACAGTCCTATCGTGACCTCAAGGAAGTAACTCCCGAAGGGCTCCAGATGGTGAAGAAAAATGTTGGGTGGGTTGCAGAAAGAGTGGAGCTCGAGTCAGGATCTCAGTATCTCAGGATCATGGAGTTGAACCCCACATCGGGCTCTCCGCTCACCGCAGAGTCTGCTTGGGATTCTTGCTCCCTCCCTTTGCCCCTCCCTCTGCTTGCATGCTCTTTCTCTAAATAAATTAATAAATAAAACCTTTTTTTAAAAAAAGGAAAATAAAAGTGAGAAGGTGCAGTTAAAAAAAAAACAAAGAAGAGTGGAGAAAGTCCTATGCACAGGGATCATCAAAGGACCCTCAGAGCAGTTTCCTGTGCCTTCAGTTAGTGATTCCTCTGCTTCCTATGTCCCTAGAAATACTTGGTGTAGATACTTAAGAGTAATAGTAATTTAGGGGTTCCTGGGTGGCTGAGTCAGTTAAGCATCTGACTCTGGATCTCGGCTCAGGTCTTGATCACATGGGTGTGGAGCCTACTTAAAAAAGAAAAAAAGGTAATAGCAATTTAAGTCATTAGAAGACAATACAACACTGGAAGTTGGGTGTCCTTAATTCTTATTTCAGCATAGCAATCAATTAACTGAAAGATCTTAGAAGGGTCATTTCTTCTCCCGGGGCCTATTTACACAGTAATACAGGGAGTTAGACCAGAATGGTGTTTTTGAAACTATTATAAACCCAAATATCAAGTAGTATGATAAATTCAGTGGGGCTCACAAGAGCCTTACAAAAACTGACAGAAAAGCACAGGGTAGAATAAAAGAAAACAGAATACTTTCTATGCAGTGAGAGTTTACTGTTTCACTAGACTGTGTGTGATAAGAAAGATGTAAAACACATTTCTTACTGTGGATTGTGGGCAAAAACTTGAGACCCATTCCATTAATCCTCTGAAGGTCTCATTCCCTCCAAAACCAAAATGGTCCTAGTACTGATGCTAAACAAGTATTCTGGTTTGCCACAGGTCCTAGTAATGACTACTGCGTTCACGAGATACGGATGAGATTAACTTTGCTGTAAATTTTACTTGAGATCACCAAATCGGTCGTATAAGCTCGGCCCTTATACTTCGTCTCTGAAGACTTAAAACCAACAGCTGAAATTTTTAAAAATTAAAAGAATAGGGACGCCTGGGTGGCTCAGATGGTTAAGCGTCTGCCTTCGGCTCAGGTCATGATCCCAGGGTCCTGGGATCAAGTCCCGCATCGGGCTCCCTGCTAGGCGGGGAGCCTGCTTCTCCCTCTGCCTCTCTCTCTCTCTCTGACTTTCATGAATAAATAAATAAAACATTTAAAAAAAAAAAAAATTAAAAGAATACATTGTAGAGGGGGAGAAAAGGGAGAAGCGAGTTTCAAGACGTAGGCAATTTGACGTGTGCACTGCAGCAGGGCTGCCGTGAAAGTGAAGCCCCATTAACGGAGCGCAGAGTAGTGAAAGAAGCACCGGACCAAGACAAGGCCTAGGCCTGAATCCCAGCTCAACTGGAGCAGGTCAGATGACTGAGGTGAGGATTACACAACTCATGGACGTGAGGGTCTCTGTAAACTATCATGTACCACACACAGGTAAATGTCAGTAAAAAGAGAGACCCTGCAGCTATGAACAAACTGAGTGAGGAGGCAAAAATTCTTAACTCCATCACCAATGTGCCCCACAGCTGCTCAGATCAACTGTGCAACTAAAGCAATATTGAAATTGTCTGCCCGCATTCCAGCTTCTATTTTCACAGATTTGAAATTTTAAAAATGACTTAAAAAACAAAAACAAAAACAGACAAAATCTGGAAGTCACATTTAATCGCTGCAGAAGCAGAAAAACGGCATAAGAATAAAAAGCTAATTCACACTCCTCCGAGATCCCTCAGGCTGCTCCTTACCCTGTATGTATCAGGGCTCTCGTTCACCTCAAAGGGCTGTCAGGTTTAAAGCGAGTATCTGTGAGTCACGCACTTAGACAAGTGTGGCACACACCACTTCATCAATATTAGCCATCTCAGCACTATGGCCTTGGCTAAAACACCTAACCAACTCACTCCTTTCACGGTGAAATGGAAATATCACCCACTCCACAAGCGTTTTGTGAGAATCAAATAGAAGTATGTAAAAATATGTGACTTATAATCCAGTATGAATGTGAAGTACTTATTAAAACTATATCGGGGGGCACTTGGGTGGCTCAGTTGGTTAAATGGCTGGCTCTTGATTTCAGCTCAGGTCATGATGTCAGGGTCCTGGGACTGAGCCCTGCGTCGGGCTCCACACTCAGTGGGGAGTCTGCTTGAGGATTCTCTCTCTTTCCCTCTGCCTCTGCCCCCTGCTCACACGCTCTCTCCCTCTCTCTAAAATAAATAAATATATCTTAAAAAAAAAAAAACAAACAACCATATTAGAAAAGAGCCAAATTCTTCTAAAGCATCAAAAAGACAAAGACTGTGGAAATGTTCCAGATTAAAAGAAGCTAAAGAGACAAGACAACTAAATGCAGTATCTGGCCCTAGACTGGGTCCTGTATTGGAAGGGAAAAAATTCGATAAAGGATATTACTAGGTCAACCAACAAAACTATAATACTGACAGTGGATTAAAGTATTTTACAAATGAAATTTATAAAGTTGGTAACTGTACTGTGGGTATGTAGGAGAATATCCCTGTTCTGAAAAAATACACACTGAAATATTGGCAGTAAAGGACTATAAGGTATGTAACTTACTCTACAATAGTTTGGGGGGGGGGGAATGGAGTCTGTGTGTAGAGAGACAGAAAGAAAGAACTAATAAAGCAAATGGGGTAAAATGATAACAGGTTAATGGGTGAAGGTACATGGGTGTTCTCTAGAGGACTTTTGTTTCTTCAACTTTTAAATATCTGACATTATTACCACATACAAAGTCTAATGCACATGTACACACACACACACACACACACACACACTTGCAGGGCTGCAGTGCACATACAACGCCAGGGAATTACAAGAAAGACAGACAGATACTTTTCTCTGGAACTCATAATAGCAAAGGGAGATAAGAGCCACAGAAAATATTAACCATAACACTTTTAATCCCTGAATATCATTCTTTAACCAGTCAAAAGTTCTCTTCTATTAATAATTAATATTCTTTCACATATTTTAAAATAGTAATCCTTCAGAGGGCATACCCCTTCAAGAATATATAGCCATTGAGGGCGCCTGGGTGGCTCAGATGGTTAAGCGTCTGCCTTCGGCTCAGGTCATGATCTCAGGGTCCTGGGATCGAGTCCCGCATCGGGCTCCCTGCTCCGCGGGGAGCCTGCTTCTCCCTCTGCCTTTCTCTCTCGCTCTGTCTCTCATGAATAAAAAAAAAAAAAAATCTTTAAAAAAAGAATATATAGCCATTGATACTTTCATTGAAATACCTGCCATTCTCTTCTGTGAATTATCTATTCACATATTTTGTCCATTTGGTGTTGGGTTAACTTGCATTTTTCTCACTGATTTGTAAATACTCTCTATATTAAAAAGGGTTTCAAAAAGACTATGAAAACTTATACATGAATGTTCAAAGCAGTATTATTCATAATAGCCAAAAAGTGGAAACCACCCAAATCTCCATTAACTGATAAATGGATAATCCAAAATACCACCTAGCCAAACAATGGAAAATTATTTGGTAATAAAAAGGAATAAGTACTGATACATGTTATGATTTGAATGGACCTTGAAAAACATTATGGTAAGTAAAAGAAGTCATACACAAAAGGCCACACTGTGTATAATTCTATTGACATGAGATGTCCAGGATAGGCAATTCCAAAAAACAGAAAGCAGATTAGTGGCTGCCAGGGGATGGGGAGAAGATCAGAATAGGAATGACTGCTAATGTGTACGGAGCTTCTTTTTAGGGTGATGAGAACATTCTGGAATTAGCAGTGATGGCAGCACAACTCTGTGAGTATACCGAAAACCACTAAATTTTATATTTATAAGGGTGAACTTTATGGGGTGTGAATTTTATCTCAACAAGCTATTAAAAAAAATTACATAAGAAGCTACAGACTCTCTCTCCAGACAAATGCACATACCCAGTGTTCTAAACAATTATGCAAGGAAAGGGGTGAGGTGAGGAAAAGGGGAACTATTTGTGGAGACACTGTCCACAGACTCCTCCGAGAAGCCCCGTGACTGGCACTCTCACACACTCAAAGTGGAAGGATGAATTAGAACTACTAGATGGCGGGCCATTTGACAATATTTATCAATATCGAGAAACCACCTACACCTTCTGCGTCTCTCTCATTTTAGTTCTAGGAATTTCTCCTACAGATATACTTGCACATAAACAAAATTAAATAAGTACCAAGTTATTTGATGGAGGAATGCTTACAAAGAAAAAAACTGCAAAAATCTTAAGTAATTATAACACCCTTACGAAACAGACTACCATGCAGCTATTAAAGGAATAAGAGGGGCGCCTGGGTGGCTTAATCGTTAAGCATCTGCCTTCGGCTCAGGTCATGATCCCAAGGTCCTGGGATCCAGCCCCGCACCGGGCTCCCTGCTCCACGGGAAGCCTGCTTCTCCCTGTCCCACTCCCCCTGCTTGTGTTCCCTCTCTTACTGTGTCTCCCTCTCTCTCTGTCAAATGAATGAATAAAATCTTTAAAAATAAATAAATAAATAAATAAAGGAATAAAATTTTTTATGTACTGCTATGGAGAGTTCCCTAAGATACACCAAAGGAGAAAAGCAAGGTGCAGGACAGAATGGACATGCTCTTTACCATTTCTGTAGAACAGGTAAATGGGTAAAACTATAAACACTAATATATTAAGGAACGGTCTCAGGGAAGATACACAAAAAATGAGTAACAATGACTGCTTCTGGGCAGGGGGACCGAGTGGCTATAAAGTATCCGGGGCATGGAAGGACTGTCTCCAGGGACAGGTGGCAGGAAAGGAAATCAGCATTCCTTTAAAAATAATTATTAACCTTATCAAGATGCCAAACTGAGGGGCACCTGGGTGGCTCAGTCGTTAAGCGTCTACCTTTGGCTCAGGTCATGATCCCAGGGTCCTGGGATCAAGCCCCGCATTGGGCTCCCTGCTCCGCAGGAAGCCTGCTTCTCCCTCTCCCACTCCCCCTGCTTGTGTTCCCTCTCTGGCTCTTTCTCTCTGTCAAATAAATAAAACCTTTAAAAAATAATAAAAAAATTTAAAAAAGATGCTAAACTGAAAATAACAGAACAAAGAATGCTCCAGTTGCTGGGACATAAATCTAACCTAATACAATACAACTGGGGGCCGGGGGGGGTTGGGGGGGGGCGGGAATAAAATCACCTTCTGTTCACTTCCCTTTCCAAAGCTACTGTAACCACAAATGACATTACTTGCCGAAGTCCTTATTCAAGATAAATTGTTTTTTTTTAGAGAAACTACAAGTGTTTGAACAAAGCACATTTTTCTTTGATTTGCAGAGTCCCTGGTAGCAGCAAAGCCAGAAAAGTAATCAGCACAGAAGTAATATTTTTACTAAAATCTGGATAGCTTTTCAGGTCTCCAAATCCTTCCTGGTGAATTTGTTCTGATGGATTCCTCTATTTTAAAGCCTAAAGAAATATGATCTCAATGTCTTTGTTGTTAAAGAGTTTAGTCACTAAAAAGTATCTATTCATTACTTATCTTCTTAGATCTAGGCTGGCCACATTATTTAAGGATGGATATGCAGCTCACACTTGGACCTAACAGAGGACTTATTCTTGGGTGTTACAGATAAAATAAGCAGCTTAAGTGTCATTAGAAATAATGTGTTTTGTTTTGTTTTGTTTCCGAAATAGAACGTAGGCACTCTCCGTTTTTCTAAGAGTTTCTCCGCATTGCTTTGCACTGTAAACGAATTATTTTAGATGCATGTTTTTCTTGAAAGATACTTCTCTAGGGGTCTCTTGGGAGTCCTGCTACTATACGTCTTCCTGGGCATGCCAAGAATACAAGGCCCTAACCACTCTTTACCCAGGCCCTTTCTCAGGGCTGTGTTTCCAGCAAAAAACCTTGAGAGATGAGGTAATGTCTTCCTCTGGACAATGAGGAAACTTGCTCACTGCGTGTTGTAAAAGTGCCAGACTCCCAAAGCTCAGCCTTCCTGCACTGCCATAAAGGAACACTGTGCGCACTGGCCCCGTTTGGGCCCAGATCACATCACCTTCACGCTCACAGTACTAACAATACCTGAAATCTTGAACCTAACTGTATAACGCTGTCTCCAGAGAAAAGAAATAACAAAGTTCCAGTTCGGTATGCCAGAGGAATCCCCTTCACACTATTTCTAATACCTGCAGGCAGGTGGAAAGGGATATCCCCCGGCACCCAGCTTCTCATGATGGCTTTAGTGACCAGGACAGAGACTCCCAAAGGCTAGGGACCGGGTTGGGAGGGATCAAGGTCTCCAAGTGAAGAATTAGAAAGAGTGCAAGAATAAAGGGTTTATAAGATGCTTAATGGGGTGAATGGGCTAAGAGGAAGGCCTGAGGCCTCCTGTCAGGAGAGCCTGTACCCTTGATCAGCCTCCCATTTGGTATTTCTCATTCTGACCTAGCTCCTTATCATTTTCTTTCCATTGTCACCGCCTACTGACTTCCATTAAGGGTTTTTGCTCCACCTGGGTCCACGGCGGAGGTCGCAGAATATAATTTCACCACCTTTTTTTTCCTGGTCTTTTATCCCAAACAAAATAACCACAACAATATTAACTCCACAGCCCTAAAACTGGGGCCATAATGTTTCATGAACTTTATGGAATTATAACGGGTACAGAGTAGTAGTTACAGCTTTCAAGTCCTTGGCTTGATGTCTGGCAACATTCAATAGCCCTTTAAAGAAAGATAAGCACCCTCTCCTATGAAGGCACCTTTGCAGTTCCAACATTGCCTTTTACTAAGAAACTGCGTAAGAGAATTTCTACACTGAAACGAGAGACCATGTTCATTTTTTCCATCACGATCAGAGCCAAAAACCAACCATATTTCTTGAAAACTTAGGTGGGGTTTCCAAGAGTTAAACAGAACAGATTTACCAGCAAAAGGCAGGAAGAGTGAGATTATAATTTGAACCAGGCAAACTGTTTCATAACAGAAAATGTGGCACTTAATGCAGTTTGCAGAATATGGTATGCAAAAAACGTTACTTAGGGCAGTAGCAGGCCTCTAGAGAGTGAAACTAGCCAAACTCTAAAAGAACAAAAAAGGTAGGAAAAAAGAAGCCATGTCAGCATTATAAAGCCACAAAAGACTGATATGCTTTCTTTTGCTGAATTACAGCTTTTTCACCAGGCTTTTGGTTTAAAAGCACAAAAAGCACATAATGAAAAATTTTTCTTTTTGGCCATTTTGAATCAGAAATTTATACTACTTCAAATTTATCATAATTTAATAGGACTTCAGTCTAACAAACACATGCACTGTTAAGGTCAACCAAGTTACTAACACAGGAGACTATACCAGCAGATCAAAGTTTCCTGCAGCTCCTTCTGGAACAAATTTACTTTGGGTTCCTGAGCGGCTTGGCCAGCTGATAGGACAGACTGATGTTTCTTTACTTGAAATAAACATTAAGTCAAAATTTCTACCAGAAAACTCATACGAAAAGGCCTGGCTCACTTCCTGATGCGCTGGCCAAGGAAAAATAAGCACAAAACCTCAATGCAGTTTGACTAGAAAATTTATTCTAATCACCTTTAGGTCTCTTGCACTAGACACACAGTACATGAAATCTTTCTTCTATAATACTGTCAACTCTAAATTCTGGAAAGCAGTAACAACTCTAGCCAATAAATATTGCTAAAAAAAAAAAATACCTCTTGGTCCTCTACTTTTGCATCTCACATATCCCCCAGTTCAATGTTGACTGAGACTTCATCAGTAAATTATTCACCAAATTTACAGAGCATTCTTAAGGATGCAAGAGCTCAGGGGCGCCTGGGTGGCTCAGTCGTTAAGCGTCTGCCTTCGGCTCGGGTCATGATCCCAGGGTTCTGGGATCGAGCCCCGCATCGGGCTCTCTGCTCTGCAGGAAGCCTGCTTCTCCCTCTCCCACTCCCCCTGCTTGTGTTCCCTCTCTCGCTGTGTCTCTCTCTGTCAAATAAATAAATAAAATCTTAAAAAAAAAATAAATTACTCAAATTAAAGAAAAAAAAAAAAAAAAAATAAGGCTCCCTGCTCAGCGGGGAGCCTGATGCAGGACTCGATCCCAGAACCCTGGGATCATGACCTGAGCCGAAGGCAGATGCTTAACCAACTGAGCAACCAGGCGTCCCCTTCCTCCTGTTTTTAAAGAACTTTAGGATGAGAAGAAACCTTTCTATAATGTACCTGCACCTATTCCAGCTGAGTCCTCTGGAATAACCCAGAACAATCATTCTGTTTTCCACACATCAACCTTCATGTCCTGGAATCAGCTCCCAGACCTATGTTCAGTGTTCTCTTCTTCAGTTTATAGAGTCATTCCAACCCTTAAACCATTCCTCTACCTAGGACATAGTTTCAAGACATCTTCCCTATCCTTGCCACACGCCTCTGGACTGTCCCACGATCAGATATTAGAAGGCCAAGAATACAGACTAACACTATGCAAATAATTTAACAACTGTGACATACTGTTGATCTATATTTTTTTAAGTTCTATTTAGTCTTTACCTTTTTTCATGTCTAAGATATTTCATAATAAATAGTTTAAATGTCCTAACATGATATAAAGACAACTTTGAGGGGCACCTGGGTGGCTCAGTCAGTCGAGCATCCGACTCTTGATTTCGGCTTGGGTCATGATCTCAGGGTGGTGGGACTGAGCCCCACATCAGGCTCCGTGCTTGGTGGAGAGTCTGCTTGATATTCTCTCTCTCCCTCTCCCTCTGCCCCTACCCCATAAAAAAGACAACTTTGAATATTTTCTATTGCTAGTTCCGTTTGGGAGTATCACAGAAGAAACATTCCAATTCATAATTTAAAGAGAATTAAAAGGAAATTTTAAAGGATCATTTTAAAAATACTCTCATCATTCTTAGCTGTCTCAGTCTCCTATGAAACACATACCCTTTCTTTTACTGGCTGTATAACTTTTTAATTGAAAACAGCACAGGATATTTTTGGACTTTTGTTGTTACTTACTTATTGTGGAAATTTTCCCACACACCAAAAGGAGAGAAAGATTACCAACAATTTTGATGATTATCAACATTTTGCCGATCTTGTTTCCTCCATCCTGTGCTCCTCGCCCCCTGCCCCAGAGTATTTTAAGAAAATTCCAGCATCATATCATTTCATCTTCAACTGAAGCACATACTGTGTATTAGTGCCTATTACGCCATAACCACTGTGCTTAACCTTCTCTAGTGCTCAAAATAAATGAACATTAACAGTCAAAGCTAATCCTGTACTATCCATGTCTATTCTCGTTCGACTCTAATTTTCTTCAATGTCTGGATAAACACTGTTTTCAAAACCTATATAAACCATGAGAATTACTGTAGATCTTCAAAGTTCTACTTTCATCAGATAATATTCCTTTGTTATGGGTCTTTAAAATATTGCTGATTGAAATTACTTAGTTGTGTTCATTCAACAGTGGAACAATTTCACTACTGGGCTACTAACATGCTGGTTAATAAATTATGGTACATCAGATAATACCACAATAACCTTAATAACTCACAAAATTTTGAAAGTATTTTGCACTACCTAAAGAAAAGGTAGAGTAGCAACATTAACAACCCATAATATCTACTTTTATTTTAAAGAAAACACATACGGGTTTGCCTTCCCAGTAACAATTTAAGAGAATCCACTGTCAAAATGATTATTTGACTTTAATTTCATTAAACTTTAGGCCCATAATATTCAATTACTACTTAATACATAACATGAGATATTTTTGTATCACTTTTAAAGAAAGCAAGAATTAGCTGGCAAATGCTATAATTGGCTTTAAGGAAGACCAGTCTTAGGAAACTTTCCGTGATTTATAAATTATTAAAAAAACAAAAACAAAAACAAAAACCCTAAGACATGCTAGAAAATCTGAGGATTTGCAAAGATGGGAATACCAACTAATCATTAAGAGAGAGAACTCCTAACAGTAGCAAGTCATCATTATGCAGTGGTGAAAACACTTCAATAAGTCAAGAGAGAAGGTAAATATAAACCCTGACAAAAAAATAGTCTACAGACTCTTATCTGGGAATTGCCAAAAACATTTCAATCAGGAGACATGAAAGAGTCTTGGAAAATACTACCGTCTGACTGGGTTGGGGGAGGGCCTTGAAGAATGTGAGAAGAGGGTTTGAAAGAAGGAGTTACAGAGGAAAGTATGTGTACGTCCCTTTTCATCAAACAACTTCAGACTTTTTAAAACCTTTTCGCTTAGATTCTAACATAATAATTTGCCAAGGCAATATAACAAACTTTAAAAAGCAAAAACAAGGCAACAAAAACAAAACGATGTGCTTTGGCTTTGTTGTTTTTTTAAATCAGGTATGATAAAGCATGAAGTTTCAACACTTACGTCCAAGCCCACGCTTCTCATGGTACTTTGTAGAACAGGTTTAGTCACTGACAGTTTTCCATTCACTGGGCTGTTTGCCACAGGGGCCGGTACCACATTCACCATGTGATTAGGTAGCTGTGTGGCTCCCCCAGCGACAGCAAGGACTGGAGCAGAAGAGGGCAGAACTCCAGGAGCCTGAAGTTGTACAACGGCAGGCTGAGAAAGCATGACGGTCGGACCTGCAGTGGAGGAAAAAGGGAAGGAGTCAGAGTGTGCATAACCATTGTGGCAAAGGACGGTGTTAAAATTTAGGTCTCTTCCGCAGATACAATAGGAGGAGGACACTGAGGGGATTTAAAACCACCAATTAAAACATAATCAACAGCAGCACACACGCACAGTGATTTTTGTTGTTTTGTTTTGAATGAAACCAACTAAATTTGCTCCCTATGAAGTTATCATGAACAATGTATTTCCACACTTTTTTCTCAACTGTATCCAAGTCAAACTTGCTAAGTTATACATAGATTTCTCTATTAACCACTGAAATTTATGAGTGCTAAAAAGTATTTTTCATATTATAAATATGAATCTTTTATACTGAACACTGAGAGCCACGTATTTTAAATTAATAGGATTTAGAAATACAGCACCAAAAATATATAAACGGAGATTCAGTAATTCAATATGTGGAAGGACAGGGGCTACAAATATCAAAAATGTTAAAACTTGCAGCAACATTTCCCACCAAGATATGGATGCAATCCAAGTATCCATTAATTGATGAATGGATAAAGAACATGTGGTGTATATATACAATGGAATATTATTCAGCCATAAAAAATAATGAGATCTTGCCATTTGCAAAAACATGGATAGATCTAGAGAGCATTATGCTAAGTGAAATAAGTCAAAGAAAGACAAATACCGTATGATTTCACTCATATGTGGAATTTAAGAAACAAAACAAACGAACAGAGAAAAGAGACAACAACAAAAACAGACTCTAGGGGCACCTGGGTGGCTCAGTCAATTAAGCGTCAGACTCTCAATTTCAGCTCGAGTCGTGATCTCAGGGCCATGAGAATGAGCCCTGTGTCAGGCTCCAAGCTGGGCATGGGGCCTGCTCGAGATTCTCTCTCTCCCTCTCCCTCTGCCACCCCTGCCCCACTGCCCTGTCATACTCTGTCTCTAAAAAAAACAGAAACAAAAATTTAAAAAAAAACAGACTCTTAAATAAAGAGAACTGGTGGTTGCCATCAGGGAGGTGGGTGGGGGATGGGTGAAACAAAGGGGACAAAGAGTACACTTACTGTGATGAGCACTGAGTCATGTACAGAATTGTTCAGTCATTACACTGTACACCTGAAACTAATAACACTGTATGCTACTATTAAAAATATACATATTTTTATAAAATTGTTCACAATATCCTTGTTAAAAAAAAAACGTTAAAACCATTTGAGATGAGTTCACAGTGAACAAGCACAGGAAACCAATCTGTAACTTAAAATAGTCTGTAGATAATACCAACTCCCCCTACACACACAAAATAGCTTCCAAATCTTTTCTTAATCTTCACATTTAACATTATTTTTTAAATTATGCTAATCTGAGGAGACTTAGTATCATTAACCTAAAGAAGACTCCTGTAACTCATAACTGCTCTATTAGAAATCTCACTTGCCTGCTGAATGCTTCCTTTCAGATCTGGCCAATTTTATAAGGTGCTGAAAGCCTCCCCCAATACCCACAGCTGCTTGAGCCTATCTAGCAAAAGAAAAGCACTACAGTAACCAGCAACTAATATTACATAAATATTTATAATTCTTCTTCAAGGAAAAAAAAAAGCATTATACTTCCAGCCAGTGTAACATGACCCACGTAAAATTCAGCTTGGTATTTCAAAGGATCAAGAAAAACTAAAAATCTAAATAATACTTCAGAACACCTGTTTAAGAACACCTGTCTTAGCTTAAAAAAAAATCACTTAAAATCAAAGTCTTTGTTTCAGATGGCCTCAAAAAGCACACTAAAACTAGAATTTAGTTAATAGCATTTTATCCCAGATAAACTAATAAGTTAGCAAGAAAGATCTGAAAGTAATTTCACAGATTTGTAATAAGTACAATTTACTTGGACAAAAATGATCTCTAAACATTTTTATCTCCTTTTCCCTTGGAAAAACTTCTTTTATGAAATAAAAACATTTAAATGAGGAAATGACTCATAAGCAGATATAAATATGCTTAGGCCAAATATACAAATAAAAATACAAATAAAATAAAAAGCTCATGACCACAGATGTTGGCGGGGATGCGGAGAAAGGGGAACCCTCCTACACTGTTGGTGGGAATGCAAGCTGGTGCAACCACTCTGGAAAACTGTATGGAGGTTCCTCAAAAAGTTGAAAATAGAGCTACCATATGATCCAGCAATTGCACTACTGGGTATTTACCCCAAAGATACAAAAGTAGGGATCCGAAGGGGTACGTGCACCCCAATGTTTATAGCAGCAATGTCTACAATAGCCAAACTGTGGAAAGAGCCAAGATGTCCATCAACAGATGAATGGATAAAGAAGATGTGGTATATATATACAATGGAATATTATGCAGCCATCAAAAGGAATGAGATCTTGCCATTTGCAACGACGTGGATGGAACTGGAGGGTATTATGTTGAGTGAAATAAGTCAAACAGAGAAAGACATGTATCATATGATCTCACTGATATGAGGAATTCTTAATCGCAGGAAACAAACTGAGGGTTGCTGGAGTGGGGGGTGGGGTGGGAAGGATGGGGTGACTGGGTGATAGACACTGGGGAGGGTATGTGCTCTGGTAAGCGCTGTGAATCGTGCAAGACTGTTGAATCTCAGATCTGTACCTCTGAAACAAATAATGCAATATATGTTAAGAAAAAAAAAGAAGAAGAAGAAGAAGGTAGCGGGAGGGGAAGAATGAAGCGGGGGAAATCGGAGGGGGAGACGAACCATGAGAGACGATGGACTCTGAAAAACAAACTGAGGGTTCTAGAGGGGAGGGGGGTGGGAGGATGGGTTAGCCTGGTGGTAGGTATTGAGGAGGGCACATTCTGCATGGAGCACTGGGTGTTATGCACAAACAATGAATCATGGAACACTTCATCTAAAACTAATGATGTAATGTATGGGGATTAACATAAGAATAAAAATAAAATAAAAAATAAAATAAGTAAAAAAAAAAAAAAAAAAATATAGCTCATGACCAAGTGTCAGGTTTTTTAATAACACTTATTAAGAAATTACAGTCTGGGGGGTGCCTGGGTGGCTCAGTTCATTAAGCGTCCAACTCTTGGTTTTGGCCCAGGTCATGATCTCAGGGTCATGAGACTGAGACCCATGTAGGGCACCGAGCTCAGCAGGGAGTCTGCTTGAGATTCTCCCACGCTCTGCTCCTCCCCCTGCTCGCTTGCGCACACGTGCAACACTCTCTCTCAAATAAACAAAATCTTAAAAAAAAAAAAAGAAAGAAAGTACAATCTGGTACTATGAGAAGACGTACTCCTTATCATGTAAAACTTAAACCAAGTGCTCCCACACTGAACAGAATTACTTTTCTTTAATATCAAAAAGTATCATGGTCACCCAAGATGATCATGGCTGTCCTTTCAGTTGCAGGATTGAGAAAATACATGATGAGAAAAGGCTATTAAGAACTTAGTAACAGGGGCACCTGGGTGGCTCAGTCAGTTGGGCACCCGACTCTTGATCTCAGCTCAGGTCTTGATCTCAGACTAATGAGTTCAAGCCCCACACTGGGCTCCACGCCGGGCATGAAGCCGACTTAAAACAACAACAACAAAACTTAGTAACAATTTAAAATAAATCCGTAGTTTATTAATCTGAACTATAGCCACGAAAATTTGAAAAACAGGAGTATAAAACAAATTATTCCGTCTACAGAAAATACCTGCCAGATATACGGGTTTGCAGATGCCTTGCAAAATATGCCACAGGCCACTACTCCCACCACCCATACCCTGGGGTCCACATCTGTAGGGTGGGAACCACTGAGTTAAACCAATACTTTGAGAAGAGCATTATTGGAAGCAGTGTTCCACATCTTCTCAGTTTAAAAATTACAATAAAGGGACGCCTGAGTGGCTCAGTCGTTAAGCGTCTGCCTTTGGCTCAGGTCATGATCCCTGGGTCCTGGGATCGAGCCCCGCATCGGGCTCCCTGCCCTGCGGGAAGCCTGCTTCTCCCTCTCCCACTCTCCCTGCTTGTGTTCCTGCTCTCGCTGTGTCTCTCTCTGTCAAATAAATAATCTTAAAAAAAAAAATTATAATAAAAAGATCCCAGAACGAAACACTGTTTGGTGAACTTTGGGATTATTCCAAAGAGCAGAGGAGATGGTAAATGTAAAGAATTAAACATTTCAAAGAAAGGATCACACTTCTAGCTGCAGTTAACACATGTCAATGGCTTTGTGGTATTTCTTAAAACTAATTTAGAAAAATAACCCAAGTCTGTACCGTCCATTGCCTAGTTATCACCATCTCCTTGCTGAGAGAACTGCCTCATGGAGGAAAGGAGAGGGTGCAACACAGAGGCAGGGTCTGTGTACCTAATGCAGCTCCCAGTCCTACCAGGCCACTGCTGCCTCCTGTTTTCTATAATGAACATCCCATGGTGCCCAACTATCCTCATATTACCTAGCATCCAAATCAAGAATCCTCTAAATATTCTAGGCATGCCTGGGTTCAAGACAGAATGGGGAGAAACTTCTATTACAACGTGTTCAAGAAAACGAAAAACTCTCATGGTGACTTGCTAAACAATGACCTGCTAGATGCTCATGGATCATAGAATGCAATGCAAAGGACTGTTTTGGGCCTTAAGGAGTTAGCAGCTGAACATAGTAATTAGTGTCCCTAGTGTGAAGACAGTCAAAAAGGACAACCATAAGACTGTTTATCCATTTCAGCATGCTCAAAATCCTCCCTGACATTACATACAAATCCCCCCTAATGGAACCACTGGAACATGGCTAGATTCAATGCTAAATACTTCTGACTACGTATGACTCACCGATTGTGATAGGTATTCTTCCTTTCAATTTTCTTCAAGGATTTCAAACTATGTATCAAACATTTATTGAATGCCTACTTTGTCCAAAATAATATAGCTGTGTGACTTGGGGTAAATGATTCCTCTGTGTCTTAATTTTCTCATCTATAAAATGAAAATAATAGTACCCATCTTCACAGAGCCAATGTAACGATTAAATAAGATAATGCACTTAAACACAACAGTGTCTACCACACAGTAAGAACTTTAATGTTAGCTATTATATATTATTATTATTAATTTCCATTTCTATATAAGAGCTTCCATAAAGGCACTGCATATATTATTATATTATTAATTCATTAGTTCTCATAGTCACTGTTATTTGTTTATGTAAATATGTTAACTCCCCAATTAGAATTCTGGAGATCAAAGAGCACATCTCCCCATTCCTTTAGAGGCAATCTAGTATCATGACTAATTAAACAGACTCTGAGCCAGACCACTGGGCTCTAGTTCTGCCTCTACTTCTCAGGAGCAGAATGACCTGGGGTAAGTTATGTTACCTCTATCCTCCATTTCAATGATTCTGCACTATTATCTACCCAACAAGCCCAAGATGTCGTAGGATACGTTCCTCTCTATCCTTCATCCCCCTTCCAAACCATCCAATAACCAAGCCTATGATTCTGCATGTTTTAACCTCTGCACCCTCTATCCTGGCTCTCCATTTTCACGGACATACCAGGCTTTCATCATCTCTCACCTGCACTCCTCCTAACAGTCTTAATGGATGTATAGGACTTGGTTACAGAAGTTGTTTCAGGCAGACAGAATGGTCTGAGCCAAGAAACTAGGAAAAACGAGAGAATTCAAGGGACAGAGGTCAGACTGGTTGGGCTAGAAGAGGAAGTTGGGTTTATAAAAAAGAGTGATTATAATGTAAAGTTAGAAAACTAAACTAGAGCCAAACCACGGTGGGCTTTACTTCCAAGTTGGAGAATTTGAACTTAATCCTGTAAAAATTACTTCTTCTTTTTTAAGGGTAAAAATATTTACTATTGATACTTACATTAATTATAAAATGCCTCTCCTATATTTCCCCTCTACCTCTTTATTTCAAATAAATGGAAAACAGGGGCGCCTGGGTGGCTCAGATGGTTGGGCGTCTGCCTTCGGCTCAGGTCATGATCTCAGGGTCCTGGGATCGAGTCCCGCATCGGGTTCCCTGCTCAGTGCAGAGCCTGCTTCTCCCTCTCCCTCTGCCACTCCCTCTGCTTGTGCTCTTCTGTCTATCTCTGTCAAATAAATAAATAAAATCTTTAAAAAATAAATAAATGGAAAACATACACTTAAATCTGTATGTTACAACACCACCAACTCTCTGGACTGTACTACACAAGTGCCTTATATTAGCAAACATAAATACTATCTTCAGATAATGGGCAGGCACTGACATTCTGAATAATGTATGATTCAGGTTTCTGAACCTGATAAACTGCTCAGAAAAGAATGGTTTGTCTTCTATCAATTGAACATGGTCTGCTAAGAGCATATTCTTAGGAATACCCCTTGCTTCACACACTAGTCATATTAATGTACGGCTTTTGCTTTTTATACTTGTGTTTTTAAGAGCTTATGGGAACCATAATGAGGTTCTTCACAAGTTTAAATTCTTAACTTTTGGGAAGACATAGACCCTGTTGAGATCCTGATGAAAATAAGTTTTGGAGACTAACCCTAGAAAAACCACATATACAATAAATCTTACATTTTATTTCAAGTTCATGAACACTTAACATCCCTTCACAGACCACAAGAACACCCCTTCTACAGGACTGCTATTTTTCACATGAAAAAGGCAGCAGTTCTGACCCTGTACTGAATGGACAGATATTTCAGGTTTGTCTAGGGTTTTGGTAGACTTTGATGGATTTTCACTGAATTGTCCAGTCCCCCACCTAGCTCTTCTCTTCATCAATGTCATATTGTCCATGACCTTGGAATAAAACAAAACAGAGTAAAACTAGAAATCAAAAAATTTTTTTAAGATTTTTTATTTATTTATTTGACATAGAGAGAGAGAGAACAAGTAGGCAGAGAGGCACGCTGAGGGAGAGGGAGAAGCAGGCTCCCCGCTGAGCAGGGAGCCCGATGCGGGACTCGATCCCAGGACCCTGGGATCATGACCTGAGCTGAAGGCAGCCGCTTAACCGGCTGAGCCACCCAGGCGCCCTAGAAATCAAATTTATGACATTACTCTCATTAAAACTTGATCTTCTTGCTCCAAAGAAATGAATTAACAATCTAGAGCCGGAAACAGCCATAAAAGAAACATTTGTTTACAATCCATACACCATTGAGACCTAGTCTCAAATCCAGGGAAAGAACGTTGAACAGGTTTTCCTTTACTCCTGTGTACAAGTATCAGTATGAGAATGACAGATAATCTGCCTAAGACATCTTCATATGCAAATGATTCCTGTATCTGCACACTCCCAAACCCTCAAACACGTTCTTTCTATACTACAGTTCGTGCAGAATCAAGTATGTGAGGCCATCTGGTGGATAAAATATAGAAACACACACATTCTTAACTATGTGAAGACAAGAGTTGAGATCTCTTCCTAATGCCCTCACTCAAGATTATGTTTACTAAAGCATGCTGCCTCTGCAGAGAGGAAAAGCCTGATCCTATTGCCGAAACTGACCTATTAGACCTGTGATGTTATTTACATACTGACCTCTCCTTAAAAAGAAGAGTTCATGAAAAAAACAAACGAACAACAAAAAAAAAACCCAAGAGTTCATGGACACAAAAATCTCAGGATAGAATGGTACCAAGAAAGTTTCCTGGATTTTCTTCATTACAAGTGGTTGTATAAAACCACAAGCTTGACAGACAGGTGTTTTCATAATTAAAACTGTAAGAAAAAAGAAGTATCAGATATAATTAATCTGGATAGCCATCTACCTTGTTAGGACAGGAACCGCATGTTAGTCATCTCTGCGACATCCTCAAAACCAAGGACAATTCCTGGCACACAGCATGTGCTCAGAAATTATAACCTGAGCTAAAACAAATGACATGAGGCAAGCCTTAGTGCCCATCAATTAAACATACGCAGCCTCGAATGCCACTCAGGTACCTTTAGCGGGTGCAGGATGTATGCTGATAATCGGCTGCTGCTTTGCCAACGGCATAAGGGTGGGTAGTGTCTGAATAATGATGGTTTTCGCTGGAATGCCAGAATTTGTCTGAGTCTTGGGTGCTGCTGGAAGCAATAATGGCTTGGGCTGAATTGAAGGTTTTGAATTCATCTGAATTTTTTTCTTTGGAGTCAGTCCATTTTCTGGAGAAAATCCAAACAAACCACAAATCAATGTGAAAGCAATTCCTAAAAAACGGGTTCTATTACACACCTTTTTCTACACATTATCTTGACCTCTGAGTAACTATCCTTACCTGGAGTTTAAGCATAGCTATCTATACCTTAATGGACTAAAAAAAAAAAGTCCTTAATCTGAGGTCTACCCCCCTTTTTTGAGGTATAATTGACATATTATATTGATTTCAGGGGTACAACATGATTTGATATTTGTATCACAAAAGGATTACCACAAGAAGTCTAGTTAACATCTGCTACCACACACAGTTAAAGAGCTTTTTTTCCTTGTGATGAAACTTAAAAGATCTAATCTCTTAGCAACTGTCAAATATACAACACAGTATTACTAACTATAGTCACCATGCTGTACATCACGTCCCCATGACTTATTTTAGAAGTCAAATGAGATCTTCCTTTCTGACCACACTGATGGTCAAAATGATGGTTTTCACTGGAATGACTACACTGCAGCTTTGGGAAGGAGATATATGAACTGGTAAAGGAGAATAGCTAAAAATCACTGAATAAGGCCTGAAGATTAAGAGGTAATAAATGTCACACCCAAATGTCCCTCACACTCAATATTTTTAACTGAATCTTTTAATTCTCTCCTGAAGATGATGAGGCCTCCATCTACTTTAAAGCATTTTTCACCTATAAAGACAAGACAACCAAGGAAGACAGGTCCACTATTTTAAAAACAAAAAGCCAGCTTAATAAACATGCACTTAATCCAGTATTTTCTTTTTAAAAATGGAACCTAAGTTCAGTCCAACTTAGAAAGAACAGAAGTTAGGAGCTGGGAGTCATACCAGTTTTGCTCCTAGGACCAATGATGGGCTTATCTTCTTTCAGTGCCTCTGCTGAGGAGGGACTATGAGAGCTTTCACCATATAAGGAAAGGGGAGACATCTGGGAAGCAGACGACAAATCCAACTCCTCCTGCAGCAAAATAAAATACAAACAAATTCATGGAGAAGAATATAATTCTTGAACAGAAAATGGCTTAGAGAGGCAAGATCCATACATAAATGAACATTCTAGGACAACTTCAAGGCAAAGGTATGATATATTAGAAACTTTATGTACTAAGTACTAAGAGACTATGGATAAAGTAACATTATCCATCAATACAAGAGGAAAAATAATTCAAATTGCAGAGGACATCTATGTCATCCTCTTGTATTAAAGATGGGAATCACTGATCTGTTCTTACATTTCCTCCCACACACTTGATATTTACTTGGTTCCTAGCCATACAAACATCTGGTATAAGACTATGGTTAAAATGCCAATATCCTTTCCCCCAATCTCTTATTCAGTAGTCTTATAAGAAACTCAAAACAAATAATTCTTACTATTTTTCTTTTTCATTTATTAATGCTGCCTTTGTCCCAAATGTTTTGAAAGAAAGACAAACACTGAAAGGAACAGGGCTATTTTCTTTTATTTAATGGGTGACTTGTTAACACAGAGATGTATAAAGATAACATCTTCCCAGTCTTTTAACATTCAGTGGATCTGTCTCATTTTGTTGCCATAAGGAAACTTAACATAGGATAAAAGTAGCACTTCTATTCTGAGAGGAAAATTAAAGATTTTATTTATTTGAGAGAGCATGAGCTAGGGGAGGGGCAGAGAGAGAGAGGGAGAAGCAGACTCCCCACTGAGTAGAAAGCTGGATGCGGATGCAGAGCTCAATACCAGGACCCTGAGATCATGATCTGAGCTGAAGGTAGACACTTAACCAACTGAGCCACCCAGGTGCTCCACAAAGGCAATTTTTTTTTTGGATCAGATAAGAAAAAAGAATCAAAATGACCTGGAGAGAATATGGTCACTCCCAGTCATGCTGGTAAGAATGACAACTGCTTCATTCATTCATCCTCAACACCTACTCAGCACGTAGCCATAAGCTGGGCTCTGTGAACCTTAGAGAGTATTTCAGATGATATTTGGAATAAACCAGAGAGTACAAGATAATAACACAGGAAGATATGATTCTCTTCATGGCCTAAGATGCTTAAAAGGTATTTCTTAACATTCAGCAAGTACTCCTTACAAAAGTCCCAGAAAACAAGGATTAGAGGGATACTTTCTTAACATTAAAAAAAAAAAAAAGCTACGTATAATTGCATAGCCAATGTCATACTTAATGGTGAAATACTAAATGCAGTACCATTTAAGTCAGGATAAGAAACATAACTGCTGGGGCGCCTGGGTGGCTCAGTCGTTAAGCGTCTGCCTTCGGCTCAGGTCATGATCCCAGGTCCTGGGATCGAGCCCCGCATCGGGCTCCCTGCTCCGCGGGAAGCCTGCTTCTCCCTCTCCCACTCCCCCTGCTTGTGTTCCCTCTCTCGCTGTGTCTCTCTCTGTCAAATAAATAAATAAATAAAATCTTTAAAAAAAAAAAAGAAACATAACTGCTTTTTCTATAATTCTAGCAAACATAATTATACTAGAAAATGAAATAAAAGGAATAAATATTAAAATAGAAGAGACAGAAAAAGTATCTTTGTAAGGTGACATGCTGTCTACTTGGAACACATATAAAAACCAATAAAAAAACATTTCACTATGAAAATATTGTATGAATAATCACTTAAAAAAATAATAAAAAAGATCTCACCCACAAGAGCTATAACAGTTATAAAATACCTAGGAGTTAATTTTCTAAGGAATGTACAGAGCCTATATAAAGAAATTTCAAAACTTAATTGAGTTACATAAAAGGTAACTTGACTACACAGAGAGATATAAGATATTCTTTCACAGAATGATTATAAAGGTGATACAACTGGGGAAACTGGCTCACTTAGAGAAAATTAAAACTAGATCCCTAACTAACATCACATAGTAAGGTAGACTCTAAGGGTATTAAGAAGGGACGCCTGGGTGGCTCAGTCAGTTAGGCGTCTGCCTTCAGCTCACGTCATGATCCCAGGTTCCTAGGATCAAGTCCCATGTTGGGCTCTCTGCTCAGAGGGGAGCCTGCTTCTCCTTCTCCCTCTCCCTCTGCCTGGCGCTCTGCCTGCTCTCGCTCTCTGTGTCAAATAAATAAATAAAATCTTCAAAAAAAAATAAAAAATTGAATTTTTTTAAAAAAGGTATTAAGAAATCTTGGGGCCCCTGGGTGGCTCAGTCAGTCAAGCCTCTGCCTTCAGCTCAGGTCATGATCCCGGCATCCTGGGATTGAGGCCCACATCGGGCTCCCTACTCAGCAGGGAGTCTGCTTCTCCCTCTGCCCCTCACCCCACTCTCTCACTCTGAGTCTCAAATAAATAAATAAAATTTTTAAAAAATAATAAATAAAGGTATTAAGAAATCTAAATGTGAAAGGTAAATCATGTAGTTAATAGAAAAAAATACTGGAGAATATCTTTGCGGCCTACAAGCAGAAAAAGACTTCTTTTAAAAAACTTCAAAAAAATAAACCAAAAAGGCAAATGGAAAAAAAAGATTAATCTGAGTATTCAAAATTAGAAATTTCTACTCAATAAAGACTGCAAAGCTAACAGATAATAGAAAGTAAAAAGATATATGTAATGTCTAAACCCAACAAAGTTACTATCTCAAATATAGAAGGAATTCTTGCAAGTGAGTAAGAAAAAGACAACTCAATAGAAAAACTGGCAAAAGACAGGAATAAACAATTTATAAAAGAAAAAATATCCAAATCCAAAAGGCCATGTAAAGAAATGTTGATTACATGTAATGTTTGATTACATGTAAAGGCCATGTAATCAAAGAAATATGAATTAAAACAAAACAAACAATAAAAAATTTACACCATCTGGCAAAAATTAGAAAGCCAGGCAACGCTGAGCATTAGCAGTGAAGAAAAGCTACAAGGATCCTCCAGCACTTTTGCTGGGACTGCAGACTACCACAGGTGTCCAGAGAGCAAGATGGCAGCACTTGTCAAATGAAATATCTGCACTCTACCTCTCAGCAATTCCACTCCTGGGCATACATCCCGAAGGAATCCTCACATGGACCCATAAAAGGTCGTTTTGACAATGCTCACTGTGATGGAGGTAAAATAGAGTGAACATATCCGTGAAGTGTTGTGCAGTTAGATGCAATACCAAAAAATATGAATTGATCTTAAAAACATTGTGTTGATTTTTAAAAGAAATACAAAGAGATCTAACATAATAACATCATTTACATAAACTATTTTAAGTACATAAAATTGAAGTCAGTGAGAACAAGATGAACTTTTTGTACTGGAACCATTCTTTTGATAGTCATTTGGGAAAAGATAAATTTAGATTTGGTCTCACATCATACACCAGGATAATTTCAAATGGATCAGAGATCTAAATTAAAAATAAAACCTTATGGGGCACCTGGGTGGCTCAGTTAGTTGAGCGTCCAACTCTTGATTTTGACTCAGGTCAGGAGCATTGGGCTCCAAGCTCAACAGGGAGTCTGCTTGAGATTCTCCCTCCCCCTCTCCCTTTGCCCCACCCTCCATCCCCTTGAGTGTGCTAATAAATACATCTTTAAAAATAAATAAAAATAAAACCTTATAAAAATATGTATTAACAGTCACTGAGAAAATATTTCTTGCTCATGAATGGACATAGAGGGCATCAGGCTAAGTGAAATCAGTCGGACTGAGAAAGACAAAGACCATAGGAGTTCACTCATTTGTAGTATCTAAGAAACAAATGAATAAACAAACAAGCAAACAAAAATATTCCTTGCTGAATAATTTGACCCTAAAGCCATTAGAAGGGACAGAGCAAGACCAGCATCGATGCAGAGAGGTAGGCTGGTAGAGTGTCAAGAGTCCAAACTGAGTTAGGTAGGGAGAGTGTTCACATGGGGATGGGGAGAACACTCCAGCATTGGGAGTCAGAACAGGGTGATAAGGGCATCAAAATTGGGTCAGCCTGATTTATCAAAAAGCCCAATGAAGACATATTAAAAGAACACAGAAGTCTGTGTGAAGGGAGTTGCACTGTCCAAATCCAGGGCAACATAAGAATCAGAATAATTACAATAATGGATTACAACCTGTTGAATAAAATAAGAAACCGTAAGCCCATACTGATATAAAGAAATAAACAGATAAACTTAAGCTTTGCTGAGAAACTGGACTTTTTTTTTTTTACATCATTTTAAAGTACTGCCTCACAAAATACTTGTTTATAGCAAAGACAGAAAGAACAACTTCACAGTGGAAAAGCCTGGCAGACATTACCTTAACTAAGTGAACAAAGTGAACCTCATCAGTAATGACAAATTGAAATTGTGTGCCATCTCATCAAAAGTAAATGAAACAGACACAGCATCACTTCGGTGATATTCCTGCCATGGATACAAAACCTGAATCTAATCCCTAGGAAACATCAGACAAACCCAACTGGGTTTGGGAACATTCTACATAATAACTAGTCTTTAATCTCCACCAGTGACAAGGTCATGAAAGCTGAGGAAGAATAAATCATTTCACCTGGAGGAAATGAAAGAGAAAAGCCAACCAAATATGATGCTGGATTCTACACCAGATTCTGTTGCTAGTCTAAGGGGTATCTCTCAGACAACTGGCACAAGCTATGTGGGAGTTGAAGACTAGATGAAGGTAATGTATCAACGTTTATTTCCTGATTTTAGTGATTGCATTGTGGCTACAGAGGGCACATCCTTGCTTGTAGAAACTAAGACAGTGAGGTATTTGGGGGTGATAAACATCAGGTTGGCAACTTACTCTCCAATGGTTCAGGGAAAAAAAGTTATTTGAAATGTCCTTGTAACATTTCTTTAAGTCTGAGATTATTCCAAACAAAAAGTTGATACAAACAAGAATAAAAATACTATAACCTCGGAGTGGTAAAAACCCTCTTCTGAATGACCAAAAAAAAAAAGGCAATAGAAGATCGGTAATTTGGCTATGGAAAAAAGTATGCCTGGAGAAAATAAACACCAGACATAAAGCATCAAGACAAATGACAAATTGGGGAAAAAATACTTGTTAACTTACTTTACAAACTGAGGGCTAATAATCCTAATATGTAATAAAACAACCTAAACATTTGAGGAGAAAAAGACCAACTCAATCCAATAGAAAAGTGAACCAAAATTTGAATGGATAGTTCATTTAAAAAGAAATACAAATAGGCCTTATACACATGAAATATTTGAAAAGATGTTCAACCACACTTAGAATAAAACAAATAGAGAACAAAGCACGCGTGGAGCAACAATGGGAATACCGGCCCCTCACGCGCTGCTGGTCAGACCGCACAACTGCACAACCCTACGGAGGGGAACTTGGCTATAATCCACAACATTACAAATGTATTCACCCTGATCTCCACAATCTCACTTCTAGGATTATATCCCAAAGACATCCTGGCAAAAATATAATGTGACTTGTGTAACATGTTATTCACTACAGCATTATTTGAGACTGGAAAGGACTGAGAATACAAAGGTTCATCAATAAGGAAATCACTGAAGAAAGCATGATATATCCACACAACGGATATATCATGGAACAGCATGCAGCCATAAAAAGGAATGAGAAAGATCCTATATCCTGAAACTGGACTTACCTCCAAGATATACCACTAAGTTAAATAAGCAAAGTGCAGAACAAGGTATAGAGTATGCTACCTTTTGTGTAAGGATGGATGGGAAGGAAAGGATAGAAATCAGGCTTCTGTAAATATACCTTCTTATATACTTTTGGGTAGCTCAGTCGGTTAAGTGTCTGCCTTCGGCTCAGGTCATGATCCCAGGGTCCTGGGATCGAGCCCCACATCGGGCTCCCTGCTCAGCAGGGAGTCTGCATCTCCCTCTGCCCCTCCCCAGCTCATGCTCGCTCTCTCTCTCTCACACACACACACACAAATAAATTTTTTTTTTTAATTTTTTAAAGATTTAACAAATTTTTTAAATTAAATCATTTGGAGAAATTGTGGGACCACAAAGAACCTCCAATGGTAGCAATCAGAGAAAAGCTTCACAGAGGAAGTTGTTTTTGAACTGGGACTAAAAGAGGATGAATAGGAGTTTTACAAGAGAAGGAAAAAAAACAGGGCTATTCTAGGCAGAAGAGCATGTACAAAAATCTACAAGTGTGAAAGCAGAGATCTCGCTGCTCTCATTCACTGCCAGGCTTTGAACAGTGTCTGGCACAGTTGCTGAGGAGTACAGAGTGTGGGAGCTCTGAGGTGGGATCCCACAGGGTTAGAAGGGGAAAGTGAAAGTAGCAAGGGAGAATGCGCCAGGAAGGTAAGCAGGAGCCAGGTCGTGAAGGGCCTAGTACTCCGGGAGTTTGCGTTTCATCTTGAATTTCATCCTGGGAAGTCATTATAAGGTTTAAGCAAAAGACTGACATGATCAAATTTATCATTCTGAAAGATTTCTCTTTGAAGATTCCTCTGCTAAGAAAAGTTGGGGGAGTCAGGAGGCAGAGAGGCCAGTTAAAATCCTATTGACTTAATCCCACAGAGATGATGATGATGGCCTGGCAGAGGCAAAGAAGATGAATCACAGAGACATTAACTGGATTGAACTGTCCGGATTTCATAGTTGACTAGATGCTGAGTCGGCCAGAATGAAGATACCTCAATTTACAGCAGATATAATGTACTGAAATATTAATTTGAATTTTTCTCCTTAAATTTTCCCTTCCCCCATTCAAAAAAGTACCTAAATACTTTAGTATTTCCTTTTCCCATGCTCAGAGCTTTTGTCTGGATGGAGAACAGAAGCATTTTTAAGAAGTTACCAGATTTTTATAAAAACCTTAGCCCATTCAAAGGTAGTACTTAGCCCTCCTGATTTAAGGAATCCATTCTAGGTTCTATGGCCAAGGAGTTACAAATCAAACCATCTTAGAGTCTTCCCTGTCCTCAAAGAATGTATATTCTGACAGGCAGGAGAGAGGACAGCAGGGAGAAAAGACAGTAAGCCAATAAACAAAAAATACTGGTTACTGGTAAAGTGCGAAGAAACCACTGAAACAATGAAATCATGAAGGCAAGAACACCAGGGAAGGAGGGCAAAACCAGAGACGAAGAACTTGCTAGCTCTCCCAAGGCCCTTCCTGGAAACTCAGGTTCCTTGGGATTAAATGAGATCGTAAGGTTCACATTAGCATTTCATAAATGATAAGTGCATCCTCCATATGCATATTTCCCAGATAGCATTATGACCAAAATCACAGTAGAAGACTGGCTACTTACAGGAACATGCTGAGTTGAAGAGTAAGAGTCCACTGACTGAGGAGAGGAGACTGAACAACTTGAGGAGGCTGGAGAAAGTGGCTGAGGTTCTGCCTTAACATCTTTAACTGAAAAACATGGAGTAAAAATTTTCCCATTGGACACTATAATCTCAAAATAAAATGAATAAGAAAGAGGGTAAAATCTACTCTTAAAATTCAATCATATTGAAGCTAAGGTCACCAAAATGCATCATCAAATGAAAATTCAAAATGCAGAAAACAGTATATCTAGTATGCTACCATTTGTGCAATACATCATACATGTGTATATGTATATATCTACTCCCATCTGCGCTAATTCTCTGAAAGGATAAACATAACAAATTGGTAACTGTGGCTGTCTCTGGGGAGAATGTGCTGGCTATGGAACAACAGCTGAAGGAGACATTTTTCTACCCTATAGACTTTTTGTACTTTTTTAGTATTATACCATATGCAAAAAATTATAGATTCCTCCAAAAATAACTTTTAAAAACATAAGAAATCAGAAATGATTATTTTGGAAAACATTGGGCTGTAGTTGCTCAATAAATTTTTATAAATGAAGTTTAGCAAAAGGTAGGAACATTTTTGTGAGTTTTAATGGTATTGTAAAAAATGTTTTCCAAAATTAGCTGCAAAATATCCACCATCCCTCATAATCTATAATGTGATCTTACCCTTCCCCATCAAGAAGTAGCATCTATTCCCCTCCATTTGAATCAAGGTGGGCTTAAGACTCCTTCAATCAACAGAGTATGGAAGTAATGCTACATGAATTCCAAGGCTGGGTTACATTAGGTAATGCAGTCTCCACTCTGTGTGCTGGAACACTCACACCTGAGCCTCTGAAGTCTGACTACCATGAGACCACCAAGCTGAAAGGAAGCCAAGCCACATAGAAAGGCCATGTGTAGGTGCTCTAGCCGACAGTCCTAGCCATCAAGCCACTCAGGCCAGGCAAGAGATAGGTGAGTGAAGAAATCTTAAGGTAATGCTAGCCCCCAACTTTCAAGCTCCTCCAGCTTCCCATCTTCCCAGTTGAGGTCTGGGCATCACAAAATAGGGATAAGCCATTCTTTGGTGTACCCTGACCAAATTCCTGACTCACAATTCTGGGAGCATAATAAAATGGTTGTTGTTTTAAGCCACTGAGTTTGTTACATGACAATAGTAACCAGAACACTGGCCTTGGGTAGCCCATATTCTATGAGGGAAGACAGGCATTAAGCAAGACAAATAAATACATAAAATGGGGGACTGGGACATGCAGGGGTGGGGAGGACTGCAATTTGGGTGGGAGAAAGTGCTGGTGACTTACCCACTGTCCCTCAGCTCTTAAGTCTACCTCCTATATATAGCCTGTGATGCACATTATTAAGACATGTCCCAGCGGGCTCCCTTTTAGGTCCTATCAATGGGGGATACTGGAAGGATGCTGAAGTGAAGAGAGGGGACAAAGGGGTTTCTTCCTCCCATCAGCTTCATCCCACAAGTGACAGTTGGCTCCAAGGCCCAACTTCTCTCAGCACATCCAAAACCTACTTCATCAGAGCCCCTTAAAGATACTAGCATCAGCCAGGTGGTGCCCCCTCCGCAGAAATATGTATATCAAATGCAAGGGACCCCTACACCAACTTCCTAAGTTCTGATAACCCCACGCTTTCTTTGATTCCCTAAGTTCTGTCTGGTTCTCAGGTTAACCTCTTATAAAGATATACGGAATTCAAAATCAGGATTTCTGTTATGAATTCTTTATCATTATGTGACTAAAACATAACTATGAAATTCTTTACATCCACTTGGGCAAGAAACTTACGTGTGCACTGCCACATCAAAAGTAGAGTATCTATCCCTGGAATTTTTTAACCCATCAAAGTAGCCCAATAACCCCACCTAATTTTGATGATTACCAAACTGCAAAATAAAATGGATCTGTTTAAAATTTTTACCAATGAAATACATCATTACCTGTACAGAGCTGGTTGTTGATGTCCCAAATGCCTGTTTCCCAAGGCATCAAATCCAAGTCAAAATCAAGATTATCAAAATTGTTTTCCTGTACGTTTCAAATCAGCAAAAGGATATTAGAAGAATAAAATATACAGATCTAGAAATCAAACTATCAGACATAACTTGCCATAAATAATATAATTGCTATTACCCAACTTAGTTAAAATAATTTTCTAAGTCAATCGGTTCATCTTGAGAATACATCTTGCATGGCCTAAAGATAAACCAATTCAGTTATCTGAAACACAGCAGGAACAATTAGGGAGGTAATGGATTCAACATCTAAAAGATTCAGTTGGTGTCATTCTTTTCCATGGGAATCGACCTTTACAAGAGTCACAAAATCTTTTGTCATAAGGGAGATCCAGCAAAGTAAACTTTCCCACTGCCATTAATGAAAACAAGTCAAAGCAAATGCCCACTTACAACATCATCTCTATATAGCAATGGAAAGAATATAGATTTTAGCCAAAAGACATGCAAGAATTGAAACTATTATAAATGGTTATCTAAGAAAGAGGAGATCCCTAGAAGGATGGGTAATTTTCTTCTTTTTCTACTATACTGTACTGTACAAATTTTCAAATTTCTAAAATAAAATTTCTAATTTTTTTTTAATCCTAGAAGATAAAACTAAGTTTCTCAAACAGAAGTCAACACACTTCTTAGAGGAACTCTTAGTTTCTTCATTTAAATGACAATTTTTTTTTACTTAAATATAAGCATATTCTGGGTCATCTGAATAGTCATCTTATGCTATATACATAAATAAAGTACAGCCACACATGAGTTTGAGATCAAGACAGTCCTATTATCTTAAGTGTCCAGGGTTATGGAGACAAGAACAGAGACAAGAAACAGAGATATTGAACAAGATACAATATATACATAGTACCACAAAAGTATTCAGTATTAACTTCATATGACGGATAATAAAACAGCAACAGTCGAGAAAATAAGCCCCAGGCCAAAAGTAAAGATTGGTCTCTTAATTATTAACAACCATTTGGTAATAATTTCTAAAGTATTATTTCAAAATGTCTCTTTTGTGGTTTATTTTTATTGAGAACAAAAGGAAAGAAGGAAACAGTTTGATCCCACTGCCCCTAAGTAAATATTGGTGCAAGTTAGAGAAAGAGAATGTGTGGACATTCACGTGAAAAAAAAAATACCACTGAAACCATGAAAGAACCCCTTTTTAAATCAACCCCCTTTGCTTTTTTCTCTTACGTGAATCTACACATCAAGAAATTAAGCAGCCTTGTACCTTCAGCAACCAAAAATATCCTTCAACTTCCTTAGCCTAAGTAAACTAAACAATGAAGCCTGCTTGAGTGCTAGCAATACTTTTTAACATGCACAACAGTGGACATGACCTACTCCAGGATGCTTCTTATTCAGTATTCAGCCAAAACGGTCAAATACCTTTTACAGCATAAGAATTTTATCTGTACGGAAACTTAACAGGCTTATTTTATGTAAAGTGAAACGTATCTGTGCTTCTATATTCTGGCTCTTCTATGACTTCTCATGGGAAACTACTAACGTGTGGAAGAGCATGACACAATTTTAAAGCTGGCAAGGGCCCTCAGACACCATCTAGTCCAATCCCTTAACTTTATACTAGAAAAACTAAGGAACTGAAAGACTGAGTGCCTTGTGTAAGGTAAGAATGTTAATTATAAAATGAGGATCATATATTTCCCTGAACCTTTCAGACTAACTACAGTATGGTAACTTGGTAGTTTAAGCCGTAGAGATTATAAATGAATATCAGTTGCTTAGGCAACCTCCCAATATTTAAAGCTAATCTGGGGCACCTGGGTGCTCAGTCAACTAAGCATCTGCCTTCAGCTCTGGTCATGATCCCGCGGTTCTAGGATCGAGCCCCACACTAGGCTCCCTGCTCAGCGGGGAGCCTGCTTCTCCCTCTCCTCCCCGCTCGTGCTCTATCTCTCTCTCTCTCTCTCAAATAAATAAATAAAATCTTAAAAAAAAAAAGCCAATTTAATCAATAGATCGCATTCTCAAACATCTCATAAGGTAAACAAAAACTATCAAAATTTCATGTACTGATTAAAAAAGTATATCACGTATTCTTACTCTCTTCTATTGATGCACAGTAAAACAACTGCTAAATTATTCTTTGAGAAATGTCTGAGAAACTCACTAAGCATTACATATTTTTGTACTCAGGTTAATAAGGGCTTAAAAAATAAGTAACAAATATCCAATCTGATTGATGTACATATAAAATCACTGTTCGCTTGAATTACTCCCCAAGTGAAACAGCACCTCATCCATTAAAGAGTAAGACAAAATAAAAGAGTTCTATAGGCCAATGTACTATGTACTAAAACAAAAAAGAAAAAGATATTTTTGAGGCCTCAAAGTGCTATAATAATAGCTTATACACAGACTTCTAACCATTCACAGGCAAAAAGTAAGGACATGTCTAAGTTTCAGAGCTTTCTATACTAAGGATATGTAACTTTTAAAAAGGAAGTTAGTAAGTTCTGCTTGACTAGATCCATGACTCATATACACCCTTTAACATCATCATTTCCCTTACGCAGCAAAGTATCTATAAAAGCCCAAAAAGTAGGCAGTTAAGTGACTTTTCCAAAGTCACCCAACTCTTGGTCAAAGGTAAACTCAGAATACCAGTCTTCTCCCACCAAGACCAATGCAGTTTCTACAATCCTAAATTTACTGAGTAAAAAATGGCTGCTAACTTTCACACTTAATACTAAAAATTATTTAAACTGAAATCACTAGCCTAAATCTGTTATCCTGAAACCATCTTGCAATAATTAGAAGATTAAATATCACATTATTCAGTAATTCTCCCCTAGTAAATACTTACATAAGTTTCCTTTGCTGCATCCAATTGCAGGTCATCAGTGTCTGTGAAATAGCCAAGTTCAGCAAACAGTGTAGAATCTTGGCACAAAAGGGTAGAGATTTAAAAAAGAAGAAGAACAGAGATTAATTGTCAATTCAATATTTCAACAGGAGAACAAGCACTGTACCCCTAAGCCAGCTCTATAAGGGGTTCTCATTAGCCATTACTATTATTGATAAACTCCAGCAGTGTGAATGACAATCAATTCAAAGCTATTTCTAATTCATGTATTGTTTTCCACATAATTTTTATCTTGTGATCTAAATCCTTACACCAGGGATTAACAAACAAGTTTTATGTCAGGTCACATTGGACTAAATGATAGTGACTTTTACTAACAGGAATTCTGAGGCTACATCTGGGCTCAACATGAAAATGTACCATGATTAGAAAGGGGAACCCTGGAGTGCCTGGGTGGCTCAGTTGGTTAAGCATCTGCCTTCGGCTCAGGTCATGATCCCGGAGTCCTGGGATCGAGCCCCGCATCGGGCTCCCCGCTCAGTGGGGTGGCTGCTTCTCACCTTGGCCCTCCCTCCTCTCATGCTCTCTCTCTCTGACTCACTCTCCCTCAAATAAATAAAATCTTTTAAAAAGGGGGGGGGGGAATCCTCTTACACTGTTGGTGGGGATGCAAACTGGTGCAGCCACTCTAGAGCTACCCTATGACCCAGCAATTGCACTACTAGGTATTTACCCAAAGGATACAAACATAGTGATCAGAAGGGACACATGCACCCCAATGTTTATAGGAGCAATGTCCACAATAGCCAAACTACGGAAAGAGCCCAGATGTCCATCGACAAATGAATGGATAAAGAAGACGTGGTGTACATATACAATGGAATATTACTCAGCCATCAAAAAGAATGAAATCTTGCCAGTTGCAACGACATAAATGGAACTAGACGGTATTACGCTAAGCAAAATAAGTCAGTCAGAGAAAGACAAATACCATACGATTTCACTCCTATGTGGAATTTAAGAAACAAAACAGATGAACATAGGGGAAGGGAAGGAAAAATAAAATAAGATGAAAATTGAGAGGGAGGCAAATCATAAGAGGCACTGAACCCTAGGAAGCAAACTGAGGGTTGCTGGAGGGGACGTGGGTGAGGGGAAGGGATCACTGGATGATGGGCATTAAGGAAGGCACCTGATGTAATGAGCACTGGGTGTTATATGCAACTGATGAATCACTAAATTCTACCTCTGAAACTGAGGAAAGAAAGAAAGAAAGAGAAAAGAAAAGAAAGAAGAGAGAGAGAGAAAGGAAGGAAGGAAGGGAGGGAGGGAAGGAGGGGAAGGAAAATGTACCATGGCTGATCAGCAGTGATGATAGAAGAGGAATATGGCAGCCCATGGACCTCGTATTTGCCATCCAAGCCTCAGTTAAGGGTACAACCAACTTTCTATCTAAACAATAAAGGCCTCACTTACCTAAACCATTAAATTTATTTCAACAAGTCTAACTAATATCAATTTCCAGATAAGATTTCATTATAGGGGCGCCTGGGTGGCTCAGTCGTTAAGCGTCTGCCTTCGGCTCAGGTCATGATCTCAGGGTCCTGGGATAGAGCCCCGCATTGGGCTCCCTGCTCCGCAGGAAGCCTGCTTCCCCCTCTCCCACGCCCCCTGATTATGTTCCCTCTCTATGTCTCTGTCAAATAAATAAACAAAATCTTAAAAAAAAAAAAAGGATTTCATTATAAACCAAGAAGTTTATGGACACAGAAAATACTCTTTAATAAACGAGGTTGAAACTTCCTGTAGAGATAGGTCAAGATGCTGAAAAGGCCAAAGGCAGCTGATTACCATACAACCTGTGAAGTGTCCATTTTCTCTAACATGTTCAGAATCTCAAGAACTTCAGAGTTTTTCCAAATCTAAGTTTGCTTTTGTACTCCCCAGTATCATGCCACTGAAACTGCTCTGCTCATTTCCTCGTGTAACATACAGGAGCTACACCACCAATCTATCATAACTCAGCCAGTGACAGAATCATTTCACCAACCTACAACAAAATAATACCTAGCAAAGGGGCGCCTGGGTGGCTCAGTCGTTAAGCGTCTGCCTTCGGCTCAGGTCATGATCCCAGGTCCTGGTATCAAGTCCCATGTCAGGCTCCCTGCTCTGCGGGAAGCCTGCTTTCCCCTCTCCCACTCCCCCCTGCTTGTGTTCCCTCTCTCACTGTGTCTCTAGATGATAAATAAAATCTTTAAAATAATAATAATACCTAGCAAAAAATTTTGTGTAGTAGTAATGGAAGGTTATTCACACAACTCTCACAAAAGGATGACCTAAAACTCGGACGCAGAGCCAAAAACACGTAAGCAGATAACTGTGGCTACGTGCCCCACACAGAGGCTGAAACCCTTGAAAGAGTTCTCTCTACTGCTGCCTCTCATTTCTCCTCTCCCATTCTTTCTGGAGCCTGTTTTCACCAAGCTCCTCTCCCACACACACAAATAGTTATTAATGTCACCAATGACCTCTACGTTGCTAAATTCAATGGTAGATTCAAGGTCCTCGTCTTACTTGACCTATCAGCAGCACTGGACGGAGTTGATCCTTTTTTTTTTTCTTTTTTAGATTTTATTTATTTATTCATGAGAGGCAGAGGGAGAAGCAGGCTCCCAAGGAGCAGGGAGCCCGATGCGGGACTCGATCCCAGGACCCTGAGATCATGACCTGAGCCGAAGGCAGACGCTTAACCATCTGAGCCACCCAGGCACCCGGAGTTGATCCTTTCATATGAATTGAAACATGTGCTTCACTTGGCTTCCAAATTACCACACTCACCTGATTTTCCTTCCACCTCACTGCTGACCCTATCTTGCTGGTTCCTCCTCATCTCCTGGCATGAAATAGTCCCTGCGATCAGCATAAACTTTCTATCTACTCTACTCCCTTTGTGATCTCAGCTGAGTTCATGGCTTTAATAGCATCTATATGCCAAGAATTCCCAAATACACATCTGCAGCCCGTACCTCAAGATGCACGTACATACTGAGTACATTTCTTAAGACACCTCCTCTTGGAGGTCTCAGACGTAGCACATCCCAAACTGAGCTCCTGATCGCCCCCAGCACACCCCCTACTGCTCTGTCCTCATATCAGTTAATCACAATTCAATTCTCCCAGTAGCTCCAGCCAAAAACCCTGGCTGGAGTCACTGTTTACTTCTCTTCACTCACCATATTCAAACTACCAGCAGATCCCATCAGTTCTGTCTTCAAAATATATATCCACATAATCTGGTTTTTACCTTTCCTTCCCATCTTTCCTTCCCCTCCCATCTTTCCTTTTCTTCCTTACATTTCCCATGACTGAGATGTCAGCTTCCGAGGAAGCAGGGCAATGAGGATATGGGGCTCTGTGTCATCATCTGTAGCAATGTGCCTGGTATCCAAGGAAATGGGATGGTGCGGGAGAGAGGGGGGCTGTCCAGTGTTGGTGGCAGCACGCCCAGGCTGCCAAGGAAATGGGGCAGGAGGGAGAACAAAGTGGCAGATGGAAGAGGCAGCCTGAATGTTTATGAGAATGATGACACTGAACAAATGGCTTAATCAATTGAGCAAATAATGAAATACATCTAAAATACCTGGAGCCAGGTTTCTCACTGTCCAAGAAAGTATGCACAAACATGGAAAGGAAAGAGCGTAAGAGAAACCTAAGATGTTGGATTGGCATTGGAAGTATTGGTATGAGCCCATTTCTAAAAAATATATGCACACAGAAGAGTTATAGATGTTTGTATACATGTGTATATCTATACACACACATACATGCCCTAGTTCTGTGGGCTGAAAGGTCCTAAAACGGTGATATCCCAGTAGCAATGAAAATACTCTGTGGTCAAATCCTGGATACTAACTGCCATCCTCCACTAAATGAAAGTCCATTAAAGAGCTCTTTGGAGAAATGGCTGATTCCAGAGCTGAAGCAGGGAAAGCGCAGGACAAGAATGGAAAATCTTGTTGTGACAGAAAATAAGGAAATTCTCCGAGAATGATTGGAATATGTCAAAAGAAAAAAAAAAGAGCTGATATGAATGGATTCCCACTGGTCAAACTGGGGAAAATCTGGGCATCGAAATAAAATGGGAGTACCAAATTTTAACCCACTGAGTCAAATAGGAGTCAGTGGGTCCATAATGAAATAAATACACACATACACACACATTACAGAGAAAGCTCTTTCTTACAGTACAATGTCAATTAATAAATGCAGACAGAATGACAGCAGAAATAATCACCATTTGGCATTAGAGTGGTAGTTGATATAGGCAGGAACTATCAGTGGAGGCTAGGGCTGGTGGGTGGAGGTTTAACAAGGAACAGGATATTGGTGTGATGTCAGATTATCTCCCCCAAAACAGCAATCAAAGACAAAAGGGGAAACAGTGACTTTACAGTGGTGAAACCTGGCAGATACCAACTGGAGCATGTGATCAAGATGAACCTCACCTTGGGACAGATCAACATAGTGTTGTGATTCTCCGAGAAGAGCACAGTGTGATATCTCTGGCATTCCAGCCACGGATGCATGGCCTGATTCTGGTCATGAGAAAACCGTGGGCAGACCCACATTTAGGGTCATCTTGGAGACTAAAAGACCTGTATTCTTTAAGACTGTCAAGGGCACAAGAGACAGAAAAAGACTAAGAAACCATTCCAGACTGAAGGACATTAAGGAGACCTGACAAGTAAAAGTGATGTGTGTTTGCAGGGAGGATTCTGGTCAAGAAAAAAGAGCCATTATTAAGACAGATGGCAGGGTGCCTGGGTGGCTCAGTCGTTAAGCGTGTGCCTTCGGCTCAGGTCATAATCCCAGGGTCCTGGGATCAAGCCCCGAATCGGGCTCCCTGCTCGGTGGGAAGCCTGCTTCTCTCTCTCCCACTTACCCTGCTTGTGTTCTCTCTCTTGCTGTCTCTCTGTCAAATAAATAAATAAAACCTTAAAAAAAAAAAAAAGAAGATAGCAAGAGGGGAAGAATGAAGGGGGGGAAATCGGAGGGGGAGATGAACCATGAGAGACGATGGACTCTGAAAAACAAACTGAGGGTTCTAGAGGGGAGGGGGGTGGGGGATGGGTTAGCCTGGTGATGGGTATTAAAGAGGGCACATTCTGCATGGAGCACTGGGTGTTATACGCAAATAATGAATCATGGAACACTACATCAAAAACTAATGATGTAATGGTGATTAACATAATAAAAAAAAAGACAGATGGCAAAATTTGAATGGCAGCTGAGAGACGATGGTAACATGTAAATGTTTATTTCCTGACTGGAAGGAGTAACATGGTAGTAATACAGGAGTATCCTTGCTTTGCAAGGAGGGGATACATACTGTAGTATTTAAAGATAATGGGTCAACACATCTCTCTCTAATGAAAAAGAAATGAGGTAAGTGCAATAAAATTTAACAGGGAATCTGTGTGAAGGGCATGCAACTATTCTTACTTTTCTTTAGTTTTGAAACTATTTCAAAATTTAAACATCTAAATAAAAATATGTGGGGGGGGTGCCTGGGTGGCTCAATGGTTAAGCGTCTGCCTTCAGCTCAGGTCATGATGCCAGGGTCCTGGGATCGAGCCCTGCATTGGGCTCTCTGCTCACTGGGGAGCCTACTTCTCCCTCTCCCTCTGCCTGCCGCTCTGCCTACTTGTGCTCCCTCTCTCTCTCAAATAAATAAAATCTTTAGAAATAAATAAATAAATAAACGTCCAGCTCTTGATTTCAGCTCAGATTGTGATCTCAGGGTGGTGAGGTCCAGCCCCTCATCGAGCCCCACGTCAGGCTCCACACATAGCGTGGAGTCTGCTTGTCCCTCTCCCTCCCCCAGCCTTGCACTCGTGCACATGCTCTTGCTCTCTCTCAAATCAATAAGTAAAATCTTTAAAAAAAAAAATAGCCTCCAAAATCTTTCTGGTAACTTGAAATTTTAATGTTTACTAAGATAAATTAAATGATGGATATTTGTTGACTACCTAGATCATTTCCAAATAAAATAAAATACTGAAACATTAATTACTGAACATAGGTTTATCCACTTTTCACTCAGTGGGGAGTCTGCTGGAGATTCTCTCTCCTCCCTCTGCCCCTCTCCACTCACACGCGCGCTCTCTCTCTCTCTCAAAAAATAAAATAAAATAAAAATCTATGTGTGTATACATTTGTATATGTGGATGTATTTGTATATATCCATAATCCAACCATCCCCATTACCTCCACTGCCACTACTGCAATTCACTCAGATCACTACATTAGCCTCCAAATGTTCTCTCTGCTTCTGCCCTTGCCCGCCCTTCAGTCTATTTTCAACAGAGCAGCTAAAGTGAGACTGTAAAAACACAGGATATTATTGGGAATCAGGATTTTCACAGAAAAGAAATGTAACCCAGCAGGGAATGCTTTGTCCAGTCAGGCACCCCTGGATTCCCTGTACATAAGTTCTCCCAATAAACCTATATCTCAGAAAGAAAAAAAAAATGTAAGTATATAATGTAAGAAGGTGAGAAAGAACCCTGTCGTACTGGCTTTGACCTGTAGGTATTAGTATGAATTCACGCTGTTTAAAAATACCTATTTCCTTGTTCTCGGGAGGTACCTGATGAAATGTTTAGGAGTTTCATATTATCTGTAGCCTACTTTCAGGTGATGAAAGAGGAGGGAAGTATGGGTAATACTGAATGTGACAGAATGTTAACAGTTGGTAAATCTAGACGGGGGAATATAGGGTATCACTGTAGTGATCTTTTAATTTTCTGTGGTTTTTAAACAAAAACCTCTCTGTGGTTTAAAAACAACTGAAAGTAGGTTAATAAATGTATATCTACCAAAAATCCCCAAAGCATCCATCAGAAAGTGGTGGTGCTGGTAACCTCTAAAGTATCTCTAAAATCTATTGCCTATTCCAACATCCTCTTCACCAATCTCACATAACCAATATTTAGATGTCCCTTCGCAGTAGTAAACTATGGTAGCTATTATTTTTAACTTGCTCAGCAAGCTTTCCCACCTGACCTTGACCTGACCATTTATTTATTCATTTACTTCTTGTCAGTTTAGTAAGATGAGAAATGGCCACCAGGTTTAACAAAATGGAAATCAGGGGTGACCTCAGAGCAGCTTTGGTGGAGTGGTGGAGCCTGGCTGTGGTGAGACAATAAGGAGAAGCTGTAGTCAGTAAACATGGTTTGTTTTTATTTTTTTTCCTTAAGAATTCTGCTGTAAAGAGAAACACAGTAGCAGCTAGAGGAGACGTAACATCTAAAGAGGGTCTGGAGGGTTTTTTCTTTACTCTGAATAGGAGCAACAACTACACGTTTATTGACCAGTAGAGATGACCTAGTATAGAGGGAAATGATGATATACAGGGAACAGAAGGAAGAAGTCTCGAGCAACACTCTTGACTAAAGAGGAGGGATCTACAGCACGTGTGGCTCCAGCGAGAAGCCATTTGTTCCCAACAAGAGAAGAGAAGGTAAATATGCTGGTAGGTGGGTAGATGAGGTCATGGGAGACTGTGGAAGTTCTCTTCTGATTCAAAGGAAGGGGGAGGAGGTGACAGAGGTTTGAAGAGAGAAGAAATTTCATAAAAACAACCATCGAAGTGGGAGAATGAGAGGACCAGGCAAATATGATCTGCCAGGCCACACCTCAAGGTCTGTTTCAGGTTACTATCATAAATCAGTTAGATTTAACCAAGCTTGTGGTTCATCCAAGAGAGAACTACAAAACATAGAAACAAGGTGCTGAGACTGTGAGCGAGGGAAGTTATAATGAGTGCCCACGGAACTGAACTGGGTAAGGGGGAAGTGAGGACACAGAGGAAATGGGGAGCAGTGAAAACATGGCAGAGTCCCAGCAGGACCACAGGGACTGATGGAATGCAAAAGAGAGTGAGCTGGTAAGACAGGAGGTGGTGGGCCGAGTGGGGGCTGTTGAAACGGAGACTGTTACCAGCACTGACAAGGTTTCAGCTTATGATCACGGGAGGAAATGGCTGAGACAGGGTGGAAGGCCAGATCACTGGTGGAGAGGAGGCCGAGGAAATGAGAGGTCAGGATATTTAAAGTACTTCTGAGTATCTGAAATCATCCAAGGAAGGAATGTTGGAGAAAAGTGACAGACGTAACAGGGATGGGTAGAGCACAGCATGTTGTGACAATGTGAAATTCAAACTGGATGTTTCTTAGGGAGGATGAAAGGAGAATGAGCTGAACGAGGCAGTGAAAAATAAGAAAGTTGACTATCCCACCTTTAGAGGCCCAAATGGCAAAAAAGATTTGAGAATCAAAATGGCCGCCATTCACCAAGCCTGCAGAGAAAGCAGCAGCCACCAGGAGAGTCAGGCTGCGGTCAGTGCCGGAAGGCCAACTTTCACAGAAGAGACTGAGGATATAAAAGAAACCGGAGGGGCGCCTGGGTGGCTCAGTCCCTGAGCATCTGCCTTCGGCTCAGGTCATGATCCTGGGATCCTGGGATCAAGCCCTGCATTGGGCTCCCTGCTCTGCGGGAAGCCTGCTTCTCCCTCTCCCACTCCCCCTGCTTGTGTTCCCTCTCTAGCTGTGTCTCTCTCTGTCAAATAAATAAATAAAATCTTAAAAAAAAAAAAAAGAAATGTGTTTAAACAAACAAAAAAAGAAACCACAGAAGCAGATAGAAGCTTCTGATATTGGTACATATACCTTACATGTGGTAAAAGATTGTTTCTGTACAAAGTCAAGACAGGGAGGAAGGGAGGGAAAGAAGACAAGGAGAGGAAAGACATGCAGGTGACAAATAAGCATATGAACACATGCTCCACATCATAGGTTACCAGGGAACAGCAAATTAAAACGACAATGAGGGGGGCACCTGGGTGGCTCAGTCAGTTAAGCATCTGCCTTCAGCTCAGGTCATGATCCCAGGGTCCTGGGACCAAGCCTCCCATTGGGCTCCCCGCTCACTGGGGAGCCTGCTTCTCCCTCTCCCTCTGCCTGCCGCTCTGCCTACTTGTGCGCTCTTTCTGTCAAATAAATAAATAAAATCTTAAAACAAACAAACAAAAAACCCAACAAGGTGGGGTGCCTGGGTGGCTCAGTCAGTTGGGCGACTGACTCTTGATTTCGGTCATAATCTCCGGGTCATGAGATTGAGTCCCATGACTCTGGGCTCAGTGGGGAGTCTGCTGAAGATTCTCTCTCTCCCCCCGCCCCCACTCACGCACGTGCACACACACGCTCTCTCTCAAATAAACAAATCTAAAAAACAAACAAAAAAACCAACAAGCTACCACACACACTTATTAGAATGGCTAAAATCCAAACACTGGCAACATCAAATGCTGGTGAGGATATGGAGCAACAAGAAAGAACATTCATTCATTGCTAATGGGAAAGCAAAACAGTACAGCCATTTTGGAAAACAGTTTGGAACTTCCTTTCAAAACTAAATATGCTCTTACCATATGATGCAGCAATTATGCTTCTTGCTATTTACCCAAATGATCTGAAAACATGTCCACACAAAAAGCTGCAAATGAACATAGCAGCTTTATATATAACTGCCAATATTTTAAGGCAACCAAGATATCCTTTGATATGTAAATGGATAAACAAACTGTGCTATGGACTGAATTGTGTCCCCCCAAATTTATATGTTGAAGCCATACCCCCCAGTGTGACTGTAGCCAGAGACAGGGTGGTCTTTAGGAGGTAATCAAGATTAAATGACAATTTAAGAGCGGGGCCCTAATCTGATAGGACCATGGCCTTACAGGCAGAGGGAGAGAGAGAGCCTTCCCCACCCCCTCCTCCTCTCCACCTCTCTCTCCCTTCACTCCTCTCCCTCTCTCTTTCCTCTCCTGCCTCTGCCTTGTGAAGACACAATGAAAAGGCAGCCATCCACAAGTCAGGAAGAGAGCCTTCACCAGAACTTGACCATGCTGGCACCTGATCTCAGACTTCCAGCCTTCAGAACTGTCAGAAAGTAAATTTCTGTTGTTCAAACCACCCAGTCTATGGTATTTTGTTATGGCAAGCTGAGAGACCAATACACTGTAGTACATCCATACAATGGAATATTAGTGCTTTAAAAAAAAAAAAAAAAAAAAGAGCTATCAAGCCATGAAAAATCGTAGACAGATCTTAAATTCATGTTGTTAAGTGGAAAAAGCTACCTACTGAACAATTCCAACTACATGACATTCTGAAAAAGGCAAAACTAGATAGATAGTGAAAAGATCAGTGGTTGCTTAGGGCCCAGGAGGAGAGAGGGAGAGACGACTAGGTGCAGCACAGGGGATTTTTTAGATACATGAAACTATTCTGTCGGATACTGTACATACATGATATTAGATATTCGTCAAAACCCACAAAATGTACAACACAGAAGGAATCTTAAACTATGGATTTTAGTTAATCATACTGGATCAATACTGGCTCATCAACTGTAACAAATTCACTACATTAATGCAAGATGTTACCAATATGGAAAGTGGCGGGGGGGGGGTGTAAATAGAATTCTATGTACTATCTGCTCAATTATTCTGTAAATCTAAAGCTTTACTAAAAAGAAAGCCTATTAAATATTAAAAATAATTATGTGAAATCCAGGGGGCGTCTGGCTGGCTCAGTCAGTACAGCATGCGACTCTTAATCTCAGGGTTGTGAGTTCGAGCCCCACGCTGTGTGTGTAGAGATTACTTAAAAATAACTAAAAAATCTTAAAATAAAATAAAGTAATTATGTGAAATTCAGATTTCAGTGTCCATAAACAAAGCTGTATGGGAACACAGCCACACTCATTTACATGTTCAGTTTACGTTGCCTATGGGCCTATGGCTGCTTCTGCACTCTAACAGCAGAGTTGAGTAGTTGCAACAGAGACCACAGGACCACAAAGCCTAAAATACTTACTATCTGGACCTTCACAGAAAATGTTTGTAGACCACAGCTCTAAATTTCATTACCCAAGTTAAAGGGAAAAAGCACATCCCACCATAGGCTGTTCTGAGCTAATCACTTTATTTAATTATTCAAAGTTGTTAGAGTGACAAGTACTAATTACATAATCTGAATTTTTAAATATCACTGGCCACCTTCTAATATTAAAAAAAAAATTTAAATAAATCAGTGAAGTCTTTGGATACTCAAAATGGCAACTCCCAGAAAAAGAAGCCATATTCTTTTTTTTTTTTTTTTAAAGATTTTATTTATTTGACAGAGAGAGATACAGCGAGAGAGGGAACACAAGCAGCGGGAGTGGGAGAGGGAGAAGCAGGCTTCCCGCGGAGCAGGGAGCCCGATGCGGGGCTCGATCCCAGGACCCTGGGATCATGACCTGAGCCGAAGGCAGATGCTTAACGACTGAGCCACCCAGGCGCCCCGAAGCCATATTCTACTGAAAAACAGTAGCAAAAAAGTAGCGTTTCACTTTAGCGCCTGCAAAATCTATCCTGCTTACTGAACACCTAACAAATCAGAATTAAAGTGAACAACTAAGAGAAGATTGTTAACAGTTTGAAAAGAGAAGCCTGGAAAACAATAGGAAATGGGCACGTTCAGGGAGGGGCAGGGCAGGATACCTGAGTTAAGTCAGTGAAACAACTACAAAGAACCTAATGCTCTGTTAAAGAACATTAGGACTATGCCTCAATTTATCAGATTAATCAGGAAAATGGAGCCGGAGTATCAGAAGACAAAATAATGCTTTGAGGAAGTGCCCCACAGTTGCAGTTTAAGAAATATCATGAAAATATAACAGTTGAGGGCGCCTGGGTGGCTCAGTTGGTTAAGCGACTGCCTTCGGCTCAGGTCATGATCCTGGAGTCCCTGGATCGAGTCCCGCATCGGGCTCCCTGCTCGGCAGGGAGTCTGCTTCTCCCTCTGACCCTCCTCCCTCTCATGCTCTCTGTCTCTCATTCTCTCTCTCGCAAATAAATAAATAAAATCTTTATAAAAAAAAAAAGAAAGAAAGAAAATATAACAGTTGACTAGCTGAGAAAAAACCGTAACTACCTGACACTCTAAAGTAGATTTATTAATAACTGGGAGGGGGTGGATCTTGGGAAGAATCAATCTACAGAAATAATTAAGGAAATCATTATAGAGGCACCTGGGTGGCTCAGTTGGTTAAGTGACGGCCTTCGGCTCAGGTCATGATCCTGGAGTCCTGGGATCGAGTCCCACATCGGGCTCCCTGTTCAGTGGGGAGCCTGCTTCTCCCTCTGACCCTCCTCCCCCCTCTCATGCTCTCTCTCTCTCTCTCCTTCTCTCTCTCAAATAAATAAAATCTTTAAAAAAAAAAAAAAGAAAAGAAAAGCATTATAGAATAATGACTAAGAGCAGAGTCTCTGGAGGTAGACAAACCTGGTTCTGATCCCCCTTGTGCCACTCACTAGCTAGAAGATTGAACATTCACTCTCCCTCAGCCTCAGTTTTCTCATCTGTAAATTAACAATAACTCCTAGTGATGTTGGAAGATTAAGAAGATAATGCATGTAAAAGCTTGCAGGACACCTGACACAAATGAAGTGCTAGGTAAATGGTAATTACTATTACCACTACATTTGGCTCAGGATAACATACTTGAAATGGACAGTCTACAGTTTTTCCAGCAACTGCTAGGAAATCCACCAAGGGCTGAAATAAATCTCTCATGTCATAATTTTAGAGAAGTTCTGTCCTTGAAAAGTCAAATGAGAACTTCAGTTCAGTAAACGGAATTGAGATTGCACTTTGCTACTCAGAATGATGATCCAAGGGGGAAAGATGAGCATCAGTCTGGGTTCCTCCCCCGCCCCCAATTCCAAAGTAGGTGAATGGCGTAGGCTCAACTACAGGGCCCACTCGACCTATGCAATCCCAAATTCTCACTGAAGCCCAAGACCAGCATTAGTATTAATCCCGCAACAAAGAGAAAAATAAAAGGTTCCTCTAAACACCTAGATGACGAAGTTTCCCCACTCTGATTCCCACTGCATTCCATTCCACTCTTCCTGACCACAAAACCAAACAAAAATATACGAAGCAAAAAAAAAAATTAGAGCTGTTTCTGGAGGGCAGTCAGGATTACAACAGTTTTTTAGAGTTAGGGCTAGGTAGTCAGGGGCCCAAGGTCAGGTGCTTTGGTTCTCTGCCAAGATGGACATCAGCCTAGATCAATAGTGGCAGCTGCGACATGAAGATCTCTGTATACACTCCCATTCTCTCACACAAACACGGACAGACACACTCCACGGCAATCACTGCCCACATCCCACACTGAGAAAACAGCTTACAGCCTTTTGGGTGGTCACAGCCATCCTGCCCTCTACTTCTTACCGACGCCCTTTTCACCCCCACACAATGATCACCTAGTACTTTCCCAGCGGAAACGTTGAAAAACGATAATAATTCCAGTCACGCAACATTTTACGCTCGCTGTTGCGAGGGCAGAAACCGACCGGCTCGGCTAGACTCTTCCAGGGAGGACCGCGGACGGAAGCGACAGGCTGGCCCTGGCTCCCGGAGCAGAGTTCGCCCACACCAGCCTCCGCAAGTGCGCGAAGGAGCAAGAACCCCCGGCCGGCACCGGCACGTTCTCAGCTGCCACTCACCCCAGTCCTCATCGGCTCGGTGAGAGAGGCCCGGGCTAAGAGGGGACTCCATGGTGCCGGCAACACCAGCCAGCGCCCGCAAGCCCCACGCTCCGGCGGCCTGGAACTCGGTGACTAATAACCCGGACGGCGGCGGCAGGAGGACAAAATACTCCCTACCGCCCCGCGGACGGTGGCCGAGTGAAGACAAAGTGCTTCCACTGCCCGGGGAACTTGCGCAAATCAGCAAAGAGGAGCGTCGGAGACTGAGTTCGTTTAAACAAATCGGCGAGTAACTATTTCCCTGTGGGACTTTTCGGCACTTTCTGTCCCGCTGCTTTAAGGAAAAAAAAGAAAAGAAACACACATAAACACTACTTTGGCTAAGTAAAATGTACTGATAATATTTTTTAAAAAGGAAAAAGGAAAGAAGAGAAAAGTAAAAGCCCTCTCCGAACCTACTGGCTTGTTCCCTGAATATCTTTAATACCACAGCGTAACTATCTCAGAACAAAATCAGAGACCCATAAAGTAAATTCGATTTAATTTTCAGAATCACTTGCTATCAATGTAAAAATCTTCCGTAGACACAAGTGTGGGAAAGAAAAACTCAACTATTGTTCCACGTTCGTTAGACCCACGTCTTCGCAGGCACCGTACCTGAGGTAAACACCAGTACTGTGAATCGTACTTCTAGAAAGCCTACTTTTATTTAAACAAATTTAAACAAGGCAAATATAAAAAATGAACTCCCCGTGCTGAAACGTATCTCCTACGTAATGCGTTTCTAAATCGTAGCACTTCGTAGTGGAAATCCCAGCGAGTTTACCCTATACAAACCTACAATAAATTCCCAATCTTTTTATTACTAAAATGTAAGATTCCGTTTTGTTAGAAGAAATTCACATCACGAACTCCAACTGAAAATCTGAACTGAGTTTGATAGAACAGTTTCAAGACCGCTGCTTAATAGAATTTCTTTTTACGGCATTTCAGTGGCGAGGGTGTCAAATCCCCTAAGAACACGTATTCCTTTAGGACCAAGTGGAATCTTTCCCATGGTTACTAAACCCAACAAATGCTTCCCAGAATCCACCCAACTCCTCGTGGCTGGAGGGTTACTACAGATTGCATAATCCACAGTATTCAATACAGCTCTGGACCCAAAACCAGAAGAAAAAAACAAAACAAAACACGACATGATTCCTTTTGTCATCAGATAACTAACCAGTTTTCATGTACGGTGAAATATATATCACCTCTATTCTTATTCAACTGCAAATTCAAAACTGACAAACTCAAATAAAACCAGCAAGTCTTCTATTCCGCATCCACGAGATACTTTTTTTTTAATCACCATGACTGAACTCTTGCCAGTTTTTATTTTTTTAATTTTTGAAATTTTTATTTTTATCCCCAAAGTGCAGATAATGAAAAATCATTTGCATACCTATCACCAAAGATTAACAAATATTAACATTTTCCATTTTTGTTTCAGATTTTTCATAATATAAGAAATTAAACATTACAGGTAAAACCGAAGTCTGCTTTTCCCTCTGCTTCATTTCCCTCCCTCCACATAGACTTCTATTACATACATCTAGTGTTGGGTTTTTAAATTTACATAAACATGTCATACTCGTTCTCCAAATCACTTTTATTTTTTTTTCAAATCACTTTTTTTCTTATTCAACATTACTTTTTGAGGATCTACTCATGCTTTAACTGTTACATGGTATTTCCTTGAAAATACATATATATATATATTTACATATATATCTTACAATTTCTTATTTCCCTACTAATGGACATTTGGATTATTTCAAATTTTTACTGTTAATAGCCTTGTATGAGTCTCTGTGCATATAAGCAAGAATGTCTTTAAGATATATACTGGGTCATAGAGTAGGAATGTTAAATTTGCCAAATTATACCATTTTACATCCTTGCTAGCAGTGATGAGTTCTTTGCTCCACATTCTCACCAACACTAGATTTGGTCACTTTTACATTTTTTGCCCCTGTGAAGGGTATGACCATAATTTACATTTCCCTGACAATTAAAGAGATGGTGCATCTTTTCGTGTTTATTAAACCTTACTTGCTCTTCTGTGAATTGCCTATTCTTACAAAATTTGCCATTGCATTTTCTTTCTCTCAATGACATCTACATCTTTAGCTAGCCTACTCTATTCATTTAACAGATATATATGTTGCAAATACCTTCTCCCAAATTGCAATTGTCTTTTGTTTATGGGGTTTTGTCTTTTAGGTTTTAATTTCAATGTAGTCAAATTTACCAATCTCCTGTTTATGATCTGTGCTATTTGTAACTTGCTTAAGAAATCCTTCCCTCTCCTGAGGTCATAGAGATTTTCTTTTTTATTTTCCTTCCATATTTTTATAGAGTTGCTTTTCACATTCTTCCCCCCACCAACCTGGTTATTGCTGGGGTGTAGTAACACTATTGATTTTTATACAGCAATCTTGTATCCAAAAACCTTGCTGAATTCTGTGACTGTAATATTTGGTCTGAATTCTCTAGGATTTTCTACGTAGAAAAACTTGCATGCAAACACTAACATTTTAAAATTTATTTTAACATTATAACCTTTTTAAAATTAACCTTTAATGTGGAAAATTTCAAACAAACACAAAAGAGAAGCTAATCAATCCTCTTGTCTTAGCACCCGACTTCAACAATTTGCCATTCTTGTTTTATCTACCCACTCTCCCACAACAATTTTATTTTTTGTTTTGGTTTGTTTTTTTCCCCCTGGAGTGTTTTAAAAAAAAAATTTTTTTTAAAGATTTTATTTATTTACTTATCGAGAGAGAGAGAGAGCATAAGCAGGGGGAGGGGCAGAGGGAGAGGGAGAGAGAATCTCCAGCACACACTGCACTGAGGGTGGAGCCTGACGCACGGTTGGATCCCATGACCCTGAGATCATGACCTGAGCTGAAATCAAGAGTCAGACACTTAACCGACTGAGCCACCTAGGCACCCCATCCCTTGTTTTAAAGCAAATCCCAGATATCATGTTATTTCAATACTTCAATATGTATCCTGACAAAGCTTTTTTCAATTTTTTAAAAAAACTTAACTACAATACTATTATGATACCAACAATAATTCCTTAATATCATCTAATACCCATTCCACATTCAATTTTCTCCCCAAAATGCCTTTCTACAGTTGGTTTGCTCAAATCAGGATCATCGGGTTGCATTTGGTTCATGGGACAGTCCCCTCTTCCACTTGTCACCCCATGCTGTTTGTTAAAGAATCTGTCGTTTGTCCTGTAGAATTTCCCACTTTGTGATTCTGCTGTTTGTGTCTTCATGGTGATTTGTTCCTGTAAACTGCCAGTTAAATGTAAACTTGATTAGATGGTTTTTGTTTCATTTGTTTTTGCAGGAATACTTCTTAGGAACTTCTTTGCATCGTACAAGGAGGCACATAATTTCTAAATACCCCACTTTTATAGATGTCGAGATTTATCAGTGAATTCTGTTTTTTTCCTAAGGCTTAAACCTTTTCCCCTTCTTATTTTATTGCAATAGCCAGGACCTCTAGTATCACACTGAAGGTAGATGCATGAGTATACATCTTTTAACTTGTTCCCAACTTTGAAAGTTTTAAAAAGTTACTATTGATAAGGTTTTCCTGTAGTTTTTTAATGCAAGGAAAATTTCATTTTTCATCAAGAAATTTGCTGTGGTTATTATAGTTTTGTTTTTTGTTTTGTTTTGTTTTTCTTAAAGATTTCATCTATTTATTTGACAGAGAGAGACAAAGCAAGAGAAGGAACACAAGCAGGGGGAGTGGGAGAGGGAGAGGCAGGCTTCCCGAGGAGCAGGGAGCCCGATGTGAGGCTCGATCCCAGGACCCTGAGATCATGACCTGAGCCGAAGGCAGACGCTTAATGACTGAGCCACCCAGGTGCCCCGGTTATTATAGTTTTTATGCACACTCTGGTCATATACTCCTTCCATTCTAGTTACTGTGCTTTTTTTTTAATGATAAATGTCAAATGTTAATGAATCTTCTTTAATTTATTCATTTGCTTTCAACTTAAACCCTTGGAAGAGAAATGAAATTGGAGAGAGAGTTTTGCCTAGAGACATAAAGGAGGGCCTTGCCTAGATCCACACTTCAGAGGACTCTACTCTGGCATCTGGCAGTGTCTCTTCCCACAGGGTGAGAATCCATGATGCCAAGGGGATATGCCCAACCAGAAGACATGCCTCTTCTAGAAATGCTTCTCATGCCCAAATAGCTCCACGCCTGCTTCTAAAGCTTGCTCGGGCCTCCTACTTCCTAAGGGTGAACTGTGCCAATGCTGTATGCCAGGAGCATAGACTAAGCTTAGAAATGCGAGGTGGGAAGTTCACGTATACATATGCACCAGGCATAAGAACAAACCCAGGGGTGAGGAAAGGGGCCAACTCTGTAGGTTGCTCTGTAGGTCGGGGGTCAACTCTCCCTGCATTGCCATGTTTTGTCAGGGAACTCCATAAAGTCAGAGAATTTTAAACTCAAACCTTGTCTCCCAGGTCTTTATGAAAGGTATTTTTATCAAGAAAAGAGAATAACACATTTTATTTAATAGTTTGGTAGCTTGATTTATAAATTTCAAACACTAAGACAAATAGTATCTGGGCCTCAATTTGCACTCACAGAATTCTGCAAGTGTTGGTGGGGTACCTGACCAGTGAATTTACAACTTGGTTAAAAATTGCATTTCATCAGTGCTATTATATTTTACAATCTAACATTTGCAGTATGACATCTTCTCTATCACCCTAAACAGTGAACTCAAACACTAGAATACAGAATTAAAAGCTCAGATTTTGAAATAAGCCAAATCTTGATTCTAATCTAGGTTCAACCATTTGCTAGCAATATAACGTTGATGAAGTGACTTAATCTTTCTACGCCTCAGTTTCACCTGTAAAATGGGAATCTATCTCATAGGATTTTGGGGAGTATTAAATTATATAGTACACATTAAATGCTTAGCATAGTGACTAGCACATGGTAAATTCTCAATAAATTGCAGCTATTTTAAGGAAGAGTGTTGAATGCTACTGGTTAGTTTCCGTACCTGCATCTTATCACTAAAATCCCCACAACCACCCGGACTGGATACAATTATTATCTCCCTTTTATACAAGGAATTGAGGCTTATGCAAATGACCTTTAAAACAACCCTATTGGGGCGCCTGGGTGGCTCAGTTGGTTAAGCGACTGCCTTCGGCTCAGGTCATGATCCCGGACTCCCGGGATCGAGTTCTGCATCGGGCTCCCTGCTCAGCAGGGAGTCTGCTTCTCCCTCTGACCCTCCCCACTCTCAGGCTCTCTCTCTCTATCTCATTCTCTCTCTCAAATAAATAAATAAAATCTTTAAAAAAAATAAGAATAAAAATAAAAAATAAAACAACCCTATTAGGAGGGCAGAGCGGTAGAACATATATTAATCCCACTTCATGAAGGAGAAACCTGACCCTCAACTTTCAAAAGACCTGGGCAGCTAGAGACAGGGGGAGCCAGAATGATCAGATTCCAGTCTGACTTCTACTTCAGTACTATTTTAACTGCACGTGAAACACCACCTATGAAATAAAGTTCATATCGCTATTTTGGACAAATGTGTAAAACTACATGTTGTAAGTTGATGTTCTTAAATATTAAAAAGGGTTCCACTTGTTAGTTTCTTCTTGAGAATAAAGGCATAACGGATTTTCTATTTACCATTTCTATTTACTATTTACCAAGAAAAATATTAATGGACTTTAAATTGGGAATTTTTGCTTAGTGGATGTTTCACAAAATTTCAAAATTTACATAAAGAAAAGTCAATCTCCCCAAACTCATTTTCCACTGGCAAATACCAATTATCTTTCAAAAAAGGTATCTTATCAGGGCACCTGGGTGGCTTAGTCAGTTAAGCATCTGCCTTTGGCTCAGGTCATGATCCCAGGGTCCTAGGATGGAGCCCACTAGGGGCTCCCTGCTCAGTGGAGTCTGCTTCTCCCTCTCCCTCTGCCCCACCCCCCCCAGCTCGTGTGTGCTCTCTAATAAATAAAATCTTGAAAAAAAGAAAAAAGTATCTTGTCTCTCTCTCTCAGCTAGAATATAAATTGCAAGATGGGTTTTGGGGCACCTGGGTGGCTTAGTCGACGAAGCGTCTGCCTTTGGCTCGGGTTGTGATCCCAGGGTCCTGGGATCAAGTCCTGCATTGGGCTTCCTGCTCCTCAGGGAGCCTGCTTCTCCATCTGCATCTGCCTGTCTCTCATGAATAAATAAAATCTTGAAAAAAAGAGAGGGGTTTTATCTAGTTTGTTCACTGTGTCACCTAGAATTGTGCACATAATAGGTGCTCAGTTAATATTTACTGAATTGACAATTGCAAATTCAGATAAAATCTATGTAATTTTCTCTGCGCTAGATGCTACAGTGTGATAGATAGCCATACAAAACTCTCTCTACTCAACTTTTTACCTACAAAAGGCACAATTCATTTGGTTCAGCCTGATTGTTTTCAAAAAGCTTTCTAGAGTATATTATGCAGCAAAGTGAACAGATAGTACAAAAGCTTAGATAGATATGGAGAAATTTTTTCTCATAAGAAAAATTATTTTATGAAAGTTACCAAAGGCCCTATGTTAAGATGTTCTCAAGAATCGCCTATAACACTCCCAACATTTCAAAAATTAAACTAGGTCAGGGGCGCCTGGGTGGCTCAGTTGGTTAATCTCAGGTCATGATCTTTGGGTCATGAGATCCATCTGGGCATTGGGCTCTGCGCTGGGCATGGAGCCTGCTTAGGAGTCTTTCTCCCTCTCCCCCCGCCTCAATAAATTGCAGCTCCCCACTGGCTCCCACACGCTCTCTCTGTAAAAATAAATAAATAAATAAAATTAAACTAGGTACTTTTTAAGAGATCCATTTTCACTTTTTCCATTTAAAACTATTCCCATTTTGGTGTTTATATACATACATGTAAATATGCAAAGTGTCTTAAGAACATGGACTATATTTCTCTTTATTAGCTAATTCCGATTTCATGTAAATGTTCAAATATCTAATTAGGTCCAATTCAAATTTTAGTTAGTAAAATAAACTCCAGTTTTGAGAGATCATGTTAAAAAGCTAATCTGGACACAGTACCTTTTCCAGTACTCTAACCTATCAGGCTAAAAAAGTAATTAATATGTAGTTATTCCACATGTATTTTCCTCATCATTAGAAACACACCTAACATTAATACATTTCTTTAAGCAGATTACTTCAAAACATATCTTAAACATACTTTTCTAAAAATTTACTTAATTGGGATTCCTAAAGAGTAACAGGAAAAGCTTAGTCAATGTTTTACTAATAGCCTTTCCTTCTACATTTCCAAGAAAAATCCAGACATATGCAGATTTACTAATGTACCTTAAAAAGAAATAAGTTTCAAAATATGTCCAAACAAATCTGCTTTACATTTCTAGAAATTAAAAAAAATCTACTTGAATATAATTTCCAACTTTTATAAATAATTTTGTCTAAACATTCCAAAAATCAGAACGCTTGAAAATATATGAAACAAAGAATATGGGTTATAGAAAATTTTAATATCAAATAAAGTACAATTTACATGATTAAAAGTTTTGATTTCCATATAACGTATTCTACTTAAACGGTGTAAGAGACTAACAAGTAACAAAACACAGTTTCCATGTCACATCAAATGAAATGCTGATGGCCTATAGACAATCTGCCATGAATGACAACCAGCGAGGGAAGCACACATCAGCAACTTCCTTTCCAAGCTATCAAAAATGTCAAGTTCATATTTTTCTTGTTTGTGATCCCAAAACCGGCAGCATCTTCATTTCATCCACTCTGTTCTTATGTATTTGAAAAGCAGGTGTTATCCATCGACCACATGAGCACTGTTCACCATACCAATTGAAAGAACCCAACTTGGCATTGCATTTGGGGCAAAGAAGCTGAAATAAAGGAACTGTGTTACTTCATTCACTCACTTTTATACAAGACAAATAATTATCACTGGCAATATAGGATATAAAAACAGGTAAGACTCAGTTAAGCACTGGACTCTTGATTCAGGCTCAGGTCATATCTCAGGGTCATGAGATCGAGCCCCACCTTGGGCTCCTTACGCAGTGGGGAGTCTGCATCTCTCCTACCTTTCCCTCTGCCCCTCCCCTCTCTCCCTCTCTAAAAACACAAACAAACAATACAAAATAAAAACCAGGTAAGACATGGCTCCTACCTTCAAGGAGTTTTATGATCAAATCAGCAAGATAAAATACAACGGCAATTTACAATAACAGATGGTGGGCTATGATAATTGTGTAAGAAGCACGTTGTATGCTGGGAAAAGGACCAGATTAATCCCAGTATGGGGGCGGAAGGTAAAGGTTGAGATATGATGCAAGATTTCAGGATGTGGTATGTGTTGCCTTCTAAATCAGTCTGCAGCTTAATATCCCAAACTAAGATCATCATGGCCGAAGACTAGGAAAGCATGTTAGGAGCCTCATGTCAGATCAGTATTGATATTGGTAGCATGTAGGCTAGGCCTCAGATTCATGGCTATTTAAAAACAAACTGATACTCCAGTTAAATAGATTAAAAAAAAACCTGAACATGTCTATTATATTGTATTCTGATGTATTTAGAGCATTATTTTTTAAGTTTAGCTTGTTATTCTGTGCATGACATGTGGCAGGGAGTCTTATTTTTATTTATTTATTTATTTTATTATTTTTTTTTAAAAACACTTATTTATTTATTTATTTGACAGAGAGAGACACAGCGAGAGAGGGAACACAAGCAGAGGGAATGGGAGAGGGAGAAGCAGGCTTCCCGCGGAGCAGAGAGCCCGATGTGGGGCTCGATCCCAGGACCCTGGGATCATGACCTGAGCCGAAGGCAGATGCTTAACGACTGAGCCACCCAGGCGCCCCGGGAGTCTTATTTTTAATCTTAGATGATATAAGCTCTGGACATAAAACTCAGAAACCAAATTTGATTACAGAAGTATCTTAAATTTTAATATGACAAAATATACCACAAAGCTGAAAGAAGCAACAGACAGGAGAAGATATTTGCAATATAGTAGAACAATCATTAACATCTAGACTATATAAAGAGATCCTATAATTCAATAAGAAAAAGGCAAAATCCATAGAAAAATGGACGAAGGACGTAAAGGAAATTTATAGAAAAAGAAGCTATAAATAGCTGATAAATACATAACAATATTGGTCCTCAGCAGTAGTCATGGAAATTCAAATTAAAACATTTTAAGAAAAACATTTTTCATCTCCCAGATTGACAAAACTTTAAAACCAGTTTTAAAAATACCCATTATGCCAAGGGTATGGAGAAATGGATACATGCATTCAATGTTAGCGAAAAGCAAGTTTGTATAAGCATTTTTATTGTCAGGGTGGAATATTAGCAATATTTAAGACATACACACTCCACAGGACAGGGATTCCACTTTTAGGTCTATAGGAAAATTCAAATAAGTGTACAGAGAAGTATGCACAAATGTGACGTAGAATCTTCCACAAAAATGCCTTCATCTTATATGTTTTCCAGGCTAAATAAGAGCAGCAAGCCAAAAGCACAAGCCACAAAAGAAAGCAAGCAAGAAAGAAAAAAACAGATAAAGTGTATTTCAGAATTAAAAACCCTACTGCTGCAAATGATACCACCAAGAATGGGAAGTGACTGCTAAAGGGTATAGCATTTATTCTGGGAATGATGAAAATAATGATGTTGCAAAAATTCTGTGAATATTCTAAAAACCACTGAACTGTACACTTTAAATGGGTAAATTATACAGTATGTGACTTACATCTCAATAAGCAGAATTGTCTGAAAACATGGGTTTGAACATAAGGTACCTCTTTTTAGGCAAGATGCAGACATAAACTGTTTCCTCACATATAACTATATATGTTCTACCTATTTTGTACATTATTGTATTCTTCAAGTGAAATATAGTAAGTTTCATAAAATTTTCATTATACAAACTTTTATACAAACCATAAAAACCTTTACAATCATTAAGACTAACTGTATCTTAGATTAAGAATATCTTTAAATTAATATTAAGTAAACCTAAAAGAGAAATGTGGCCATCCCAGGATGCTCTCATGAGCTGCATTCTTAAGAATTAATAGGAAATGAAAATGAATTTCTTAGCAAACATACTGAACCGAAATATCAGGAAAAGAGAGAGAGGAGGCAAAAGAGAAAAAGAAAGAGAAGAAGATAAAGAAATTTTAAATATAATTTTAAAATCCTTGATTTGCCCTACTTGTTACCAAGTTTGAATTTGTTAAATATATTCTAATCGGCTTATGTTAGTCTTCTATTCGAAAAAATATAAGTAGCCTTAAAAGGAATTAACTTAGACCAACAGCTCTCAACCAAAAGTGGTTCACTACTTTAGATAGGCTGGATTTTTACTTAATTAATTAATTTGATAGACTCTTATCTGCACTAGAAAGATATAATCTTCATAAAGAAAGTACTTATGATGGAGTGAAACACCAGTTAAAATATGGTCTAGAGGGCAAGAAACAACAAAATATAGATGATATAATGAAACTGCAGAAAATAAAATGTGTTCTTACCTGTCCATCCATCACACCCAACAAAGCAGATTCCATCCACTGTACAGGTTCAATGAAATACGATGTACATTGAGCCGGACTCCCTGCGGTGAGCATGAAAGATGGTGTCACTCTCTTGTGGGCAAAGGCTATGGGACCACTTCCTTCATTATGATCCAAAATGCTAGAACTTCGAAATAAAGATCGCCTGCAACCCCCAAACAAACAACAACATTAATGACTTCCAAAAGGATGAAAAAATAGATGAAATGTGCAGTGTTTCTTAGCAAAATAAAAATGGATTATGCTACTTTAATTTTCAATAACCTCTACAAGTAACCTGATTTACTTTCACTTTTTTTTTTTTTTTAAGATTTTATTTATTTGCGAGAGAGAGAATGAGAGACAGAGAGCATGAGAGGGAGGAGGGTCAGAGGGAGAAGCAGACTCCCTGCCGAGCAAGGAGCCCGATGCGGGACTCGATCCCGGGACTCCGGGATCATGACCTGAGCAGAAGGCAGTCACTGAACCAACTGAGCCACCAGGCGCCCCTACTTTCACTCTTAAGAATTTATATTCTTATATAAATGGTGGCTCAGTCGTTAAGTGTCTGCCTTCGGCTCAGGTCATGATCCCAGGGTCCTGGGATCGAGTCCCACATCGGGCTCCCTGCTCGGCGGGAAGCCTGCTTCTCCCTCTCCCACTCCCCCTGCTTGTGTTCCCTCTCTCGCTCTCTCTCTCATCAAAAAATAAATAAAATCTTAAAAAAAAAAGAACTTATATATATATATATTTTTAAAGATTTTATTTATTTATTTGACAGAGAGAGACACAGCGAGAGAGGGAACACAAGCAGGGGGAGTGGGCGAGGGAGAAGCAGGCTTCCCGCCGAGCAGGGAGCCCGATGCGGGGCTCGATCCCAGAACCCTGGGATCATGACCTGAGCCGAAGGCAGACGCTTAACGACTGAGCCACCCAGGCGCCCCGAACTTATATTCTTCTTAAAAGCAGTTCTGAGTTTGAAAATTTTATTTTGTTCAATTAAACAAATTCTTCCTACAGATTTTAAGAAAATGAAACTTTTAGTACATTTTGGCTACTGAGACAAGATAAAATCTCCAGAGGATAGAAAATATTTTACCTGCACTTTCTACACTTGTAGAGAATGCCATCTTTCAGTCCTTGTGAAATGGTGGTTGGGTCAACAGCAAAGAGTTCTTGAGGTAAGTTCTGTAATTCTACATGAGATAATTAAAATGTATCTATTTGTTGAAATCAACTCTGCATTTTCAGACAAAATTCAGCGAATGTCAAATTGAGGCAAGAAGGGCTAACCTCAGGAAAAAAAAAAAAATCTCCAGTGTTGAGAAATCAGGGTGAGGTCAGAGAGCATAGTGAAGAAGCCCTGGGGTTCTGAGCACAGACTGCCTGAGTTCAAATCCCAGCCCACCACTTACAAACCATGTGACCTTGAACAAGTTATTTCTTGCTAAACCATCGGTTCAGAACGAGAAGAAAAAAAAAAAAAAAATTGTACCTGTCTCAAGGGATTACTGGAAAAGTGAGATAACGCACCTGAAGCCTTTAGCATCAGAGTAAAGAGCATCTAAAAAGGGCCCAATAAGTACTAGCAATTATTACTTACCTGGATACTTTTCTGTAACTTTTTGTAAACGATATTGCTTATAAATTGCACTAGAAGTATCTACTTCATATCCCATTGCCTGGTATAATTTCAGTTGCCACTCAAATCCCTCATTCATCCTGTAAGGACAAACAAATACAAAGTTAAGTTTTCTCTAAATGGATAAAATCACATAAAAAAACCAGAATTATTTCTATAACAAAAAACTCACTTAGTCTCTGGTTTGATGATCTGGAGATTTTCATAGGCTTTTTCAAAGGTAAGCTGGTCAGTCTTCATCATAAAAGCAATCATTATAGCCACACTTCGACTAACTCCTGCATGACTGAAAAAGAGACCTTTAAAATAAAATATCAAATAGCAGCAATTAAAAAAAAAAAAAGCCCAGCTCCTTATCAACGGTAAAGTTCATGTCCACTTCATGTCTGCTTCTTCTACCCAAATAAACCCTTTGCCTCTAAAATACTACCCACACACAAAAGAATTATTCCTTTATTTCCTTGATCTTTTTGAATTCTGAACCATGGGAATGTATTACCTTTTCAAAAATAATTACACTAATTTAAAAAATTTTATAATGGCTTTGGAAAAAATCCAACGCTCCTTTGCTCTTGGCATTAAAGGCCCTGAAGATCTGGTCCAGGCTTCGTTCCATTTTACCACTACCTTATGTCCTTCATGTAAATATTTACAGCAAGTACTGGCAAGGAGTAAAAGTGCTGACTCAATAAATTTAAACTAGTTATTACACTCCAATGCAACTAAAGAGGACTACTAAGAATTCCCAAATACCTATCAAGATTTTCTTACAGGCATTGCTACAACTTACTCCCATCTTTCCCCTGGGCATGGCTTTGGGCTCCTTTATGTCCTAACCAATTTTCCTCTCCCCATTTCTCTTCACCAACCACCCTCTGCCCCAAACAAAAACACTGAAAATAATCTGCTTTTCCTTTGAAGTTTGAATAACCTTAACCTTTGTTCATCTCTTTCAGTATACCACTCCAATCCTAATCTGCATTACAATCATCCGGGGACGTTGTCTGGCTTCTCCCGAAGAGCCTTTTTTTTTTTTAATAAAGATTTTATTTATTTATTTGACAGAGAGAGACAGAGCGAGAGAGGGAACACAAGCAGGGGGAGAGGGAGAGGGAGAAGCAGGCTTCTCGTGGAGCAGGGAGCCCGATGCGGGGCTCGATCCCAGGACTCGGGGATCATGACCTGAGCCGAAGGCAGACGCCCAGCCACTGAGCCACCCAGGCGCTCCCCGAGGAGCTTTTAAACTCTTTTTAGGTTCAGGGACTTTGCCATCTATCAGTCCCCACTAAAAAACAACTCGGGGATGGGGGCGGGGGGCTTCAGAACGAACCAACGAAAACAAGTATGAATCAACAAAACAAGAATGAATGAGAGCAAGCACGCCATCGGGGGCCCGCCTCCTGCCCCTCCTCTCTCTCAGACACACGCCAGTCGCGGAAGGGACGGAGACGACGTTCTGGTGGCCTGACAGCCCCTTCGTCCTCCCCTAGGCTCCTCGGAGGAAGGGGTGGCGGCGGCAGGCTGGAAGCGGGGCCGCTCCCCCACGTGCGGGCCACTCACCAGTGCACCAACACGGCGCGGCCCTCGGCGCGGGCCTGGCTGATGAAGGCCACGCACCGGTCCAGATGGCTGAGCAAGTCAGTCTCGGGCTTGTCCAGCGCCGACACGAAGAGGCTCCGTAGACCCTCCATCCCCGCCCCCGACTTGAAGTCGGGCTCCTCTGAGTCCACCGTCAGCACGGCCGTGATGCCCGCCCGCCTCAGGCGGTCCGGCTCCGCCACGGCCGCGGCTCCGCCCAGGTACAGCCCCGGCCGCACCTCCAGCATCTGCCCGGCGGAGCTGGCGCAGCTCTGACCGTGCACCCGCAGCTCGCAGCCATGGCTCCCTGCCTGAGCCTCCAACATGGCGGCCGCCAGGGGCCAAGCGGGCAGGGGGCCTTACCATGGAGTAGGCGGCCGGCTAGAACGCCCTCTTCTGGGACGAGCCGGCCTGAGACGCGCAGGGACTCCCTCGGAGGACCACGGCGACCGTGGGAATGTGTACTACCTGGGGAAGGCGCCGGGCGTCTGAGGCCGAGCGGGCTTTAAACCCGTGTCTGGCCGCAGCTCCCGCAACTTGATGGTGGCAGATAAACTTCCCCAAATACAGGGTTTCCCAGGCTTGTAGTGCTGAGACTTTACGGAAAGGGACAAGAAAAGCAGCGGGACTCAAATTTGAAATGATGGTCCCACCGACTGAATCAGCAGTATCATTTTATGCATTTGGGGTAAAACAGTTTTTTTTTTTTTTCCCCCAACATTTATGAAGCCGTTCGTTTGTATTTCTTCTCTTGTGACTATTTTTTTTTTCTTTCTTTGCCCAGTATTTTTATTGGCCTGTGAATCTCTTTCTTGTTAATGCATACTGTCCTATATACTTTTTTTTTTTTTAAGATTTTTTATTTATTTATTTGACAGAGCGAGAGAGGGAACACAAGCAGGGGGAGTGGGAGAAGGAGAAGCAGGCCTCCCGCAGAGCAGGGAGCCCGATGCGGGGCTGGATCCCAGGACCCCAGGGATCATGACCTGAGCCGGAGGCAGACACCTAACGACTGAGCCACCCAGGCGCCCCCTGTCCTATATACTTTGAAGATAGTAATCCCATGTTCTTGTATGCCCCTACCCTCCAACCGAAGACCACCAGGAACCTACATCACTTTCTTATCATTTGTATGTTCACTGAAGTAGCATTTTTAATTTCCTTCAAGAACTTTTCTTTGCATTCACATTTTAGCTAATTGTTTGGCACAAAAGGCTTAGTTTTCAGCCTATCTTGGCTTTTGACACGCCTCCCCCACTAAACTTAATCATTTCTAGCTTCTGCCTTAAAGTGAGAGATGTGTGAGTCCTCCTTTCACTTGAACATTTAGAGACCATTGTAGGATGATTAATTGGCTGCTTTCAATATTGTTGTGTCTCAGGGACTAGGGAGGCCTGTGGAGAGGGAGACAGATTGGGGGAATGACTGGTCTGTGGAGCAGTGAGAACATATATAACATTTGTTAAATTTGTTGTCTTATATAGATGTGATTTGTGGCACCCGAAAGCAATTACAATAGTAACATCAAAGATCACTGGTCAGAGATCACCATAACAAATATGATAATAATAAAATTGTGGAAATGTTGGGAGAATTGCCAAAATGTGACAGAGACATGAAGTGAACAAATGCTAAATGCTGTTGGGAAAATAGTGCCAATACGCTTGCTCAATGCAAGGATGCCACAGACCTTCAATTTGTAAAACATGGAATACTTGTGAAGCATAATAACACAGGTATGCCTTTATAGGATTTGGGCTTATATTAGGTGATTTTGGACAGAGTCCAAGGAAGCAGGGCTTTGCTCTGGATTGGACACTGTCAGGAAGTGGCGGTGATTCTAGGATTGGGTATCTCAGTGCATTTTCCCTATAGGGAGAGAAGGCTACGTAGATGCTACAGCCGTAATTGGTCAAGAGGTAGTAGACAGACACATGGACCAATGGAACAGAATACAGAGTCCAGAAATAGACCCTCACATATATGCTCAAATGATCTTCAACAGGTGCTGGTGGGACAATGGCGAAAAATAGCCTCTTCAAATGGTGCTGGGAAAACTGTATATGCACGTGTCAAAGAATGGAGTGTGAGCCCTACCTTAAACAATATACAAAATTAATTCAAAACTGATTAAGGACCTAAACATAAGACTGTAAAACCCAGGGCTCCTGGATGGCTCAGTCAGTTGAGCATCTGACTCTTGATTTCGGCTCAGGTCATGATCTCAGGGTCATGGGTTGGAGCCTGGCATTGGGCTCCACACTCAGCAGCAAGTCTGCTTGTCCCTCTCCCTCTTCTCCTCCCTCTGCTTGTGTTCTCTCTCTCAAATAAATAAATAAAAATCTTTAGGGGCACCTGGGTGGCTCGGTCAGTTTAGCATCTGCCTTCAGCTCAGGTCATGGTCCCAGGGTCCTGGGATTGGACCCTGAATTGGGCTCCCTGCTCAGCGGGGAGCCTGCTTGTCGCTCTCCCGCTCCTCCTACCTGTGTTCTCTCTCTGTCAAATAAATAAATAAAATCTTTTTAAAAAATCTTAAAACATTATAAAACTCCTAGAAGAAACATAGATGTAAATCTTCATGATAGGATTATGTCAAAATTTAAAATTTCTGCACATCAAAGGAAATAATCAAAAGAGTAAAAGGGCTACCTATGGAATGGGAGAAAATAATTGCCAATCATATATCTGATAAGAAATTAATATCCAGAAAATACAAAGAACTTTACATGAGTGATACCAGCATCATGGCTGAATAAGATGTTCCTTTTCCATGTCTTCCCACCCCAACAACAAGTTGACATTCATCCACAGGCAAAAGGGTCTTGGTAGGAGCTGTGAAATCCTGCACCATATGCCAAGGGACCCAGGAGGAGTCTTGCCCTCCTGTGTGTGAGGTAATAGGCACATGGACCTTCATCCTGGCTACAGACCCTACAGTGGCCTGTGAACCATCTTCCCTCTTGGCTCTGGTCAGGGAGCCTGCAGAAAACACTGACTTAGAGAATCAACAGGGATAGGAGAGCCTTTGCAGAAACCCAGGTTTCCAGCAGAGAAGTTCTAGGAGACAGTTGGAACAAAAAAGTATGTTTGGATGCATCAGAGAGGGTAAGATGGACTTTCCTCACATCACTCCTCCCCCAAGGCAGCACAGCTCAGGGCCAAGAGAGGTCTCCTGGGTCTGAGCTTTATCTTGGGGGTGGATGGGGTGGAGGGCAGTGAGAGCATGTGGTGAGTACTGGCTTCCTCGGCTGTGCAGGAGCTACAGAAGAGGCTCATTGCTCTCTTGCCCCATGCAGAGTACTGAATCATGAGGTGTAAGATCATGGTGGGGGGGGGGATGGAGGGAAAAGGCTGAGAGAGCCACACAGAGGACTCTCAGAGGGCACTAAAGGGACATAGGTCCTACTAAGTGATTCAACAGGCTCCATCAAGAAGCCTGCCCAGGAGCTGCTAGAAAGGCCTCACCCCTGGATTCCCCTATCTGCCCATGGGCACCCCTAGTGCTCTGTGAACCTCACCCACACACTCATCTCCACCCTGTGGCCAGTTCCCTGTGGATGCTCCCAATGGCAGCAGCAAGAGTGTTTTGTCAAGTGTCTAGAGAGCACGTGCAGAAAGCCAGCCTGAATCTGCAAGACAGGGAGAGACCACAAACTTGAACTTTAGTGCCACCCTTGGGAAAACAAAAGGAGGGAAGCTGTCAGCTTTTGGGCCTGGGGTGTTGCCACATCTGAGAAGGCACTCAAGCTTAAGAAATCTGCCACAGCAGGGAGCAAGGAAGCATGGAATAGGTGTATCTATAGAAGATTTGAAGAAGCCTCAGAATCTCTAGTGGGGCTGATGGAAGGTATCTCTCTCCTGAAGGCAGTTAGTAAAGACTGGGGGTGACTATTACTTCAAATGCAAAGACAACAATGCAAAGTTTCAGGGATCATGAAAAATCAAGGAAACATGGTGCCACTAAAGGATCAAAATAATCTTCCAATAACCAACCCCAAAGACACGGAGATCTGCAATTTATCTGATAAAGAATCTGAAACAGCTGTTTAAGGAAACTCAGGGAGCTACAAGAAAAGATATAAGGACAATTCAATGAAATTAAGAAAACAATACAAAATGAGAAGTTTAACAAAGAGATAGAAATCATTAAAAAGAAACAATCAGAAATTCTGGAACTGAGGAACACATTTAATGAAATACAAAAAATGCAGTAGAGAGTATCAGTATCAGAATGGATCAAGCAGAAGACAGAATGTATGAGTTAGAAGACAGGAATTTTAGGGGCACCTGGGTGGCTCAGTCAGTTAAGCATCTGCCTTGGGCTCAGGTCATGATCCCAAGGTCCTGGGATTGAGTCCCGCCTTGGGCTCCCTACTCAGTAGGGGAGTCTGCTTCTCCCTTTCTCTCTGCCCCTGCTCATGTGCTCTCCCTCTCTTACACTCTCTCTCAAATAAATAAAACTAAAATCTTAAAAAGAGAGAGAGAAGACAGGAATTTTGAAATTATCCAGTCAGAGAAGAACAGAGGAAAAAGAATGAGAAAGAGTGAAGAAAGCCTATGTGATCTATGGGGTACTAGCAAAAGAAATAATTTGCAAGTCATCGGAGTTTCAGAAAGAGAAGAGAAGAAGAAGGAGCACAAAGCTTATTTAAGGAAATAATGGCTAAGAACTTCCCAAATCTGGGGAGAGATTTGGATATCCAAATTCACGAAGTTCATAGGTTACCAAACAAACTTAACTTAAAGACATCCTGTCCAAGACACATTATAATAACATTGTGGAAAATCAAAGACAAAGAGAAAATCTTAAAAGCAGCAAGAGAAAAGAAGCTTGTAACTTATAAGGGATTCCCCATATTCTATTAGCAGATTTCTCAGCAGGAACCTTACAAGCCAGGAGACAAAGGGATGATATATGCAAAGTGTTGAAAGAAAGAAAAAAAAAACTGCCAAAGAAGAATATTCTATCTGGCAAAGTTGTCCCTCACAAATGAAGGACAGGTAAAGACTTTCCTGGAAAAACAAAAGCTGAGAGAATCCACTAGACCTGCCTTTGTTGAAAGAAACTCTTCAAGCTGAAACCAAAAGATGCTATTTAGTAACATGAAAATATGCAACACATTGTTAAAGTTACCTATATAGTCAGGTTCAGAATAATACAGTAATATGGTGATGTGGAAGCCACTCAACTCTAGTATAAAGGTTAAAGGATGAGAGTATTATAAGTAACTAGAGCTATAATATTTTGTTAATGAATACACAATATAAAAAGAGGTTGGGGCACCTGGCTGGCTCAGTCGGTTGAGCGTCCAACTCTTGGTTTCAACTCAGGTCCTGAGATCAAGCCCCACATTGGGCTCTGTGCTCAGTGGGGAGTCTGCTTAAGATTCTTTCTCTCCCTCTCTCTCTGTCCCTCCCTCTGCTCTCTCTCTCTCTCAAATAAATAAATAAATCTTTTTTTTTTTTTTAAGACGTTAGGGGCGCCTGGGTGGCTCAGTCCATTGGGTGTCTGCCTTCGGCTCAGATTATGATCCCAGTATCCTGGGATGGAGCCCTGTGTTGGGCTCCCTGCTCAGCAGGGAGCCTGTTTCTCCCTCTGCCTGCCTGACTGCCTACTTGTGATCTCTCTCTCTGTCAAATAAATAAATAAAATCTTTAAAAAATAAATTAATTAATTAAAAAGAGGTTAATTGTGACATCAAAAAATCAAAAGGGGGAGTATACTAAAAGGGTGGAGCTTTTGTATGGATTAGTTATCGGTGTCAAATAGACTGTTGTAGTTATGTTTTATATCAGCCTCATGGTAACCACAAAACAAAAACCTACAGTAGATACAATAAAAATGAGATAAAAAGCAGGGAATCAAAGCATACCACTGGGAAAATCATCACTTCATTAATGAAGGAAGCAAAAAAGGAAGAAAGGAACAAGGGAACTACAAAACAGCCAGAAAATAATTAATCAGACTGCAGTAGTCAGTCCTTATCTTCCAATAATCATTCTAATTGTTAATGGATTGAATTCTTCAATTAAAAGGCATAGAGTGGTTGGATGGATAAAAAGGCAAGACCCAAGTATATGCTGCCTGCAAGAGAATCACTTCTGCTTTAAAGACACACATAGGCTCTACGTGACCAGATGGAAAATGATATTCCATTCAAGTAGAAACCAAAAGAGCACAGGGATAGTTATATCAGATAAAATTGACTTCAAGCCAAGTAACAAGGGACAAAGATGGTCATTATATAATAAGGGGGCCAATTTATCAAGAAGATATAACAATATTAAATTTACATGCACAAAACCAGAGCTCTTGGTATATTAAATACTAACAGATCTAAAGGGAGAAATAAATAGCAATAGAATAATAGTAGGGGACTTCAATCCTCCACTTTCAACAATAGATAGATCATCCAGACAGAAGACCAACAAGGAAATGTTGGAATTGAACCATATTTTCGAACAAATGGATAACCTAACAGACATATACAGACCATCCCACCCAATGGCAACAGAATGCATATTCTTCTCAAGAACCCACGGAACATTCTCCAGCATGGATCACATTACAGGTCTCAAATCAAGTTTTAGCAAATTTAAAAAGATTGAAATCATACCAAGTATCTTTTCTGACCATAATAGTGTGAAATTAAAAACCAGTAACAGTAGGAAAAATGGAAAACTCACAAATACATAGAAATTAAACAACACACTGCTAACAACCAATCTGTCAAAGAAGAAATGAAAAGTGAAATCAAGAAATATCTTGGTGGGGCACCTGGTTGGCTCAGTTGGTTAGGCCTCAGGTCATGACTGCAGGGTCCTGGGATGGAGCCCCCACCCCCGAGTCAGGCTCCCTGCTCAGCAGGGGGTCTGGGTCTGCTTCTCCCTCTCTCTCTGCCCTTCCTCCTTACTTGTGTTCTTTCTTTCAAATAAATAAATAAATAAATAAATAAATAAATAAATAAATAAATAAATAAATAAAATCTTTAAAAAAAAAGAAATATCTTGAAACAAGTGAAAATGGAAGGACAACCTATCAAAACCTATGGGATGCTGCAAAAGCAGTTTGAAGAGGGATGTTTATTGGATAAATGCCTACATTAAGAAACAAAAAAGATCTGAAGTAAGTAACCTAGCTTTATGCCTCAAGGAACTAGAAAAAAAGTGAGCTAAGCCCAAAGTTAGCAGAAGGAAGGAAAAAACAAAGATCAGAGCAGAAATAAATGAAATAGAGACCAGAAAATCAATAGAAGAGATCAATGAAACAAAGATCTGGTTTGGTTTTTTTTAAGGTAAACAAAACTGACAAAACTTTAGCCAGACTCACTAAGCCAAAAGGAGAGAAATCAAAATCAGAGAGAGGAAACATTACAACTGACACCACAGAAATATAAGGGATCATGAAAGACTAGTATAAACAATTATCTGCTAACAAATCAGATAACCTAGAAGAAATAGATGCATTCTAGGAAACATGTAGCCTACAAAGACTGAGTCATGAATAAATAGAAAATCTGAGCAGACCAATAATGAGTAAGTAGATTAAATCAGTAATCAAAAATCTTCCAAAAAAAAAAAAAAATCCCCAAGGCCAGATGGTATCACTGGTGAATTCCACCAAACATTTAAGGAAAAATTAATGCCAATCCTTCTCAAGGTCTTCCAAAAAATTAAAGAGGAGGGAACACTCCCAAATCCATTTTACAGAGGCATTACTGTGATTACAAAGCCAAATAAGGACACTACAAGGAAAGAGAACCTCAGGCCAATATCCCTGATGAATATAGATGCAAAAATTCTCAACAAAATATTAGCAAGTAGAATTTAACAGCAAATTAAAGGATCATACACCATGATCAAGTGGGATTTATCCTTGGGAGGTAAGGATGGCTCAACATTCACAAATTAATAAATGTGATACACCAAATTAGCAGAATGAAGGATAAAAATCACACGATCATCTCAATAGATGCATAAAAAGCATTTGACAATATATAACATCTTTTCATGGTAAAAAAAAAAAAACCACACACACAAACTTTCAACAATTGGGCATGAAGGAACATGTCTCAACATAATTTAACAGGCCTTACATAGCAAGCCCATAGCTAACTTCATACTCAACAATGAAAGATTGAATGTTTTCCTCTAAGATCAGGGTCAGGAAGTAACTGCCCACTCTCACCACTCCTATTCTACATAGTATTGGAGTCCCAGCCAAAGCAATCAGGCAAGAAAAGAAATAGGACACATCCAAATCAGAAAGGAAAAAATAAACTTGCTTTTGCTTGCAGATATGTGATCCTATATATAGGAAATCCTAAAGACTCTCCCCCAAAACTGTTAGAACTAATCCACAAGTTCAGTAAAATTACAGGATACAAAGTCAACATACGGAAATCAGTTGCATTTCTATACACTAAAAACAAACTATCTGAAAAAGAAAGAAAGCCATCTCATTCACAACAGCATCAGAAACAACTCAGGAATCAATGTGACCAAGGAGGTAAAAGGTCCATACGCTGAAATATGAAGGATTAGCCTTTTCCATGGTAACCAGAGGAAAGGGGGAAAGAGTGGGTGGGGATGCAAGGAAGCTCAGTGGTTTGGTGGCAAGAAGCTATAGGCATTCTCTTGCGATGTTTTCTATTTTCTGGGTAAAGAATCCGGCTTATATGCTGAGAATGAGGATGGAAGTTTGAGAAGAAGCAGTTTGAGGAAAATTTGCCTGGAGGGAGTGGAGAACGTCCGTGGAAGCTGACCTGTGGGGTCAGGCGGCCCAGTGCCTGGTCAGTGTTCGCATCATAAAAATAAAAGTCTTCCATGCGGTAAAGGGTTAACTCAGTAGGCCTTGGTTGCTCAAGCTCAAGCTTGAGGGTAGTCTCTGATAGAGAACCTATTGTCTGGAATAAGGAAAAACTGGAACTATCTAAATGACTGCAGGCAATAGGTTGTATCCAGTCAATGAGATACTAGGCAACTATTTTAAAGATAACAAAGGAAATGGTCAATGCTAACTATGTTATACTTATCTATCTATCTATCTATCTATATCTATATCTATATCTATATCTATATCTATATCTATATATTTTTTATAGCTATAGCTCCTCAGTGTGGAGGGACAAGTTGGTTTTTTAAAGCTGGCTTACAAATAGAAAACATGTCTTAGCCTGCTTATATGTATATGAAAAACATTGAAAGATACATATCAAACCGTTAACAGTGCTTATTTCTGCGAGCTGGCTTAAGAGACTTACATGATAGTCTTCACACACTTCATTCTATGTAGCTGTTTTGTTTTTTTTTTTCAACTACTATCATTAAAAGTATTCATTGTAGGGGTGCCTTCCTGACTCTGTCAGAAGAGCATGTGACTCTTGATCTTGGGGTCATGAGTTTGAGTCCCATGTGGAATATACAATTATTTAAATAAAAACTTCAAAAAATTAAATCATTCATTGTTAACAATTATAGATATTTATATTCTGGAAAAAGTGGTAAAAAACTATTAAGCGTTCATCTCCTGGACATTTTATGAAGTTATCTCAATCGTTCCCTCAGCTTTATTAGTTTTCTGTTGGAAGTGAGCTTTCGATCCTCAACTCCCTAAAATGGCTAGAAGCTCCTTCAAGGATGGGAGTAGGAGACACATGTGAATTGTTACTAAAGAGCCTGGCCCAGTAAATATCTGTAACTGGATAACTGAAGCTGAAGGTATTTACCAGCTTCTGCATTTGTACTCTTCACCACTAGATGACACCCTTGATGCTTTGGCCAGATAGATTTTTCTGTCCCTCCCTTACAATAGGGAAAAACCAGTATGACAACCTGTAAGAAAAACAGGATGTTAGGAGAGGAAATGCAGGCTTTAGAGAAGGAGCTGGATTGTTTTCTGTCAAAGAGAAAAGAGGCTCTCTGTCCTAGGAGTAGTAGCCCCCACCCCCACCCTGCCACGCCACACCACACAGACCCAAAGGTAATTTATCTGTTCATTTTATCATCAGAAACCCTGCAACCTTGATAAATATGGATTAAACAAAAATTCTTACAATTGCTAAAAGATTGTCAAGTATGTGGTGGCTTGCATGTTAAGAAGACACCCATTTTGTGTAACAAGACCTGATCACATGAGAATACACATCACCCAGACTTCCCCTTCTTTAGTTGTTTCTCAGAAATGTTTGGCTACAGTATGATAATTTATCATTTTTGTCTTTAAAAGTATTTTCTGTAAACACATATCTATGCTGAGCCATGAGCAAGGAAATTTCCCCTCTTTTGCCCCATCACCTCCCCATCAAAGTCCAAAAAATGAACTTCCTCCTTCTATCCTCAACATGTTTACCGGACCCTCCTATACCCAATGAGTTATCAGTAAATGTTTGTCAATGGTGTTCTTCATGGGACTTAAAATCAAAGACAGGGATGAAGATCCACCTGAAATGTACTTTGAGGCCAAGTAAAAATGAACCAAAAATACAAACGGGTGATAATGACATAATTCCATTATTTGGCTTGTGGTTGCGAGGGGAAGTGGCTATCTAGAAAGTGATGAGCTGGGACTAGGCATTGTTCTGGAGGGGCACAGTCTGAAGCCAGAGAAAACCTAAGTGTGATCCTGAGCTGCACTGGCCCCTGCTTCCCAGCGACATGTGGTGATGTGCCTTTCTAGAAAGTTCTCTGATTTCCCTAAGTCTCTGTTTCTTCCTCTGCAAAATTGGAGTGATTATAGCCATATTACATGACTTACTAGTGACAGAGAGATATCCTGCGCTGAACCCCTGCACCAAGAACAGCCTCCAGGGGCTTGGGAGAGGGGAGCTGAGTTGGGGTGAGGGAGATGCCTGCAGATGGCTTGTTCTGCTGAAGCTGTTGAGCAGAGATGAACCATGGACTGTGATCTGTCCAGGAATTCAGTGGTCATGAAGATTAGGGGAAAGTGGATTCTAACCAACAACCCTGCGCAAGCTCACTTGTTCACTTGGAGTCTGTGTCTTTGTAAAGATGTGTTCTCCTTCCCTAGAGGCGTACCTACTGTCAAGATTGAGGAAGAAACTTCAGCTCTAGGCACCCTGGGACCAGAGATAACTGAATGGAGTGGGAGCACCCTCGGTGTGGAGGGACAACTTGGTCAACTGACGCAACAACTCTCCCTGCCTCACTCCCAACCCCTCCCCAACCCCCAACATTTGCAAACTTACCATGTCCTGCAGCTATCCTGAGAAATGCTGTGCCAGGAACTGATCTCAGTTTCTTTTTGACTCAAAGAGAAACTGGTAAACAGAGAGTCAGATGAGCAGAGCAAAGGGGACCACAAATGTTCCCCGTTGCACATTGGGGGTTTGCTGGGTTACATTTAGCAGAACCTGCTTCCCCATCTGCAAACAAAATGCAGGGAATGGCCTATGTTACAACCTTCCCAATGTTAACAACTTTGGAGCTCTTTTGCTGCCCAAACCTCATCCAGTGAGTTACAGTGGAGAGAGCTCTGGACAGGTGCACCCAAGTCCTAGACAGAAGTGTTGTTCTGTCATGTGGTGGTTGTAGGACTTGGCCAAGCCAGTTAAACCCTCTGAACTGCAGTGTCTCCAACCACAAAAGACAAGGCCAATGATGCCGCTTCTAACATTCCCCAGAGGGCTTAAATTATCAAATCTGAAATCCTATAAACTTTTGGTCAGTCCACAAAAGATTTCGAAATCCTTTAAAATGCTGTTCCTTGCCCCTCCTCACCACCAAATATACTCCACTTGTCAGTGTTTCATATTTACAGTCTCACCCGTTCCAGGAAATATTTCTTTGCCCACTCCTACCAGTAATCTACTCATCCCCAGCCAGGAGAACTGAAAGTAGTGACAGGCCATTTACAAACATTCAAATCAGCAGGAGGAAACTGCCCAAGGAGAAAAACCAAAAACAAAAACTAGATTTGGATGTTCACAGAAGCACTTCCATTTGGTCCCAAAGTTGAAATATTTTTTTAAATTACATAATGAAACCCTCCTTGATTCTATCTCCGTTGATTCGTTCTTGCTTAGCAATGAGAACACTGCACGGAATCAGATGAAGACCTTAGGGTCAAGCTTGCTCTGTGTAGATATAGGTACAGATACCCAAACCATGTGCTACGCTGGCCATACAAACAAAATACTTGGGGCTCAGACAAAAAAAGGAATTCATTTTGGCTGGACAAAACTGGGAGAAACTCTCTGAGAAGGTGGCATTTGAGTTGGGTCTTTCCCACAGGTGAAGGAGATGAGGGGAAAGAGGTGGGGGAGAGCCAGGAGGAGGGTGCACCCAGATCTGAGGACTGACACCCGAGACGGTCTCATTCTGCATGCCCAATGTGGCTAACTAAAGAGATTATTTCTTGTCAGACTTCACAAGGCATCCTGGGACATGTGTTCGGTCACATTGGCCATATCCAGCCCTAATGGCAGCCGCATCGAGTTGCAGCCCCTGTGGAGGCCTCATGGTTCCACAGCCCCCTGTCACAGAGGGTCTCAGAATCCCGTAGCAGTCTGCCAGGTACTGAGTGGATAGGCCTCCATCTCTGCTTATACCTTTAGGCCATCAAACCAGTAAGGTTGCCTCCGATCCAAAACAATGTTCTAGAGCAGGTTCCTGCAGGAATGACTGATAAGCACGTACAGAAATAAGCAGCTATATTCAGCACAGTGTTATCAGCCATAGACAGCATGGCTCTTAACTATAGCTAGTCATATGGTGGGCATGGTGACTGTAGTTAATAACACTGTACTGCATACTTAGAAGTTGCTAAGAGAGTAGATCTTAAAAGTTCTCATCACAAGAAAAAAATTCTGTGACTATGTGTGGTGATGGGTGTTAAGCAGACTTACTGAGGTGATCATATCACGATACATATAAATATTGAGTCATTCCATTGTATTCCTGAAGCTGTACGTTGGATGTCAATTATACCTCAATTTAAAACCAGCAGCAGCAGCGTCCACCAGGGGCCAGCATGAGCTTACCAAGATCAGTCTTGCTCGGATAGCCTGTTCTTTTCCTGACAGAATGACTACGTAGGCAGATGAAGGAGACTGCTCACACACCAGATCTGTACTTCTCTGGGCTGTTGGATACATCTCCTGTGGACAAGGGCAGAAATATAGGCTGGATGTCAGAACAATTGAGTCATGAGTTGAGGTTGGTAGTTGGTTAAACGATTGTACCAGAAGGGACAGAAATGGATCAAGGAGAGAGATTTCTAGGGAGAGAGAGCCCTCACCTAAATTTCTTTCATCTGTTTTATACAACTTTTTGTTGTTGTGGATTGATTTGGGTTAGGGTACTGAAGACCAGCTTACCTAATCTGCATGTGTTACAGCCGAGAGGAACTACAGTGGGATCCAAAATGATCTTAGGAAGCTAACAAAGACAAAGTTCAAAAGAGATAAGGTTCTGCACTTCGGCCCCCCAAATGAATCACAGAAATATAAATTGGGGGGCAAAGAAGTACACCTTAGATGGAAAGAATCCCACAGGTGAGTTTGCAGACAGTAAGCTTAATGAGGCTGGAGCCCTGGAAAAGCTGTTGTCCTTCTCCACCCCCGTGTCTGTTTCTACCCCTCCACTAACAAGTCCTTTATCTCTGGGTTTCCATCCGGGTTTCTAGAATCAACAAGTTGGACTAAATCTCCATGTCCCTGACAGCAGTAAATTTGAAGACCCAGCCCTTTACCTTCTCTGGAAGTGGGGTCAGCGTTCACTCCACTACCTTCTCAAGTGCCTTTCTGAGCTGCAGAACCTGGAAAGTTGGAAGGGATGAAGACTCCCTTGCCACGCGGTGTGGGGCCCAGCTGAGGTCTGGCCACTCGGAAGCCTTTGGACAACATACAGAAGGTGAAAGTGAAGAAGAGGCTGTACTTCGGTCACTTCTGTTCCTTCTGGAAACAGGGTGCAGAGGGTTTGGGGTTTTCCATAGCAGCCGTGGCAGAGATTCCAGCGTCCAGGATCTAGCTCAGCGGTGCTCAGAGGCAGGGCCCTGAGCATCCATTTCTTGGACTAGAGCAGACCAGGTTCCCTCCTGGTGCCCCCGAAATCATTGCTTCTTTTTTTATCTTATCATGGCTGTTTCTCTGATCACAGCTGTGTCCGAGTGGTCCTTGACTGGCGATTTTCTGATCATGGAAGGAGCAACATCTCCCACAGTGGCTTGATACTGGGAGGCTTCGCTGAAAACTCAAACTAGAATCTGTTTCTTCATCTATCCCAACTATTCTGTAGGCTGTTAAATACTATGTAATAAATTCCTTCCTGCTTCATCCAGCTAGAGTGGATTCTGTTCTTGAAAATTGAATGCTGATCAATATGACAGTATACTTTGTTTTTTTTTTTTTGAGTCCTGGAAGAGCACACACCAAATTGTTAGATGGTGGTGACCTCTGTAACCACCGGGGGGGGTGGGAAGGTGGCATCCGAAAGCAGACTTGAACATTTTTCTATATACTGTGACTTTTTAAAAATAGAGACAACATAGTCCCTCGTGAGGCTATGCTTAAAAAATTAAATAAGGTGGATGACTTGTATGTTGAAAGCACAATTTGTGGCATAATCAAAAGCAGCTTTTTAATCTTTTCATAATCCATTTAAAATGTATTCAATGGGTCAGGGGCGCCTGGGTGGCTCAGTCGTTAAGCGTCTATCTTCGGCTCGGGTCATGATCCCAGGGTCCTGGGATCGAGGTCCTGGGATTGAGCCCCGCATCGGGCTCCCTGCTCGGCAGGAAGCCTGCTTCTCCCTCTCCCACTCCCCCTGCTTGTGTTCCCTCTCTCGCTGTGTCTCTCTCTGTCAAATAAATAAAATCTCTTTAAAAAAAAAATGTATTCGATGGGTCAATCTTGCCCTGCTCCCAGCACTTTCCTAGCGGTATTGGCATCCATTGGGAGCTTGTTAGAAATGCTGGATCTCGGGCCCCACCTTGGACCCACTGAATTAGAACCTGCATCAGAAGAGCACTGGGTGACTCACATGTACATTAAGGTTTGAGACAATTCATGATTTTTCTGCTTCTCTTGATAATCGATAATCCTATAATGACTTTAGGTCACAAGCATAGTTTCAATTTATAAATTAGAATGCCCAGTCCTCCATGTTCGTCAGACCCCAATCTTAAATCAAAGATGACTCTTTGTCCTGCTTACCGAGCTGAGGTCCTGATGTGGGGAAGGAGCTTAATGGGTCTTCCTCCCCCTTTCCTCCTCCCCCATCCCCTCCCCCTACCTCTCTCATTAAGATGTTTCCCTTGGGTCTCACCTAAGCCAAAGTTGGAGAGAAGAGAGAAGGGAGGATGGGTAGGGAAACAGAAAGTTCTCATGTACCTGGGCAGTTTTCTGTTCTCTGAACTTGGCAGGTCACATAAGCCAATGCTTTTTCCCATGGGTACTTTTGTGGACTTTTTGGAGATGTTTATATCGGAGGACTGCTCTCTCTGGCCCTGTGTTCAAGGCAGAGGCCTCATGCATCTTGCCTCTAGGTGTTCACTTGCACCTCTCCCCTCAGCTCCTGGAATTCAGGTTCACCTTCAGCTTTTTGGTGACTTCGTCAACCCCTCCTGGTGGCCTTAGGTACAGGAACCAAGACAACCCCATGCCAGCTTGTAACCAAATTCAAGTTCATAGGCCCAATGTACAACAAAGACCATTACTGAGACATCAGGTATACAGCAAGGAAAGGGTTTATTCCAGAGGCCACGAAATGAGGAGACCGGAGGGCAAGCCTCAAATCAGCCTCCCCAAGGAGGAGAGTCAGGGATCTTTAAAGGCAAACGAAAAGCATAGCTGCAGCTGAGTTTATTAGTCTGTAGCTGGGAGTAGTCCCATTAACCCTATGAGTGCCGGTTTCAGGCTCTGTCTTTTAGGAACCATGGAAATACATAGAGGGCTTTGCTCCAGGATATTCTGTAGCACAGGCTGATCCCAAAACAAGCTCTTCTATGCTACAGCCACCTCTCACCTTAACCTTCTCAGGTGTGAGTCAGGCCCGGTTCCCTGTCGGTCTCCCAACTGAACACATTTCAGACCTCTCTGGGTGACTCCATGGGTATCTTCCTCATTAGGCTTGAGGGCGACCTGGGGGGCTTCCCACACCTTCGCACTATGAGGAAGAATTATCATGGGAACTCATATCATGGCAAAGGAATCTCTTTACAAATCCTCTCTCTTGGGGAACCTGGGTGGCTCAGTTGTTAAGCGTCTGCCTTCGGCTCAGGTCATGATCCCAGGGTCCTGGGATCGAGCCCCGCATCGGGCTCCCTGCTCGGCAGGAAGCCTGCTTCTCCCTCTCCCACTCCCCCTGCTTGTGTTCCCTCTCTCGCTGTGTCTCTCTCTGTCAAATAAATAAAATCTTAAAAAAAAAAATCCTCTCTCTTCCCCTTTTAATCTCCTCGATGTGACTACAGAGTCCAGAAGTCAGGGAATAGATCCTCCACCATTTCCTCTGTAAATTGTGCATGTGATAATCTGGTTTCAGAATTTCACATCTATTGTATCACGAAATATCACTTTAGACATCCCGTCACGAGTGCAATTGCTTGACTGTAAAAAATAAAAATAAAATCCTGCCTTCCTGCCTTATTCTCCCAGACACCCCCCCTCCTCCAAGGAACTGTAATCAGTTGTGGGTCCCACATTTTAAACCAGATAGAAAGCAGCTGGAGATGTGCTCAGAAAAGCCGGGATGGAGAAGGAACTGCAAATTAGGGACAGTTGAAAACACTGAAAAAAAACCAAACAAGAAAAAGAGTCTATCTTTAATAAAGCCTAAACATGACCTAATCAGAGTCTTTAAAATCTGTGAAGGGCTAACAAGAGGATCAGGAATTAGATTTGTCCTGTGTACCCCGAAGAGGTGCAGTGAATAAAAGTTATAACAAAACTGTTTCAAATTACATTTGAACCCAAGTCTGAACTCCTGAGCCAGGGTTCTAAACCTCTATACTCTGCTACCTCTAGGCCCAAAGCTAATTAGCTTGGCTATTACAATTTAACATGGTACATTGGGGGCATATTTACTTTAAGAGAGGAGGAGAATGGTAATCTCCCACATCACTGCAATAAGATGGGCTCCCTTGAACTGAAAAAGACAAAAGTGTATTACACCTATTCTTTTGCCTTAGATATAGCTGGATCAGGGATATACAGTTATATGAGGCCTCTTATTATGAGGAGAATATCAAGCATTGAAACCAATTATCTTTGCAGGTGTGGTGACTGGGGAATGAGCTAGGCTAATATGGGCTAACTGTAGCATATGTTGGAAATAAGAGCTCTACTTGGCCGAAAGTCGGCATTTAATAAGTAAGTATGGTCAGGAGTGCATTTCCCTTAGTTAACTACGGACCAGCCATCATGTAATTCAGAAGATGGGTGGGGCAGCGTTACAAACAGGGGCATTGACTCCAGAGGGACCGAACTGCTCAGCACTACATGACCCTAGGTTAGTCATGGTTCAGGACCCAATGGGAATATTAAACAGTGGATAAAGAGTTAAGAGGTTCTCTGGGTCTAATTAAGAAATAGCAGCATGATGGTGTGCTCTCTCGACTAGGGTAGGAGAGACAAGCCCTCTCATATATATCCAGTGGAAGTTCGAATTGCTACAATCTCTTTGAAGGATAATTTGACAACATCTATTAAAATACAATATAAAATCCAGCCATTCTACTTCCAAGAGTTTATCCCACAGATATATTCAAAGACATGTGTAAAGACGTAGGGGTGGGGCACCTGGGTGGCTCCGTTGGTTAAGCGTCCGACTCTTGATTTCGGCTCAGGTGATGATCTCAGGGTCATTGGATCAAGCCGTGTAGGGCTCTGCGCTCACTGGGGAGTCTGCTTGAGGATTCTCTCTCACTCTCTCTCTGCCCCTCCCCCAGAGTGTGTTCTCTCTGTCTCTCTCTCAAATAAATAAAAAAATAAATAAATCTTAAAAAAAAAAGACATAGGGGTAAGGATATTCACTGCAGCATAAAGTCAAACAGCAAATGTTTAGAATCATCTAATACTCTGTCGATAGGGACGGGCAGATGTCATCTCTCCAGGAATGATTTGTGAACCCCCACTTTGGTCTTAGTGTCCCTCCGCTGTGCTTCTAAGCATCTTAGCATCCTCTGTCTTAAAACTTCTAGTAATGAAAGAATCCATTTACTTGTCTTTGTCTCCCTGTAAGGTTTCTCTTATTTCCCTCATTTTTCTGATGAGGACACTTGGGCTCAGAAGGCTTGAGCAGCCCCCCATCGGGGTTGAGGCAAGAGTATATGCCAAGGTACAGTGGTGGGCGAGGGGCTGGGGTGTTGGGGAGAGAGCAAGTGGCCAGTGTCACTGCGGTACAGGGTGAATGGGCTCCATAGGCCACGATAGGGAGTTTGGACTTCAACCAGAGGATGTGATCCAATCTCTTAGGGAAAAAGTCATCAGTGTAGGACCCAAAGAGTTCCCCTTTTCCATAGAGTTAAGACGAGATAAGAAACTGAGACTCGGGGAGGCTGAGATCCAACTGGAACAACTTGCCAGGATCATCTCTGCTCTCTGATAGCAGACCTTTGGTTTCCTTGTCTGGAATCTGGGTTAAGGTCTGAGACCTGAGTCTGAGGCACTGAACTGATCCGGGAACCAGAGAGAAGCAACTTCCTCCCCAGGCTTCTCCAGCATGTTTTGCTATCATTTTTTGCTTTGGAATGAGCTCTAAGCTCTCCCAAATGCATATTGGAACCTCAGCCGGAAGCTGGATGAGGTCATTTTTTCCCCCAGAGGGGCATAGCCAGTAAGTTGCCTGTCTGATGTTTCCTGCTATTTTCGTAGTGTAGGCCTTCCTGGAGATCATTAACAGGTGTTATAGGGGATGATCTATGAGAGCTGGGGGTTTAAAACAGTGTTCTAGAGGACATATGAGTCAATCCCTCCCACCCCTGGCGAGACACACACACACAGAGAGAGAGAGAGAGAGAGAGAGAGAGAAAAGCTGCATCATGAATGATTTCCATTCTCATGCTTAAGTCTTGTTCTTCCCCATCTCCCACATCTCTAGTGCAAAAGGGAGGTTGGTGGCAGGACAGGAAGAAGGGTATTGCGGCTGCTAACAGGATGTTAGTGAAGGAGATACTGTCATACCAGCTCTCTTGTGAGTGGCTATGTCACTTTTTTTTTTCTCTCTTGAAAAATGATCAACTGGTTTCTTTGGCTTTTGCGGTTTTTGACTTGAGATCCTTTGATTACTAAGCTTCTTGGCACTAAAACTGGTCCCTTCCTATCTAATTCAGAGATGGCAGAAACTTCAGGTGAACAAAATCAGAAGGAGGAAGGACTCTCGCCCCCGGAGTAGTGTGGGGTTAGCCAGGGAAGTCATCTTCCAGGAGAGTTCTGAGAAGAGAGATGAGTTTGCTTTAGAAAGCCGGAAATCTGAACCACAGGGATTCTTGTAAACCAGAACCCAGTACTGGATTATAGGGGCCTGGACATGCCTTCTCAGGAATAAGCAAGTGTCCACTGAGATCAGTTTAATTGATTCTTCTTTTCTGATTTTAAATTGACATCTCCTCCAATAAGGCTTATTGATGCCTTCAGTAAAGAATGCTTCCAAATACCCATCCCAAATATCCAACAGGTTGAAGGACTTCTTAACAAGACTTTCAGGTTCTGACCGCCTTTTACTTCTCCATGTTCATCTCCTATCATCTTGTCCCTAAAATTCACCTCCCCACACAGAAACACACACAATTCTCCAACCCCTCTCAATTATTTGCAGCTCTGCAAACACACTAGGATCTTTCAAGTCTCCATGTGTTTGTTTCCACAGCCTACTCACCCTACTCTCAATCTTTTTCACATCTCCGCTTGAAATCTTACTCTTCTTTCAAGATTCAGCTTCCTTCTCTGAATTTCCCTAGTGTTTCAGAGAGCACCTATCACATTGCATTGTAATTTATGTGTGTACCTGCCTGTCTCTCTTGCTGCATAATTTCAGTGACTTTGTAATAATATGGTGACGAATCATACTAAGAAGAATATAATGAAGGATGTTGATGTCATTCTGGTTGATCACTCAAAAATAAAGGGGAAATTGGGTTGTGACAAGTTCAAGTAGATGTGAAAGATGGGAGGGTAGAGTTGTCAGCAGTTCTTAGCCTTAACAGTGCTGCTTACTTGATGAAGGGTGTGGACCCAGTGACCTTCTGGGAATAAGTCACCAGCCCTGCAGAGAACGAGTGGCTCTAGCAGGCAGATGGGGGACTCATGAAAATGGGGCTTGTGGTGAACATATCCCTGAGATGGCAATTGACATGGTGTCTTGCTTTCTTCCTTCAAGTAACAGTAAAGTCACCATGCAAGATGGGATATGGATCAGGTCATGTGTGTCTAGGTATGCTAGGGTTGAAGTGGCTCTTAGGGAAGTAAAAAAAAAAAATGCAAAAAACTAGAATTCTGCAATTTTAAGCATTTGTCTTAAAACTTCCTTCAAAGAAATTTCTAAATGCAAATAATACCACTTGTTTAAGTTATAGCTGAAGTGAGCCTGGCCAGAGTCCATCCGTCTGTCCAGCTACCCTGGGGCAAGAGGAACCAAAGGGCTCATTATCTCAATGACCTTAAACACCCATCTATTTCCTGTGCTGAAACGTGTACTGGGTGGGCATCTCTGAAAAGCTAAGGGTGACTAAATAAACTTGAAAACAGAAACTTCAAAACCAAGTAGAAAGTAACAGAAGGGGAGTCCTGTGACGGCAGGAAGAGATCAGAGGAAGGGCCCCGTGCTTACAGACTGCTCAAGTACGCTGCGACACCGAGATCGTCAGCCACCACACTTTATGGTGCTTCTATAACACGACCTCCAAGCAAGGGCACGCGAGCGAGATGGCTTCGCGAGGTCTCTGCCGGTGAAAAGGGAGGAGCCTGGAGAGGGGACAGTAGCGCCCCCGCCCCCTCAGCTCTCCACAATAGTGGTCTCTCGGGTTCCCGGGCTCACAGCAAAGTGGGAAGTGGGGGTCTCGAGCGGTTCCCTGTGCTCTGGGAAGGCCTGGAGCTCCTTTAACTCCAGGACCACCCGGCTCAGAAGGCCCTTGAGCAGCTGCATTTCTTGGAGCAGAAGGTCCACGTCGGGTTTCAGGTCTCCAGCGGATTGTTCCAAGGGCGTCGGCGGGGCGCAGGCCGGTGGCCCAGCAGTGGGGGCTCGGCCCGCGGGGAACTGCAGCCCCGATGAGGTGGTGTTGGGGACGGAGGTGACCGACAGGGCCGATCTGGACCCCGGGGGCTTTCTGAAGGAAAGCGGCTGGTTCCCCGGCGCCAACGCTGTGGCCTGTGGGACTGGGGCGGGGGTGGACGCCAAGTCCAGCGGAGAACCTGCGAACGCAGCACACGGCTCTCGCACGGCTTTCGCGGGAAGCGGGGCACACGGGCCAGAGGGGAGTAAGGAGGGCCGGGATGGAGTGAAGGGGTGAGGGAGGAGTGAAGAGGCAGGGATGGGGTGGAGAGGAGGGAGGAAGGGGGATGGGTGAGGAGGGCAGAGGGGATGGGGTGGAGAGGAGCGAGGGATGGGAGGGGTGAGGAGGAGGGAAGGGATGGAAAGGAGAGAGGAAGGGGAGGGGTGAGAAGTAGGAGGGGAGGAGGTGGGGAGGAGGGAACTCGGAGGCAAGGAGTGAGGAGGGCGGAGATGGTGAGCTGGGAGGGCCGGGTGGCGCGAGGGAGGCTCGGGGTGCGGAGGCGGAGGCGGGGCTGCCCGCCGGGGGTGGGGCGGGGGTGGTGGGATGGGTTGGGGGGAAAAGTCCTGGGAGGGTGCGGTCACTCACCGCGCCCGGGGAGCTGCAACCAAGGGCTGCGTTTCCGGACGCTCCGCGTGGCGGTAGCGGCCTCGCACCAGAACGACTCGAGCTCCTCGACCTCGGGCTCGGGAACCGTGTACTCGGCGCGCCAGTCGAAGCGGCGCACCGGGCGACTGTACTTGTAGAAGGCGAACTGCAGCGGCGTGTCGCGCTTCTGCGGGTGCAGGCGGGTCTCGCAGCGCACGGCCACCCCGCCGCGGGCCTCCGCCCGGCCGGTCACCCTCAGCACCGGCGCCGGAAACAGCTCTGCGGAGAGGGGTTCCGGGGGCTGAGGGTGCACGATGGGCCGGCGCAGGGGTCCGAGGGGACGAGGTCCCGCGTGTCCACGGCCCCGCGACCCCTCTGCCCTTTGGGCTTCCCTCGAGGGCTCCTCGAGGACCAGGGAACCGAGAAGGGGTGGGAGGAGGCTGTGTGTGCGCGCAGAGGGAGGGAGGAAAGCCTTCTGAAGTGTGGGGCAGGGGGCCAAGGCCTCGAAGGACCGGGAAAGTTCGCAGAGATGTGGGGGGAGACGGGGCCAGACGCTGCCTGTCACATCCCGACTGACACCCAGTTTGGATCCCCGGGCTAGAGGGGGTGGCCGCGTCCGCCTCGCGGGATGCTCGGAGCCGTTCCCTCGCCCCACTCGCACAGCGACCCCTACCACTGCCGCGCCTTCTGGCTGGGACTTGGATAGAGCTGCCCCCTATATGGAGTTACCACCCGGAGTAAGAAGCCGGAGGTATGCGGGAGGGAAGGGACAGTCGTCCCCACGCAGGCTGAGCATCAGGGGCGCCTTCACTGCGGAGGAGAGGCGAAAGCTTGTCCGGACTAGGGGAGAGATCCGCTGCGCGGCCGCTACTTGAACCTCCGCCCTCCCTGCCCGCCTTGGTTCCTGTCCCAGAATTTCCCAGCGCTCGTTGGCCTCCCTCCCGGGCCCCAGGTGTCCCCCACCTTGCACGGTCACGGCCACCTTAGCGGAGAACATGGGCGCGCCCTCCACCGGGATACGCATGGTGCCGGAGCACTGGTAGCGCCCGCTGTCGGCGGCGCGCGCCTGCGGCACGGTGTAGCCGGCGCCGGAGGGGAAGTAGCGCACCGCCTTGCCGTCGTGGTAGTAGTGAAGCTTGTAGACCACCTTGTCGTACCAGCCGCGGCAGCGCAGCACCAGCGGCTCGCCCTCGAACACCGCGGCGTAGGGCACTTGCAGGATCAGCCAGTCTACGACAGTCACCACCGACAGGCCTGACTCCAAGAGACGTCCAGCCCTGGGGGTCTCCCTTTCCTCTCCCTGCTGCCCGACCCCGCACGGTGGCGCGCCTCCTCCCCACTTAATACGCGGCAGGCAGGCGCCCCAGGGGCCTCAGAGCTGGATGCATCGGGAGGCGAGGGGAGAGCAAAGCCAGCGGGCCCGTCTTTCCTTAGGGATGAGGAAGGCAAAGATGGCCTGGTTCTAGGTTCCAGCCTCATCGAAAAGTAATGGCCATCAGAATCAAGTTTACACTTCCCAGGATGCCCTAGGGGCCTTCTTCACCTGGGCCCTGTTTACCTTTCCAGCACCATCTCAGTACTGTCGCCTGTCCAGTGTCTCCCTCACTGTCCCCACCTCCCACTCCTAATGCAGGCTAAGTCCAGCCACGCCCAGCATACATATTGGGAGCACTGGCCCTGCTCTGAGCCCAGGGCCTTTGTCAAGAAGATCCCCCCCCACACCTGTTTTAGTTAAGACCCACTTGTCCTGCAGGTCTAGCCTTAGATCTTTTCTCCTCCAGAAAACTTCCCCAACCCGGCTGGACAGCCTTAGGTACTGCCCACAGCACCCCAAATTTGCTGATCACCATTGTCATCATACCTGATGCTTACATAACCCTAATATGTTCCGGATGCCATTTGAGGAGTTTTACTTTGAGAAAGAATTCTGCAAGTAACAGCCACAATCTGTAGACCACTCTATTCCACAATCCGTAACCACCTTCTCTCATGGCCAGTATCTTATCTGAACTATCAATTTCCAAACAACAAACCACAGAGTATAGACATGAAGTGTATGTAGATACTAATAGTGTGATGATCTTTGAATTCTGAATACAAATTGTGGCCTATCTGGCTAAGATGACATAATATTTCCTACAAAGTAGCCACTCCTGTACTCTAAAGAACAAGTTATTGCTATTTTCTTATCCTGCTTTGGAACGCTTTAAGTAACCCCAAGAAGTCAGTTTCTGAATTGAGCCCTATGTACACATGCGTATGTCTGCAATAGATTTTTAAGCGCTTTGTTCCACTGCTGCTCTTTTTTTTCTTTAACAGTGTGTCATAATCCATTTTTCATCCTCACAACAACCAAAGAGACAGATACAACTATTGTCCCTATTTTACTGCTGGGAAGCACAGAGAAGCATCGTGCTGTTCAATCAGGAGTAATTCTCCCAGCTGCATGCAGCCTGCCCAGGGACCCTCACTCCCCACCCCACCCCCACCTTGCTCTGCCCTTTCCTTCCCTGACCCCTCCCCCCGAAGTTCCCTGTCCAGTACCCCAGGTCTTCAGAGCCTCTGCCCTTCTGAGCTAGTCTCATAAATAAGCACAAGTGTTTATTGCCTCCCTCTTGGGCAGAGGGGTGAGGGGACCTTTGGGGTCAGACAAGCCTTACCGCATCTCTCACATAGTACCATGCAGGGCCCCGCCTGCTGCAGAGACCCAAGATAGTCCCCATTTCGTGCCCCAGTGGGAGTGGCCTGGTGTCCTCTCTCACTGGAGGGCCAGTATGGCCAGAGGAGATGTGTGGAACGCCTGCCCCCATACTCAAACACTCACCGTTGGAAACAGAGAGGTGGATGGGGTCACTGACAGGTGCTCCCCGTGTCTGGCATCGATACACCCCTGGTGTCTGCACCTCGATGCTCTTCTTGTGAGAGGGCAGAAGGAGGTGGCCCAGGTACCAGAGAGTGCTGATGGGCCGGAGATCCAGCAGCGGAGGGTGGTACCCATCACAGCGCAAGGTCACCCGCTCCCCCTTAAAGATTGTGGTCCAGGGCGGGTGTAGAGACAATATGGGCTTCTCCAGAGTAGCTGGGGGTATGTGTGAGAGGGGGCAATGTGGGAAAGAGAATCAAGGTGAGGTGCCCAGAATGTGGCCTGAGGTTGGCAAATCTGAGAAAATTCCAGCTTCCAGGAATTGAGCCCTATGTACACATGTGTATGCAATAGATTTTCCTGCCTACATGACTAAACCCATCCCCATGGCAGGACACACCACACGGGACTACAAGCTACCAGTACCCATTTCGAAGTGATTAGAGGCAAACTGAGTCACAGGGATTGGGGAGAAACGTGGGAAGAGACAGTGTCCCGCAACGGCCAGGAAGTGGGGAGCACTTAGGGGGGTTGGTGTGGAAGTTGTTGAAAATTGGGCTGAGGGATGTGGAAGACTCACCAGCCCGCCCGCCGCTTGGAACTGCAAAACGAGAATTGAAGAACAGTGTCATGTCGGGGATGAGAGGAAAGTAAGGGCCCCCTTCACCATAGGAAAATCCCCAGGGGTCTCAAGACCTGTTTTCCTTCTGCTTTCAGTTTCCCTGGCTCTGAGAAAACCCCCTTCTCTTTATCCTTGAAAAATAGTGAACTGCTGTTTGGAATCCAGGAATATCCCCCCAACACACACACACACACACACACACACACACACACACACCCCACACACACTCTGGCCCCCACTCTCTCCCACAGCCAGTCCTTACGCCACTGTTGACGCACTGAGGACTCACCCAGGAGCAGAAGGGCTGTCAGCGCCCACATGATGGACCCACCTGCAGCAGCAGCAGGACGATGTCTGCAATAAATTTTTTTTTAAAGATTTTATTTATTTGATAGAGAGAGACACAGTGAGAGAGGGAACACAAGCAGCGGGAGTGGGAGAGGGAGAAGCAGGCTTCCTGCTGAGCAGGGAGCCCGATGCGGGGCTCGATCCCAGGACTCCGGGATCATGACGTGAGCCGAAGGCAGACGCTTAACGAGCCACCCAGGCGCCCCTGCAATAAATTTTTAAGCGCTTTGTTCAACTGCTGCTCTCTTTTTTCCTTAACAACACGTCGTAATTCATTTTTCATCCTCACAGCAACCAAAGAGACAGATACAATTATTGTCTCTATTTTACTGCTGGAAAGGCTGACTGATGTTGACCACTGAGCCCTGGGGGACAGTGCTGCTCTCTCCCACCCATTCCTAATTCCTGAAGATGGTGACTGGAGACAGCAGGACACAGGCTGGATAAGTGTCCGCCCTCAGGTGTCCAAGGCACCAGGCACCATCCCACCTACCACCCCTGAAGCCACCTCACGTCTCAGGCCAGCCCCAACCCCTGTAGAGAAGGCGTGCAGAGCAGAGTCTATGCCCTCTGCAGCCCAAGAAAGCCACATAGAACCCCAGATGGTGGCAGGTCCCCTTCAGGCTTCCTTTGACATCCTCCTCCCATCCCACCTCCTCCCTACCTTCCAGCTGGCCCTGTAAGCCTCAATTGAAGAAAATACCTCCCCATGTCCTCAAGGTCTACCTGCAGCCTTTATGCTGCTCACTCCCTGATGGTGTGAGGCCTTGGGAGGTCGGCACTGGGCTCCCTGCGCCCAGAGCTCGCAGCCTCCCACAGATGAGCTGGACAGAAGGATATGATTCGCCAACCAACTTGTGTGTCACTGTCTTCCAAAGTTCCAGTTAAGAAGGGAAATGCAATGTGTTACCCCTTTTTTCTCCCTTCCTGAAAACTTAAACCTGAAAAGTTTAAAGTCCTGGATGGAGAAAAAGTCCTGGATGGAGAAAAAGATCCAACTCGGGGCAAATGCAGATGGAGCATTTCCTGGATGGGGCAAAGTCCTGGATGGAGAAAAAGATCCAACTCGGGGAAAATGCAGAAGTCCAGAATAAAGATATGTTGGGTGGGAGATTCTTCAAGCCTGATTCTGAGCACTGTATGATAGGAACCCTATCGATAAGTCTAGAGATTTTCGGGAAGACTATACACCTCATGAATATTTGGTGTAATAAGGTTTCTTGCGGAATCTGGGAAAGAGGCTGAGATCTGTGTTCTGAGTGATAAGAAGCCAAAATAGAGACTGCTTGTGCAGAGCAAGGGACCACTGACAGGTGCATCACATCCTTACCATAGAGGTGGTGACCTGGTGCAGGAGTCAGTCTCCTGGGGCATGATGTGGGGAGGCTGTGGATGATGTGAGAGGCCCACACTGGTCTTGGAGGCGTGTGGGGAAGCCTGGCAGCATTGTCTAGCCCGGGCACCCCTAAAGCAGGCAGTTTATAAATCTCTGTTCCTATTATCCAGTTCCTCTCTCCCTCCCTCCCTCCTGAGCCCCTTATCAAGTACCTCCCTACTTTTCAGACCCATATGACTATCTGTCATTTATCAAAACCTGCTCTCAAACAGGATCTGAAATGGCCAGCATACCTTAAACGACCAATCACATTTCCCTAAGAGGCATTTGCATTTTTAACAAAAACTGGCATATTAAAGGAAACTATGAGGGAATTCTCAGAGTGGAGCTTTGGCCATGAGCAAGCAAGAGGGGGGAGACTGTGTTTAAGAGAGTTGACAGCGTCTGATAGTCCTTTTCCTCCTTGCCAGAGAGTTCCAGAGGAAGGAGCTGCCCAGTACTGTACTACCACAGGTGAGGACAGGAGACGGTCCAAGGAGACATACAATCAGGTTGGAAAATTCATTAAGTATTTACATGAGAATTCAGGCTCCCCATTGCTTCGGGTATGATCACATGGCTCGAAAAGCACGAAAATTAGAGCTGGGAGGTCAGATCTGAGAAGTTTCTGAGGGGCTGATGCAGTGACTTCTCTGCCCCAGGTAAGGAGTCCTGGCAATGGGGCATGGCTGGGGGAGGCTTGCAGGGATGGTTAGAGGGAAGGAAGGCACAAGTGAGCGGAGATGCAGTAGGAGGAGATCACTGGGGTGGGTAGAAAGCAATTTGCTCATTTCTGAGGGTTTAAGTTTTCAGGAAGGGAGAAAAAAGGGGTAACACATTGCATTTCCCTTCTTAACTGAAGGGAATTTCTAATTCTTCACCCCTTTGCTATGCAGAGAAATGTAGCCCACGGCGGACACCATCTTCCTGCGTTTCCTCCTGACAAGGGGCCGTTGAGGAACGATTATTAGTAACCAAGGTGATAGAGCTGGGATGTGAGTAGAAGTCCATCTCGCTCCCAAATGTGCTCTCTGTCTCTCCTGCTCACAGCAGTTTGTCATCCCAGACTCTTCAGGTGCCCTCTCTAGTTCTATTATTTATTTTTTTACCTCTATCCACACTACCCTTCTCCTCTGCTCCACAAGAGCACGCATCGCATGGCACTTACCGGATGAGTCTGGACACACACATAGGTTTATCCCTGAGAAATGTCTCGTGTTATTGATTTACATAAATGGTATTGTGTTCTAGGTATTATTTTCTCTTTTAGAACAAAAGCCAGAGTTAAGAGGAATTTGCCCCCCCCCCCCCCCTTGTTCTCCTGCATCTATGATTGAGCTGGGATATCTCATCTCATCTTCTCTGGCCCTTGCACTGGGATTTACACCAACAGCTTTCCTGCTTCTCAGGCCTTTGGACTCGGACTGAATTATATTTTCCTGGGTCTCCAGCTTGCAGATGCCAGATCATGGGACTTCTCAGGTTCCATAATCTCATGAAGCAATTCCTCATTCTCTCTCTCTCTTTCTCTCTCTCTCTCATTCTCTCCCAGCCTCTGACAACCACCATTCTATTCTCTACTTCTGAGTCTGACTATTTTAGATTCCACACATAAATGAGATCATGCAATATTTGTCTTTCTGTATCTGGCTTATTTCGCTTAGCGGAATGTCTTCCAAGTTCATCCATGTTGTTGTGAATGGCAGGATTTTCCCATACATACATAAATCTCACATTTTTTTCATCCATTCATCTTTTGATAGACATTTAGCATTTAGGTTATTTCTATACTTTGGCTATTGTGAATAGTGCTTCATCGAACATGGGAGTGCAGATATCTCTTTGAGATACTGACTTCATTTCCTTTGAATATACACCCAGAAGTGGGATTCCTGTTCATAAGATAGTTCTTTTTTTTTTTTTTAAGATTTTATTTATTCATTTGAGAGAGAGAGCACGGGGTGGGGGGCAGGGAGGGGCAGAGAGGAAGGAAGAGGCAGACTCCTCACTGAGCAGGGAGCTGAACATGGGGCTCGATCCCAGGACCTGGAGATCATGACCTGAGCCCAAAGCAGACGCTTAACCATCTGCACCGCCCAGGTGCCCCAGTTTTTTTTTTTTTTTTTTTAAGTTTTATTTCTTTATTTGAAAGAGAGAGAGCGAGAGCGGGGGCAGTGGCAGAGGGAGAGTGAGAGAGAGAATCTCAAGCAGACTCTACACTGAGCGCAGAGCCCAACAAGGGGCTCGATCTCACGATCCTGAGATCATGACCTGAGCCAAAATCAAAAGTTGGCTGCTTAACCCATTGCGCCACCCAGGTGCCCCTCATAAGATAGTTCTATTTTTAATTTTTTGAGGAACCCCCGTACTGTTTTGCACAGTGGCTGCAGGAGTTTGCATTCCCATCAGCAGTGCACAGGGCTCAACACTTGTTACTTCTTGTCTTTTTGATATTAACCATTCTCACAGGTGTGCGGTGATATCTCCTAGTGGTTTTGATTTGCATTTCCCTGATGACTGGTGATGTTGAGCACTTTTCACGTACCTGATGCCCATTTGTTGGTTTTATTTTGAGAAATGTCTATTCAGGTCCTTTGCCCATTTTTAAATCAAGTTATTTGGGTGGTTTTTTTTGTTTTTGTTTTTTGTTTTTGCTACTTAATTGTAGGAGTCCCTTATATATTTTGGATGTTAATGCCTTATCAGATATATGGTTTGCAGATATTTGCTCCCATATCATAGGTTCCCTTTTCACTCTGCTTACTGTTTCCTTCGTTGTGCGGTTGTTTTTTCTCCCCCAGACGTATAACAGAATAAAGGAACATGTAACACAATCCACTTAGACTTTATAAACTTCAGTTGAACTCTTCTTTGAGAGCAGAGATCATGTTAAATTTATATTCTTTTTTTCCTATAGCACCTTCTTTTTTTCTAACAACACAATACTCTGTACATAAATGTCAAATTAAATGAAGCTTCTTCCGTATTGAAAAAAATTAGCTATTTTGTCTGACCTGATTAAGGCTGAGAAAAGTGTGTGAAACACACACAGTCGTGACTTTCAGGTCAACGAACAAACAAAAGTTCACCGAATCCAGCAATACTGAGGGTACGTTGGGGCAGTCTTTAACAGGTTGGAATGGTTACTTGAGGATCAATAAAGGAAAGAACTACTCCACATAGTAGGTAATAAACTTGGCTTTTATTACCTCTAAGAAAAGATGAAGGCAGAAAACACACAGGAACTTGAAGATTTAGAGAAATATGTATATTTAAAGGAGGCCTAAATTCCTACTCAGAGAAGATTTTAAAAATTACTAATAATTTATATCTACTTATGTGTTTCTCCCTCATGGTCTTCCCAATCAGCCCCTCAAAGGTAACTACCATCCTGACCTTGGTATTTCCATGTTCATGCTTTTTTAAAAGGTTTATCCTATGTATGTGTAAATGCCTAAACAATATATTGTTGTACTTGTTTTTAAACTTTGTGTAAAGGGCATCTTACTATGTGATATCTTCTGGGATTTGCTTTTTCCCCTCAATGTTATATTCCTGATATTTTTTATGTTGCTTCACTTTAGCTATGGTTTATTAATTTTTACTGTTGTATAGTATTCCGCTCTGTGAAAACAGCACAATTTATCCATTTTTCTGTTGGTGGACAACTGAATTTATTCCAAAATTTTGCTTTTACAGGTAGTGTTATTATGAACACTATTATACTTGTCTTCTGACACACATACACTAAAATTTATTTTGGGCATATACACCCAGGCATTGGCTTCAACTTTACAAGATAATGGATGTGCTTACTATCTAACATTGACTTCAGAAACAAAATCTAACATGGTGCACTGGGACCTCTGTGGATTACAGAATCCTAAACTGTACAGGCCATAAATGTGACCCAGTGTAACAATTCATCTTCCCCACCCCCTCTCAAACTCCTCAGGCTAGACGGGCAGATGGAGACAAGTAAAACTCCTCCCCCACATTCTTTAAGCTTTGTTTTTTGCCTTCCTCACCCCTGATGCTGAAAGATCCTCTCCTTGAGGCTTCCAAGTCCTTGACTAGGCTGGGTCCCCTGGGCAGAGTCTGGAGATTTTGGTGATGCCAGACATGCCACTCATCCTCTAAGGTCCAGCTTAATTTCCATCTCCTTCAAGATACTTTCCCTTATGCTGGCCCAACTTAATTCAACTAAACAGAATTTTAGAGCTTAACTATGCTTCATTAAACTACAAACCAAAGAATCAATGTGGCACAAAGAGCTCAAGGAGCTCTCAAAGGGCTCACTCTCCAATGAAGAGAAATAAGATAATAAAAAATTCAGATGCAGTGTGATGATAGAGGTGCACACAGACACATGGATGAGGAATGCAGAGCTGACACTTATCTCAGTTAGCTGCATCCATGACTTCCTTCCCGGATCTCTGATAGCTTTTATAATCTGTACATGAATTCCTTGTTCAGCAGGAGAGCTTGCAGGATGCATTCATGACAATGGTACCACGAGCTGAAATCAACTCCATGTGGAATGGTTCTAACAGAGTATCTTTAGAAGTATACCCAGCATGGTCCTCTGGCAATTGAGCTTCCATGTTTTCAAATTCACCAAAGTCATGAGATACCTCTGGTCATCCTTTCTTACAACTCCCATTCACACAGCTGTGAGTTGATCCTCTCAGGCTACAAAGATGTTTATGGACTTTTACCAATTCCCAACTGCCTCCTGGTCCTTCCCCCTTGAAGATATTAGGAACCACCATAAAACTCAAATTTTAATATCCAGCATGATTCTATTCCTTTGTTTCTTTGTGGAATGTCATCACATGCACGTTTTTGTAAATCACTGTAGGTCAGTATTGCACAGAATAAATGGCACAAAGAAAGAATATGGTGGATAACATCATACCACGTGATTTAGGATAACATGGTAGAACGCTCATTGGTTGAGGTCATTACAAAATGGTGTGCAAATTCATTGACCAAAGGTTACTGTAGAGTCTCTCAAGCTGTCTTTCATTGGCTGTGAATGTCCAATGGCAGTCCAAACGTAGAAAGAAGCATTATTATGGTACCGAAATAGACTACATATATGTCTTTGAAGAAAAATATTTCAGAGACAAGTATATTAAAACCAATAATTGCTGTTTTGGCAATGTTATGCTTGATCATATATATTTCTGAGTCTAGTAGGATCCTGTGGGAAATTTTTACATACCCCGCTTTTATTGCTTTATGGAAAAGGGTTATGACTGCTCCTCTATCCCAAAGTCTAAACCCTCAGAGACACTATCTTAGGAGTATCCTTAACACAGCACAAACTTTAATATGTAGTAGAGGCCAGCAAAATACCAATTTGTAATTAATATTTGCTGATGATGCTGGAGGGGGCAGCAAATAGAAGAGGCAAAGGTCCACCCCAGAGTCTAACACCTAGCTTCCACAAGGTTGAAGTTTCTTAATCTCAGCACTACTGACATTTTGGGCCAGATAATCCTTTGTTGTGGGGGCTGCCTAGTGTGTTACCTCATGTTTAGCAGCATCCTTGGCTTCTACTCACTAGATGCCAGTAGCACCGCCCCCACAATATGCAGACCAAAAATGTCTCTAGACATTGCCACAATATGCAGACCAAAAATGTCTCTAGACATTGCTGGACATTCCCCTTTGGTGGAGGTGGGGGATTGCCTCCAATTGAGACTGCTGCATTAAATCCATCTCATTGATTTTCTTTCAATCGCCAGATTCTGGTCGGGGCAAAAGAAGGCAACTCCTGGTCTAGAGAGATCAGGGTTGTTATGTCATGTTATGAGAGAATATAAAATTATAGCTAAATTCTGAGGATCACTCTGTGCACATTTATTTACACTCATCTATCTCAGTTACTCTAACAAAATACTGGACAATTTGTAAGACTATTTATGGGTATATATAGGACAGAAAGAGGAAAAGTAGAAAAAGTTGAATTTATTGGGAGTAGTTGAGCAATACTGCAAATGAATTATTTACTCATACTTGGCAGAACGCTTTGTGGTCTCAAGCTTCAGGAGGGCAGATAAGTCCCTCAGCTCCATGACTAGGTGACCAAGGAGAGCTCTTATATCCTGCATTTGTTTGAGAAGAATGCCCATCTGGTGATACAGATGGGGGTCTGGCACCTGCAGAGGAGAGGAGAAGCCTGGATCCTTAGAAGGGGTGGACAGTGGAGGCTGAAGTCCAGGAGAGGCTGTTGGAGTAGATTCTGGAACAGCTAATTTCTGAGGAGCTGGATTCAAGGTGGGGGATGCAGTAGAGCTGGAGGGACCTGTATTATGGGGTAAGAGGCACATGTAAGAGTGAAATCTGACTCTGGCCCTAACCTCATATTCGTGGTCAATCTTTCTTTGTTTTCTGAAAGTGGCTATGGGGTCCAATGGCAGCCGAGGTTTGAGAATTCCCTCATGGTTAAAATTTGAATCGGAGGCTTGGCTACCACAGTTTGAAAATCTTCAGTGATGAGGCTTCATCATTACAGGGCTATAGATATTAGCCAATTCTTACTCTCTCAAGGCAGAACCTAATTCCCTGTAGTGTGGATGTAGTAACTGGTCCTAGGTCAACATCTTCACTGTATATGACATTAGTGTAATTCCTCATCTTTGTGCCAGCCTTCAGTGTTTTGAGGACACCTCCATTGGCCCCTTGGATCACCTCCTCTTCAAGATGAGTATCTTCCACTCCCCTCCCCCCATTATTTTTCTTATGACATGGCTTCAAGCCCCCTCATTACCCTGGATACCACCTCTTCTGGATAAATTATTTCAGGTCAAATGCATACTTTTTAATTGGGGGTCCCTGAACTGAACATAAACTCCAGACTACCTCATCTTCATTCTAGATACTATATTCCTGCAGATGCCCAGAGTTCATGTTGGGAGAATAAGGTCTATGGGGCAGCAGCTGTGGAGCTGGCTCAGGTCTTTCTTGGTTTGGTGAGGGTGTGCACTGTGGTCTGAGGGAGAAGTTCCCTATCTGTGCTCTCTTCCATCCCCAGGGACTCTGGCTTATTGTTCCTGCTTCCTCTGTGTCCTTTCTTAACCTGCTCATACCAAACGCCAGCTCATGGGTCCAATCTTTCCCTCACTTTTCATACACACCAGACAAATACACACTAACTTACCCTGCACCCGGATCTCCAGCTTGGAGCTCTGTTTCCAAACTTGGTTGTCCTCAGTGACTGCTTCACACCAGTAGGACCCAGAGTGTGCCTCTGAAGCTGTGGGGATCTGGAATTCTGGGGAGAGGCCCCTGCCACGCACTGTCCTGCTGTCCTTGTAGAAGGAGAAGAAGAGGCGGGCGGTTGACCTCTGCAGGGGCAGCTTTGTCTGACAGCTCAGGGTCACTGGGTCCCCCTCTTTGGGCTCAGCTGAGGGGGTGGCTCTGAGAAGTGGGGCTGGAAACAGTTCTGAGGGAGAGAGAGGTGAGAAAGAAGAGCTCAGCCATCCTACATTCAGGTGGACCCATGCCAGGTAAAGAACCCAGCCACACTTTCCTCCCCCTATTTCCATCAGGAATGAACACTCTTAGTAAAGCTGCATTTGAACTTTTCAAATCTTCTCTCTCTTCAACTAGAAAAGATTAGAAAAGACCCAGAGATGGGCAAATCTGACAATAGTCCAGACGCCCAATCAGTGAACACTGGGAAGCATGGCTCTGTAGGATAGAGCTGTGGGAAGCATACTAAATGGGGAGAGGGCTGAATGACTTGAGAATGCAATGCTGAGATGCTGCCCCTCCTGAAGCCCAAACTGGGCATTTGCCAGCAACACGTTCCTTAGCCTTCGGTGATCTTGCCACCTCTAGTGAAAGACAGTCTTGGTCCCTCTGTGTCTCCCCACCTGCCTCTGCCACAAAGACATTCCCTTCAGCTCTCACCTTGGACCTTGATAGCCACGGGAGATGCTGTTTCTGGGCTCCCGGGACCAGGGCTCCTGAAGATACCACTGCAGTGATAGTGCCCGCTGTCAGCCTGTCGCACCACAGCAATGGAGAATTCCCTATTAGGTCCAGGGGGACCCATTGCTGAGCCATCTCGGTAGAAGGTCACCTGGGTCAGTGGCCAGTCTTGCCAGGCCTGGCAGCGTAGAATCAGTGGGTCTCCTTCAAATATAGGGCTGACTGGACCTTGGAGGATCACCCAGTCTGTGGCCAAAGCAGAATTGAGTGTGACCCACTGCCTTCCTTGGGAGTTCCCTGTGCTACCCACATAGACTCCCCCTAAGCTTTCTCTGAGGGTCCAGGTAATTCTCGCCCCTAGTTGGGAATGTAGAACAACTTCTCTAAGGCCTAAGACTGAGGGAACCTTGGCTTTTGGGCTGAATATGGGGAAGATGGCACAGTAATCCCCCGTTATCCACAGTTTTGCTTTCCATGGTCAATTGCAGTCCAGAAGCAAATGATTCTCCTTCTGACATATCATCAGAAGATCAATAGTAGCCTAATACTACATCACAATGCCTGTGTCATTCCCCTCACTGATCAAGTAGGCATTTTATCATCTCACATTATCACAAGATAGGTAAGTATCAGTACAATAAGGTATTTTGGGAGAGGGAGAGACCATTCTCATAACTTTTACCATAGTACATTGTTATAACTATTCTATTTTATTATTAGGTATTGTTGGTAATCTCTCACTGATCTCTTACCGTGCCTAATTTATACTTTACTATAGGTATGTAGGTACAAAAAAAACTTAATATATTTAGACTTTCGTACTCCCTGCAGTTTCAGGTATCCACTGGGTGTTCTGGAACATATCCTCCATGGATAAGGGGCAGGGGGAGCTACTGTATCTCATCCCATGGCCAGTTTCCTGGGGGCGCCTTCCTGAGTGGGCTGGCGGGCTAAACAGGCAGGTTTGGGAAATGGGAGAAAGAGAAAGCCTATACAAGTCAGTCCTTCCCGAGACCTCACCGTAAGACACAATCAGATGGAAGGGTTTACTGAAAGTGTAGCCCTTGACCTGGAAGTCAACTTCCCTTGGGTCCGTCGAGTCCTCCTGGGTATCGCAGCTGCTGTCCTGGGTCCTGACCGGTCCTTCACATTGCAGCATCTCAAAACCGGCAGCTGAGGAGGGCATGGTTTGAGAACCAGAAAACAATGCTGTGATTTGGAGGAAGAAGGCAGAAACTGCCCTCTACAAGGGAATCTCCAGGAGAATCATCCTTTTTAGAGTGAGAAGGAAGATGAAAACAATGCTGTGACTTGGAGGAAGGAGACAGAAACTGCCCTCTATAAGGGAATCTCCAGGGGAATCATCCTTTTTAGAGTGAGAAGGGAAGATGCCAAAACCCATGTGGGTCTCTTGACCCAATACTTTTGAGTTGATTCACTGGTTTTCAAGTGCTTTCAGTGAATGGACCATGGTATGGGGAAGAGGGCGGGGAGAGAATGGCAGAATGTGAACTCACCAGCATGATATCCAGCTGCTGGTGCAGGAAACCAGAGGCCAAAGGCAACAATGACCCCAGAGCAGGTAGACACAGGACACAAGGGAAAGGGAGATGATTAGATTTTAACACTCACCGGGGGGTGTTTATCGTAAGCCATACACCACTAGGCATTTTTACACATGATTTTACTTAATCTTGATGAGATTTCTAGGTATGTGATTTCACTCCCAATTTTATAAATCTAAGAGAAACAGGCTTAGGATAGTTTGACAACTTACCCAAAATTTCAAAAGGGAGTAGGGAATGGAGCAAGAAAGGAAGGTATGTCTGAGTCCAAAATCAGTGTTCACTGTTTAGATTTGATCAACAGTAGGTCTCGGACCTTCCTTGGGGGTTTCCTTCCAAATTTTCATTTTCTCAAAATTCCCTTGGCTGTTCATCCATGAATACATTACCTACCAATTAACTTCCAGTACCTAGCAGTGTCTCCTCCTTCCTTGCTACCTCCTTTCGGGTCTTCATTTTTCAGCCATCTCTACCTTGATGTCCTCTGTCCCTTAAACTTCCCATGGCAACTGTAGAGCCCTTCCTATGTCCTTCTCTCCACTCCAAACCTCTGCTCCCAGTCTGTCCTGGTAACTATGGAACAATTCTTTCTCTGCTTCCAGGTTAAAACTTAGAGTTAAGGATTTCTCATTGTATCTCCTCAATCTATCTCTTAGCTCCATGATTGACTCAGGCAAGGTTAATTTCCATTCTTCTCATTTTCATGACTGCTTCTTGTCCCTTAATCCCTCTCCCCTTCTTCTGGTCCCATGGCCATTCACATATACTCAATTCTTCTCTCCATTCTTTCCTGGTTTACTTGCCTTTGTTTCATTCCACTCCCTAAGACCCAAAACTCTTCTTTGACCCTGTAACTTCCCCTAGCAACGCCCCTTTCCACTTCCTAATTCTCATTACATCAGTACCAGGTGTTTTCTTTAGATCCTCCTTCAGCTCCCTTCACCACCCTGCTGCTACCTTTTTCAGTTCCTCTGCTGTCATTCAACTAGACTCAGCCTCCACTCCTTTTTGAACATGAACTTGTGGGTTGCTAGGCACTTTCACTCACTAAATTATGAGGTAGGTATTAGTCTCATTTTATGAATAAGAAAATGGAATTAGAGGGGTGCCTGGGTGACTCAGCTGGTGAAGCGTCTGCCTTCGGCTCAGGTCATGATCCCAGGGTCCTGGGATCTCTGCTCAGCAGAAAGTCGGCTTCTCTCTCTCCCTCTGCCCCTCCCCCCAACTTGTGTTCATGTGCACGTGCACTCTCTCTTTCTCTCTCTCTCTCAAATAAATAAAATCTTAAAAAAAAAAGAAAATGGAATTAGAGATATCAAAAGTGAATTTTCCAAGGTGACAGAGAGTTGGTTAATAGAAGAAGAACGGGGGCGCCTGGGTGGCTCAGATGGTTAAGCGTCTGCCTTCAGCTCAGGTCATGATCCCAGGGTCCTGGGATCGAGTCCCGCATCGGGCTCTCTGCTCCTTGGGAGCCTGCTTCTCCCTCTGCCTCTCTCTCTCTCTGTCTCTCATGAATAAATAAATAAAATCTTAAAATAAAATAAAAAAAAAAATAGAAGAAGAACGGCTTAAAACCAGTGTCTGGAGTTCTTGCCACAATACCAGTGCTGTATCTTCGTAGTCACCCAGTCCTGTTTCTACGAGTTCAATAAAATGATTCAACAAAATTTTTGTGCAGGGAACAAGGCAGATGCTAAAAATTCAAACAAATTCGACAAGGTTAAAAAACAAAAACAAGGGTGCCTGGGTGGCTCAGTTGGTTAAGCGACTGCCTTCGGCTGGGGTCATGATCCTGGAGTCCCAGGATAGAGTCCCGCATCGGGCTCCCTGCTCAGCAGGGAGTCTGCTTCTCCCTCTCCCGCTCCCCCCTCTTGTGCTCTCTCTCTCTCTTACTCTCTCTCTCAAATAAATAAATAAAATCTT
>NC_058408.1:5653465-5741740 GCF_002201575.2 Neomonachus schauinslandi | reverse complement strand
CTCTCTCTCTCTCTTACTCTCTCTCTCAAATAAATAAATAAAATCTTAAAAAAAAATAATAAATAAATGAAGGGCACCTGGGCGGCTCAGTTGGTTGAGCGACTGCCTTCAGCTCAGGTCATGATCCTGGAGTCCCGGGATCGAGTCCCGCATCTGGCTCCCTGCTCGGCGGGGAGTCTGCTTCTCCCTCTCCCGCTTCCCCCTCTTGTGCTCTTTCTCTCTCTCACTCTCTCTCTCAAATAAATAAATAAAATCTTTAAAAAACAAAAACAAAAAACAAAAAAGCATTGTCCCTGTCTACAAATAACTCAGTTTAGTGGACAGCACAGTCATGTGAAGAGATTATATCAGCATGAGGAGGAAATAATAACAAAGACATATGACAGGCAGCCATTAGGGCAGAAAGGAGGGTTCAAAGAAGCTTCCCTGGTGAAGATGCCACCTATGCAGAATCTCCAGGGGATGCCTAAAAGTTTGTGAGTGAGAGGGAATAGGGGCCATGGAGAGAGCTCATTTCAAGCAGAGGTAAGCAGTATGAGCGAAGCTTGGAGATAGGTAATAACCTGGTGTGTGAGTCGATAAATACAAGCAGGTCGGGATTTATTACAGCATAATATGCAGGGCTCATAGGCTAACAGCAGAGGCTGCAGAGGTTAAATAGGAACCAGGCTATGGTGGGCCTTGTGTGCACTGGCTGCAGAGTGCAGAATCCATTTCAAGGGCACAAGGCTGAGACATGGAGGTTAGTCAGGAAGTTATGGGACTATCCAAAGTCCACAATGATGAGGGCTTTTCCTAGCATACTCTTAGTTCTGTTTCAAGGAAGGGACTGTCTCTAAGAACAGTTTAAAGTGCATTTGGCCAAATTTGCTGATTGATCATATGCAGTGGATGGAGAGGGAGGACTCTAGGTGTTCTCCCAAGTTTTTGGCCTGGAGGCCCGGGTGGATGCCATGAATTGAGATCAGACATAGTGAAAGATGAAATTAAGAGAGTAGGGGCCAGGAGGACAGATGAGTTCAGCTCTGGTCATATTGTGCTGAGATACCTGTGAAACATGCAGGTAGATATGTCTTGTGCAAAGTTGGATCTTTGACTGTGAAACTCAAAAGCACAATTAGGGTTGGAGATACGACTTTGGGCTCTTTTTTTTTTTTTAAGATTTTATTTATTTATTTGACAGAGAGAGACACAGCGAGAGAGGGAACACAAGCAGGGGGAATGCGAAAGGGAGAAGCAGGCTTCCCGCCCAGCAGGGAGCCCGACGCGGGGCTCGATCCCAGGACCCTGGGATCATGACCTGAGCCGAAGGCAGTCGCTTAACCGACTGAGCCACCCAGGCGCCCCTCATATAGGTATCTGTATCATAAATATTTCTCTGATAGCTGTTTTAACTATTTCTCATAGATTCTGGTTTTCATTATCACTATTTTCTTTTTTTTTAATGAATGAGTTTTTTTTTTAAGATTTTTTTTTAAAGATTTTATTTATTTATTTGACAGACAGAGACACAGCGAGAGAGGGAACACAGGCGGAGTGGGAGAGGGAGAAGCAGGCTTCCCGCGGAGCAGGGAGCCCGATGCGGGGCTCGATCCCAGGACCCTGGGATCATGACCTGAGCCGAAGGCAGACGCTTAACGACTGAGCCACCCAGGCGCCCCTCGACTTTGGACTCTTAAATAGATAGTCGTAGTGGTAAAAATGATACAGATAAATGAACTCACTAAGGAAATTGTGTAAAGAGTGAAGGGTAGAAAGGCAGGAAAGCAACAGTAGAAAACACCAGTCTTTAAGGGGAAGAGAACATAAGCCACCGAAGGGACAAAGACAGGTACACGGAGTGCAAGGAAAAAATGGCACATGGAAGTCAGGCGAGCAGAGAATGCCGAGAAAGAATAAGTGACCAACACTGCCCAATGCAGCAGAGAAGTCCAGCAGCAGAAGAATTAAAAGGTGGGCCATGGTGCAGTGCATATGGAAGTCATTGCACCCTGGCAAAGCTGATTCCAGTAGAAGCCAGACTGGAAACACTGAAGTATGAGTGAGAAGTGAGGAAGTGGAGAAAGCAAGTGCAAACTACTCTTTCAAGAAATGTGAGAAAAGGAAGAAAAAGAGTTGAGATGGTAGCTCAATAGGGCATCACAGTCAAGTGGACTTTTAGAATGGAAAAGGCTTGAAGATTTTTATATTCAGAAAGAGCCATTCAATCCTGCACACCAGACTTTCTAATATCTACCCTTCATTTCCCACCTGCACATTGCTTCTTTGGGCCAAAGTCAGACCACGTATCTTTCCATTGATCAAAGTCAGGCATATCTCCTTTCCCACACCAATGTTCAAACATATCACTTACCCAGCAGCATCTGGACTGTCCAGAGCATCGTAGGAGAAAAGTAGAGGACCCCAGCCATGAGGACAGAGCCCAGCTTCATGGTGACTGTGTTTAGGTCTCCTGCAGCCTCTAACGCACTGATTTTCTTCAACGTGAAACCTCTCAAATTAGAAAAGAGGAAGTAAATCTAACTGTCTCATCTCCTTGCATCTGGGGCCTATTTTCAACTTTGTGATTGGCTTTCATCATTCAGATTTGGCTAGGTTGGCTCCAGCATCGTCTACATCCTTAGGACTGTGGGTGAAATAGTAACACTCTCAATTGTTCAAGAACTCCCCCATAGAGCTCAGAGACCTTCCAAAGCACATTATTTTCTGATATCCCTCTGGCCTTCAGGACACTCTGAGAAGGGTCAGGGCAACAGCCCTTCATTTCACTGATGAAGCAGCTGGGGACAAGAGACAGGGAATTGCTTGAAGACAACATGGAAAGTCACTGGGAGAGCAACAATGAGAATTCACGCGTCCTGCCCTATCCTGCCCCAAGACTTCCATGTTTCTAGTGACCAGACTGTCGAAAGGGGAAGGGGATCAGTAATGGCACCCGATCAGATATCAGATTAGTCCCTTGTGGGCTCCAACCAACCAAAGCCCACACAAATTTGTATGAAAATTTCTCTAGACTCATGTCTCAGCTCTCTGTTTCTGCAGCAAGATTAAGGCTATTTAGTCTCAGAGGAAATCTGAGTATGAGGCAGAGTCCCCTGGGAAAGAGGAGAAGGAAGAAGAAAATTGACTTCCAGAGGACATAGCAGTAAGCCCAGGGCTCAGGCTCAGGGCCAAAGCTTGAGCCACTGATCCTGAGGAAATTAGAGACAGGAGGCATCTGATAGCTGGAGAAACCTAAGGAGACTCAGGAATAAGAGCGATATGGAGGCTATAGGATCTCTCGTCAGCTCCAGGTGGCCTTATGAGAACCGTTGTCCTTGCCTCTGAATGTTTGCTGTTGGATCGAGGCCTCCTTAATGGCGGGGCTCATGCCTCTTGTCCCAGGGACCATACTCCTTACCCTTACCCTCCCCATCATAACACCCACCATGAGATGAAACAAGTCATCAGAAATGGGAGAAAGCAGTCCTGCTTGAAGGCAGAGGGAGGGCCAGCATGACCCTTCAGCTGTGCAGAAACCACAGATCAGAGCACACATATTAGCAACATGGGCATGAGAGAACGGATATTTCTCAATCTAAAATAAGCATTTAGAATAAGTTTTCCACTATCTGAGAGGCATATATTTTTGTGCAGGTGGCCCCAGGGAATCCAGCGGGGGTTGAATATGGGCGTGGGGAGAGTCAGTGAGGCAGTAAGCCTTGCAGCTGATGTGATGTGAAAGACCCAGCAGCCTCAGAAGAGGAAGAAAATTGCTGGCCAGACCTAATCAAAATTAAGAAAATGAAATGTGTTTATATGGACCTCTACTGCTAACACTCCCTAGAACAGAGTCTCAGGGTTAGATAGGTCTTCAAGGGGCTTCTAAACCAACTACAAAAATCTTTCCCTTCTTACGCCACCCCTTCTCTTTAACTGCCCTTCCACACTATCATACCTGGATAGAGACCCTCCTCCGTACCATCTGCATCAACTCACAAGATCTCAATATGAGAAGCAAGAAGGCCTCTGAAGACGTGGGGTGAAGCTATCGTATTCTTCACACTTAAATTCCTACTAAGGCCTCTGGGAAATTTTTCTCACTTGAAGCCTGATCAATGAACTATTTCGAGTAGGAGAAAAAGGCAAACTTGGCCTTGCTATGTGCTTATGAAGACTGAAATCCAGTTCACTGAGTTAGCTATGCCATCGAGATCATTCCAGAATTCTCATGGGGAGATGGGGCAAGTCTTTGACTTCACCTCATCCCAGCACCATGGGTTAATGTCTGTTACCATTCCCAGCTGCACCTGGCTTGTCACTAGCAGGCTGATGCTTCTTTTTCCTTTGTTTTTAATTGCGTAGATAAAGATATTTATAAAAGATGTGAAGGTTTAAAGAATAATAGAAAAATATGCAGTTTTGTACCCTTGCCTGGTTGAAGAAATAGAATAATACCTTTATCCTGGAAATACAGTGTGGGTCCCTTCTGATTACATTCTCTTCCTTCCCCGTGATAATCATCCACAACCCTAATCTTGTATTTATCACCCCCCTTTATTTTATAGTTGCAATAATTTTGTACTTTTGAACTTTCAATAAATAGAATCGTATTTTATTTATTGTTCTAAGACTTAATTTCTTCTTTTTATTTCTTGTGAATTTCTTTTATTAGCCTTTTGCTTGGTCCTTAATTCCTTACCTGCCATGCTTCAGGTCAGATGTGTGTGTGTGTGTGTGTAGGATGTTTAAACACTTTTTTTAAAGAGTAGTTTTAGATTCACAGCAAAATTGAGGGGTGTAGGGAGTGCCCATGTACCCCCGCCCCTACACACCCATAACCTCTGACATTATCAACATTCTCCCAAGAATGGTACATTTGTTACAGTTGAAGAACCTACACTGACACATTATCATCACTCAAAATCCATAGTTTACATTAGGGTTTACTCTTGGTGTTTACATTCTATGGGTTTGGACAAATGCATAATGACAGATACCCATTATTATAGTATCATGTGGAGTATTTTCACTGCCCTAACCACTCTGTGCTCTGCTATTCATCCTAAACCCTGGTAACCACTGGTCTTTTTACTGTCTCTATAATTTTGCCTTTTCCAGAATGTTACAGAACTGGAATCATACAGTGTATAACCTTTTCAGATTGACTTCTTTCACTTAGCAATGCGTATTTGGGTTTCCTCCATGTCTTTTTCTGGCTTGATGGCTCATTTTTTTTTTTTTTAGCCCTGAATAAAATAAATAAAACTACTATGGACAGGGGCGCCTGGGTGGCTCAGTCGTTAAGCGTCTGCCTTCGGCTCAGGTCATGATCCCAGGGTCCTGGGATCGAGTCCCACATCGGGCTCTCTGCTCGGCGGGGAGCCTGCTTCTCCCTCTCCCACTCCCCCTGCTTGTGGTTCCTGCTCTCGCTGTGTCTCTCTCTGTCAAATAAATAAATAAAATCTTTAAAAAAAAAAAACTACTATGGACATTTATATACCAGTTGTAACATACACATAGGCTTATTTAAAGTGAGATATAATGGACATAAAACATTATATTAGTTTCAGGTGTACAACATAAGTATTCAATATTTGTATATATCACAGAATGACTACTACAACTCTAATTAACATCCATCACCACACATGGTTACAATATTTTTTTCCCGTGATGAGAACTTTTAAGATCTACTCTCTTAGCAACTTTCAAATATACAATCCAGCATTATTAACTAGAGTCCCCATGCTGTAGTTATAACCCCATGACTTACTAGCTTTCATTTTTATTTTTTTTCGAATACCATTTTTTAAAAGATTTTATTTATTCACCTGACAGATAAAGACATAGCAAGAGAGGGAACATAAGCAGGGGGACAGGGAGGGAGAAGCAGGCTTCCCGCCGAGCACGGAGCCCAATGTGGGTCTCAATCCCAGGACCCTGAGATCATGACCTGAGCCGAAGGCAGACGCTTAACGACTGAGCCACCCAGGCGTCCCCAGCTTTCATTTTTATTGAGCAACCAGGAGTAGACTGGCTGACCCATAGAGGTGTAGGTGTATGTTTCACTTTTTTATTTTTATTTTTAAATTTTTATTTATGTAATTATGTATTATGTGTGTACTTCTATAATTTTCTATTGTCATAAAATACACACAACATAAAGTCAACTGTCTTAACCATTTTTAAGTGTCCAGTTCAGGGGTATTAAAGACATTTGTAATATTGTGCTACCATCACCACCATTCATCCCCATTACTCTTTCATCTTATGAAACTGAAACCCTGTCCCTATTAAACAAGAACTCTTCATCTTCCCCGGTAGAAGGGCATCCACCATTCTACTTCTATCTCTATAATTTTGACTAAGTACCTCGGATAAGTAGAATCGTATTTGTTTCTTATGACTAGCTTAGTTCACTTAGCATAATGTCTTTAAGATGCATCCATGTTGATGCCTATGTCAGAATTTCCTTTCTTTTTGGGGGGCGCCTGGGTGTGTCAGTCAGTTAAGCATCTGCCTTCAGCTCAAGTCATGATCCCAGAGTCCTGGGACTAAGCCCCACATCAAGCCCTGCATTGGGCTCCCTGCTCAGCCGGGAGCCTGCTTCTCCCTCTGTCTGTCACTCTGACTGCTTGTGCTCTCTCTCTCTGACAAATAAACACATAAAATCTTTTTTAAAAATTAAAAAAAAAGAATTTCCTTCCTTTTTAAGGTTGAATAATAAATATTCCACTGTATATATGTACACCACATTTTGCTTATCCATGGATGGGCAGTTGGGCTGCTTCCACAATTTAGCTATTGTGAATAATGCTGCTAAGTACATGGGTGTACAAATATCTCTTCAAGACCCTACTTCCAATTCTTTGGGGTATATACCCACAAGTGGAATTTCTGTATCATATAATACCATTTTTAATTTTCTGAGGAACCACCATTCACTTCCCGCAGCAGCTGCACTAATTTACATTCCCACCAGCAGTGCACAAGGGTTCCAATTGCTCTAAGTCCTCAGCAATACTTGTCATTTTCTGTTTTTGTTTTTTTTTTTTCTGCTAGTAGCCAACCTAATGGGTATAAGGCAGTATCTCATTATAGTTCTGATTTGCATTTCCCTAATGATTAGTGATCTTGAGCATCTTTTTATGTGCTTATTGGCCATTTGTTTATCTTCTTTAGAAAAATGTCTATTCAAATTCTTTGCCCATTTTAAAATTTGATTTTTTTGGTTGAGTTTAGGAGTTCTCTGTATGTTCCGGACATGAACCCCTTAGCAGATTTATGATTTGCAAATGTTCTCACTCATTCTGTGGGTCGTCTTTTCGAGATGTTGATACTGTCTTTTGATGCACAAAATTTTTAAATTTTTATAAAATCCAATCTATTTTTTTAAAGATTTATTTATTTATTTGAGAGAGAGAGAATGAGAGAGAGTACATGAGAGGGGGGAGGGTCAGAGGGAGAAGCAGACTCCCTGCCGAGCAGGGAGCCCAACGCGGGACTCGATCCCGGGACTCCAGGATCATGACCTGAGCCGAAGGCAGTCGCTTAACCGACTGAGCCACCCAGGCGCCCCTATTTTTTTTAATTTTAAAAAGATTTATTTACTTATTTTAGAGAGAGAGAGAGAGTGGGGAGGGTCAGAGGGAGAAGCAGACTCCCTGCCGAGCAGGGAACCCGACGCGGGACTTGATCCCGGGACTCCAGGATCATGACCTGACCCAAAGGCAGTCGCTTAACCGACTGAGCCACCCAGGCGCCCATCCAATCTATTTTTCTTTTTGTTGCCTGTACCTTTGGTGTCATATCTGAGAAATCAATGCTAAATTCAATGCCATGAAAATTTGTCCTATGTTTTCTTCCTAAGGGTTTTATAGTTTTAAATCTAATATGTTTAACTATTTAAGAAACTGTCACACTGTTTTTTTCAAAGTCGTTAAACCATTTTACAAACCCACTAGCAGTGTAGGACAGTTCCAGTTGCTTATTCATTTCTTCCAAAAGAGAGACAAAAGGAATAAAGGGAGGGTGTGAGGAAGGGAGAGAGGGAGAGAAGGAGGGAAAAAGGGAAGGAAGGAGGGGAAAAAAGCAGGAAGGGAAGAAAGGAGAGAGGTAGGGGGAAGAGAGAAAAAAAAAAAGAATACACTCAGGTCTAGTTTCAGGTTGCTCAAGTAGAAGCTCGAAGTGTCCAGACAAGCCAGACATGAATTGACATGCCGTAGATGCATGCTTTTCGTGCACAGATTTTAGAACATACATTTAGAAAGCATGCACAAGGATGCGCTGTCTCCCATGCACCAAAGCTCTCACTCAACAGTTTCTCTTTCAGGAAGTGGCTCTAATTCCTCAGGAAAGCTAATCCCTTACCCCCGGGACACCAGAAGTATGAGAAACTCACTCTGCTGGTTGGTCTCATTTTCACAAGGAAAACACACATATTCCTGGAAGACAGTGCCCTGAGCTTTTCCTTTAACTCAACTGTTGGCAGCAAATAAAAGAATTAAGGGTATTTCACAGAGGATAGTGCCCTGAGCTTTTTCTCCTTGAGAAATTAATACTGGTTGAGGTTCTTGGGCCACAGAGGATCAAAAATATATATATGTGTGTGTATTTTTTTTCTTATTCTTTCTGTGATGATGGGTCTGCAGATTCATCCAGCAAAACAGGGTAACTCTGAGCTGGCAAGAGGTAGAGCACAGAGGCGGGCAGGTTCCTGTTGGTGCCCAAGATGATGATCTCTCTCCCTTCTCTTTGCTGCTTTATTTGGGCCTGTCAACACAGAGCACAGCCTTCAGTTCTCAGCTGCTCGGTGTATTGCTTCATGTAATTTGTTAATTAACTGAAATATATCTCTCGATGTCTTTGTTGAAGTAGACTATCTAGCAGAACCACAGGCTTTTCCCCACCCCCAACAAACATGAACGAAAAAATGAAAGGGTTAGTAACTGCTTCTTATTTGACAGAGCAATTTTACAACTATGTATTCTGTGCAAGAATACAGAGATGTCAATTACAACATTATTGTCCAGACAACACATTCTAAAATAAGATAACCAAATAGAATCACGGGTTTCCTTTTGAAGGTGATTTTCATTGAACATGGCAATTTTTTTAAGAAGTTCTTCTACAAGGCCCCCTTAGTCAAGTTTTACTTCCAAAAACAGTTTGATAATAACACAGCAAGTTGGTAAACAATTATGAATATTCACACAAGTCTCTATTTTGCTCAAGAAAACAAGACTGATATTCTCAGAAAAGTCTTTAGTTTAACACCTTATCAAACTGGATTCTTTGGGCCAGCTTTATGGTGCAGAAGGATAATGCTTCTGTTGATTCAGAAGAGAAGGGATACTTCTTTCATCTCTTTCAAGACTCCTTTTATTAGTTACAAAGTTTTTAAGTTTAGGGCCTGCAATTTTATTGGTTATCATTGTAAGCAAAAAGGGGGCCTATAAAACTCTATTTTACTGGTAGAAATGATGTAGAAATGAATAAGATCTTACTTAATATAACAACATAAGGCACATAGAATATCAAGCTTCCAAATGTTTTTTGCAACAATACTTGCTCATTGGAGAAAGTGTCAAAAATACAAAAAAAGGAAACAAAGAAATAAAAATCATTTGTAATTCTTCTACCTAGAGACTTTTCTTATTAATTGTTTCATTTATTTTCTTCTTAGGTGTTCCCCTCCCCCAACAAGCTCAGGGGGAAAACATAGACTATGATTAATTTTATGTACTGGTAGAAAATATAAGTTTAAATATGCATATTAAATACATAAAGCTCTAGGGGTGCCCAGGTGGCTCAGTTGGTTGGGTGTCTGACTCTTGATCTCAGCTTGGGTCTTGATCTCAGAGTCGTGATTCGGGCCCTGAGTTGGGTTCCATGCTGGGCATGGAACCTACTTAAAAACAAAACAAAACAAACCCCCACAAACAAACAAACAAACAAAAATACAAAGCTCTAAAAAAATATATCTAAAACTCTAGATATCTGGAGTAGGGAATGTGGAGTAGAGGTACTCTTCCTTATTTTCCTACTAAATGCAACTAAAAATTCTGGACGTTACATGTAAAAATAAAACCCTTAAAAATGTAAAGAAGTGGGGCACCTGGGTGGCTCAGTCAGTTAAGCGGCTGCCTTCAGCTCAGGTCATGATCCCAGGGTCCTGGGATCGAGCCCCACGTCGGGCTCCCTGCTTAGTGGAGAGTCTGCGTCTCCCTCTCTCTCTGCCTACTTGTGCTCTCTCTCTATCTCTCTGTCAAATAAATAAATAAAATCTTTAAAAAAAAATGTAAAGAAGAAGGCAAACCAGCTAAGGATCTTGGAGCCCAAGAAACAAATGATGGTAAGTTCCCTGGGTTTTCCTTTTGCTTTCTATATCCCAGACTTGGAGTTGAAAGAGCCAGCAGCCCAGAAATGCAGTGGCACAGAAAAAAAAAAAAAATCCCCAGCAAAAGTCTGCTCTCTTTGGCCAAAGGACAGGGAAAGGGACAGTTTAGCATGACTGAAAATATTTAGACAGTAAATGTTCTACTTCAGCAACTCAAAGGAAAAAACTATGGCCCCACCACCACCCACAAAAACCTTAGAAAACTGGGGTGACTGGCTGGCTCAGTCAGACTCTTCCTCTAGGGGTCATGTGTTCCAGCCCCATGTTGGGTGTGGAGATTACTAAAGACAAACAAACTTAAAAAACAAAAACAAAATTATTAGAAAAAGCATCAGTAGACTCCAGAGCAGAGAAAATTACCACAGACCATTATATGGACATTATACAATAATAAAATTGTCAATTCACCAAAAGACATCCCATATGTATATATACCAAACAACAGAGCTGCAAAACATGTGAAGCAAAAATGATAGAAAAGTTGACAAATTCACAATTATAGGTGGAAGCTTCAACACTCCTCTCAACAATTGTTAAAACAACTAGATAGAAAATCGGGTGCCTGGGTGGCTCAGTCGGTTGAGCGACTGCCTTCGGCTCAGGTCATGATCCCGGGGTCCTGGGATCGAGTCCCGCGTCGGGCTCCCTGCTCTGCGGGTAGCCTGCTTCTCCCTCTCCCACTCCCCCTGCTTGTGTTCCCTCTCTCGCTGTGTCTCTCTCTGTCAAATAAATAAATAAAATCTTTAAAAAAAAACAAAAACAAAAACAAAACAACTAGATAGAAAATCAACAAGGATATAGAAGAACCTACAATGCCATCAACCAACAAGATCTAATCAATATTTATAGAACACTCTACCCAATAAGAGGAGAACATACATTCTTTTCAAGTGTCCATATACTAAAATAGACCATATCCTGTGCCAAAAAAACTGCTCAACAAATTTTCAAAAATTAAAATCATACAGAGTGTGTTTTTCAGCCACAGTGGAATCAAACTAGAAATCAATAACAGAAAGAAACAGAAAAATCTCTAAACAGTTGGACACTAAGCAACATACTCCCAAATAATCCATGAGTCAAAGGAAATTAGGGGCCCCTTGGTGGCTCAGTCGGTTAAGCATCGGCCTTCAGCTCAGGTCATGATCCCAGGGTCCTGGGATCCACACATTGGGGTCTCTGCTCAGTGGGGAGTCTGCTACTCCCTCTGCCACTCTGCCTACTTGTGTGCTCTCGCTCTCTGTCAAATAAATAAATAAAATCTTTAAAAAGGGGGGGGATTAAAAAAAGATACACTGGACTGAAAAATGAAGATACAACATACCAAAATTTGTAAGACATAGTTAAAGCAGCGTTGAGAGGGAAATGTATAGCACTAACTGCATATACTAGAAGAGAAAAATCTTAAATCAATGATCTAAGCTCCCTGGAAAAAGAAGAGCAAAATAAATCCAAACAAGAAGAAAGAAGGAAATGATAAAGATGAGAGCAGAAAAACAATAAAATGGAAAATGGAAAAACAGTAAAGTCAATGAAGTTAAAAAAAGAGAAAATTAATTTTTCCTTGAAAGACAAATAAGACTGACAAACCTCTAGCAAGACTGACAAATAAAAAAGAGAGGAAGAAGACATAAATCACCAATATCTGGACGAAACAGAGGATATCACTACAGAAACTGCAGATATCAAAAGGAGAGTAAGGAAATACTACAAATAATTTTATGCACATAAATTCGAGTACTTAGGGCGCCTGGGTGGCTCAGTTGGTTAAGCGACTGCCTTTGGCTCAGGTCATGATCCTGGAGTCCCGGGATCAAGTCCCGCATCGGGCTCCCTGCTGAGCAGAGAGCCTGACATGGGTCTCCATCCTAGGACCTTGAGATCATGACCTGAACCGAAGGCAGACACTTAAGTGACTCAGCCACCCAGGTGCCCCAAATAACCCTATAATTAAAAGGAAATTGAATTCATAATTGTAAAACTCCCCAAAAAGAAATCTCAAGGCCCAGATGGTTTTCCTGAGAATTCTGCCGAAAATTTAAAGAATTAACCTCAATTCTACACAATTTTTCGAATATAGAAGAGGGAACACATCCCAAATCACTTTAGGAAATTATTACCCTGATACCAGAGTCAAACAAAGAATACATGGTATTTTCAAGTGCCCATGGAACATATTTGAGATAGACCATATACTGGGCCAAAGCAAATAACAGGCTTAACACACACACATACACACACACATCACAGATGCATATCTCTCATGAGTATAAGTGCAACAATCCTTAACAAAATATTAGCAAATATAATTTAGTAACATATAAAAGGAATTATACACCATGACCATGTAGGGCTTATTCCTGGAACACAGGGATGGTTCAATATTTTAAAAAGTATTCAATTTAATCCACTGTCTTAACAGGCTAAGGAAGAAAAGTCACATGATAATGGTAGTCAATGCAAAAAAGGCACTTGATAAAATCAACACCCATTCATGATAAAAACTCTAAAAAAAAGGGTGGGGGAATAGAAAGGAACTTCCTCAACTTGATAAAGAGCATCTACAAAAGACCTACAGCTAACATCATACTTAACAATGAAAAGCTGCATGCTCTCCCCCGAGATAGGAAACCAGGCAAAGATGATTGCTTTCACCACACTTATTCAACATAACTCTCTGCCCCGGGCCAACTGTTCAACCACAGTGTTGTTAGGGGCATTGCTGGGTGACCCAAGAGTCAAATTTTTTTCTCGCCTTCTGGGATGCCCCTGGGGAGATCTGATTTTCTCTCACTCTTTCTTAATGTCTGAGAGCCCCACACCTCTCTTCAGTAGAGGTATTAACTCTCATATTGGTAGCCCCTGGGCAGACTAGCAATTGCCTCCCCTTAATAGAGGCTGATATTAATTCCCAGGTCTGGGCAACTCAGGTTGAAGTGGGTCGGACCTTAACAGCAGGGCCTGTTCCCATACACCTTAAGGACCCCACAACTTTCCCTTGTAGGAAAGGTTTTTTGGGCATCACAGGACCCTGTGGCTCTGGATACCAGGATATGTAGAGACAGCACACCCTCTCTATTGGTTGATCAAGGATACCCAGACAGCTGGTACCCATCTATTAATGTGGGATCCAGAGTCAGAAAAAGCTTTTTAAAAATCTCAAGAGGGCCTTGTTCTGTGCTCCAGCTTTAAAGGAAATGGCCTTGGGTGTCTTAATCCAGGCCCAGGGCCCAACTCAGCAGAAAGTGGGATATTTACCAAATCGAGTAGCACAGAAAAGGTGGCTCCAGTATCAAGAAGAAAATCGACTGGTTTTCCTTCTATTTCCAAAACTGCCTGAGGCACTGGGTTCCCCATGGTAGCTGTTTCAGAAGAGCCATCACGGAGAGCCCCGGGTCCCATCAGTCCCGATCAGGGGTGCTGGCCACCTGAGTCCTCGCAGATTGAGGTCCCCAAAGGCATTCAGATTTCCAGTGACCCCCTCCACAAGCGGGACAAGGGTTATAGGGCCTTTGTTTTTGCCACTGAGGGCATTCTCACTTCCTGTGTCCTGGGCGGCCACAGAGGCCAGAGCCTTGGGAGGCTGAGCTGGCAAGAGCATTCAAGGCTGCAACTAAAGCCTCAGACTTCCTCTTTAGCTCCTGTTCTTCACTCTGCTCTTGGTCACGATTGTAACAGACCCGCTGGCAGCTCGTTAGAGCTCTTCTAGGGTCCCCTCAGGGCCAACAGCCAACTTTAGCAGTTTCTTCCAAATATCTGGGGCCGATTGGGCCTTTAAGAATGATCTCAGCCTCAGAAAAACCAGGGGAGGTAGCTGTGTATGTAATGAGAGCCTCTCATAAGAATACAATAAGGGGGACACCTGGGTGGCTCAGTTGGTTAAGCGTCTGCCTTCGGCTCAGGTCATGTGTGATCCCAGGGTCCTGGGATCAAGTTCCCCATTGGGCTTCCTCAGCGGGGAGCCTGTTTCTCCCTCTGCCTCAGCCTGCCACTCCCCCTGCTTGTGCTCTTGCACTCTTTCTCTCTCTCTCTCTGACAAACCTTAAAAAAAAAAGCTCAAAGTTTAAAAAAAAAAATACAATAAGAAAATTGTCGGTGTTTTCCTCCTGAGTTTGGGTTGACAGTTAGCATCATGTTTACTAACAGACTAATATCCTTTACCAGACACTTTGAAAGCTATCTTAACAACTACCCATGAAAACTTTGGGACAGACAAGATTAACCACCATTTTCTACCAACAGACCCAAATATCCTTTAAAAGCACAAACCTATGGGGTGCCTGGGTGGCTCAGTCGTTAAGCGTCTGCCTTTGGCTCAGGTCATGATCCCAGGGTCCTGGGATCGAGCCCCACGTTGGGCTCCCTGCTCCCTGCTCTGAGGGAAGCCTGCTTCTCCCTCTCCTGCTTCTCCCTCTCCTGCTTCTCCCTCTCCCACTCCCCCTGCTTGTGTTCCCTCTCTCACTGTGTCTCTCTCTGTCAAATAAATAAATAAAAATTAAAAAAAAAAAGCACAAACCTATGTCCAGTAATCAATGTTTTAGCACTTTATCCTATTTGGAAAAGACCTAGATGTAATCCCATTTATCATACAGAAAACTTTCTTACCAATTACCCACAAAAACTCTGAGACAGAGAAGATTAGCTGCCATTTTAATTCGAGCTTATTTGACCTTCAGCAAACGTAGATAGAATCATTCCTGGTTCTAAACCTCATCAGCTCAGATGGATGAGCAGATACCATGTTTTTTCCACCAAAGTGGAAATATGCAGTTCATGGCAGGCCAGAGAAGACAGGGAATCTCCCCAAAACAGAGTTTCGGCAGCTGCTTGGGAATATTCATTAAAGTCTCTGTCCTGAGGTAGAACTAACCACAGTTGGCTCCAATTATAGCCATTCACCTGGGAAATGAATGAGGGCGAAGCCCCCATGTACTGCTCAATCCCTGTATGATGCAGGCTTGGAAGTGATAGTGATACCAGTTTCCAAGGGGATCATTAGGGTCCCAATTGGGGCCTTGAGGTGGTACAGCCTGGGCTCCAGTTGGAAACTGAAACCACCCATGGGCTCACCCATCCCTTGATCCCTGTATCTTTCAGCAGTGGCCAGAACCCCACATTTTTCTGCTTCGGAGAGGGTCTGATTTAACAGAAAGAAGCATTACATCCAAGTTTGGAAAACTTTGAGCTCCCCCTTCATCTCAGGTCTTGTAGTGGCACTTCCCCTTGCTCCCCCTTGGAGCACTACCTGTTCTTGCAGAGGGTAAAGCCCTCGGGCAGCAGTAGGGGTTCCAACATAGGGTGGGACAGGTACAGGGACCTGATCTTACCCTAGGAAAGATGGAGCCAGGGGTGGAGATTCCACTGTGGACTCCCATTTGCCTATCTACTTTTGACGTGGATGTGGTGTTCCTTTGTTCCTTCGCCCCACCCCCCACTTGGGGGGCGGGGCCCGGAAGAGAGCCACCAGGAGGCTGGGATCTATCCTATCTTGATGAGATCAGAACAAAAGAAAATGAGCAGCCTTTTTCCCAGTTAAAACCAGGAAGGTAAAGTCCCTCAGGTGGCCATGGCTCATCCTCCAACTTGTATTGTGGCCATGCCCCAGAACAAAAGAAAATGAGTTGCCTTTGTCCAGTTAAAACCAGGAAGGCATCCAAGTAAATGATATTGAGTGATTTACGGGTCTGATATCCTTCCTATAGCCTATAATGCCAGGAAGGGACTCTAAAGGAGTAAGGGTCATGGTCAGGTCTACAGGAAAAGAGGAAAAAGAGGAAAAATTACCTCAATTTCTTATAGTTGATCAGGGAGACTTGGGAAGAAAGGAAAAGGCGCCCCCCACCACAGTTCCTCCTCATCTTTTTCCTGATGTGTGGCCCTAGTGACTCATGCGACTGACAGCCAGAGCCCCGTGTGCTCTCTGCGAGGTGCTGGGAGTAGTTGCCCTTACCCAGACTTGGCCCTACTTCCAGAGAGTGACCTGGTTTCCTCACCCTTAAGTCTCCCTTAGAAGTCAATAGATACACTAGACTTTTTTTAGTAGAATTGTTCTGTCTGGCATAGCCACATGAAGCGACAAGATGGGGCACCCAGGGAGGGGAAATCCACCTGAGATGAGCCCTGATGGAACTGAAAAGTTGGGAGATCCCTTAAATCTTAGTTCTTTTGCCCTGCTTGGCCATTTCTTCACATAGGCGGTGTAGCCAGTCTGAGGGTTGTCCTAGTAATGCCTAGAATAGGGGACCCTCTCAGGTCCTAAGAAAAGCAGTCTTTTCAACAAATAGTTACTGAAGAAATTGGTTTTCCATAGGCAAAAAACAAAACAAAAAACCCCCAAAACAAAACAAAACAAAAAAACCCAACCCAAGTCTCACACATCATTAAGAAAAAAAAAAAAGAAAGAGAGAAAGAGAGAAAGAAAGAACTCAAAATGGATCATGGACTTAAACACGAAATGTTAAAACTCCAAAACTTCTAGAAAAATACAGGAGAAATTTCTTTGGGATCTAGTGCTAAGAGTTCTTAGACATGATACCAAAAACATGATCTATCAAAAGACAGATCTACTTTCATTAGATACATGGAAGTCATAAATTGATGGGTTTAATTTATTTGACTGAGAGTAGCTATAGAAATGTATGTTACAAGGTGTTTGATGAGAAGTCTTAAGTAATCTTGTTGATATAAACTGTATAATTTAAACACTCTGATGAAATTGTGCTTTTCACAAAAATAAAAGAAGAGAAATAAGGAGTATTTAATTCCAGTGGACACAGGAATACAGTAAACAAAGAGACTACCCTAGTGAGGTAAATATCTTAGATGATTTTAAATATATACATATTCCTTGGTGTTTAAAAAATATAAAAGTATTAGAATTAAGGAAGGGGATATTATTTAAGATTAATAGTTATTGCAAATAGAAAAGATTACAATGTACAAGATAGAATGCAAACAAGAGAGAAGACTTGATCAAAATATCAAAAGCTAATTCTGTGAAAAGCCCGATAAAATAGGCCTTTGACAGGTCTGATTAAGATAAACAGAGGTATAATGATGTCTCTAGTATTCAACCATTAAACAACAATATTTTGTTTAATATCTATGAAGTCATGTGATGACCACAAATCTTGGTCCTGTTATTATAGAAAATTGAGTTACAGGGAGTTGAGTTTATTTCCCTAAAGAGGAAAAGGCTAATAAGAAGGAAGATCCTTTTCCTGAAAGATCCCAAGAAAGGTTCAGGAATGGGAGGAATTAGGTACAACACAAGATATAGATCAATAATGATTTTGAAAAAAAAAAAAAAGGATATATCTTTGTATAAGGAGAAATTAGACACTTAGGGCCGCTCTCCTACCCAACAGGAGTGGGTATTTCCAGGAGACTAATTTTCCCCCCAACATAGAGTCTCAAAAGAAATTGAACAAGCTAGCAAGTACAGGTGAATTCAGGTGAGTTGAGTAGGTATGAGGTGGGACATCAGTGGCATCTGGTATACCATCCAGGCACCATTTTTCAGGATGCCCTGGCAAGGAAGTAAACCAAGATAGGAAGACATAAGATTCAGGGAAAAGGAGGTTTAATACAAAAGAAAGACAGAGGCAGGAAAGTCCCAGGACAACAGCAATACATGGGGGCCTAGAGATCAAACAATCCAAATTAGTGCCAAAGAACAGAGAATTCCAGCAGAGACTTTTTGCTGATGAAAAAAAAAGGTGTGTGTGTGGGCGGGGGCGGGGGGGGTTGGTGGTAGAAAGAAAGAAAGAGAAACTGAAAAATTTCCTGGTACATTTGACCAAGTGGGAAATAGTATTAAGTTGTTTCACAGTGTTTTTGAAAAATTGGGGAAAAGCTAAAAATAGATACATAGACAACTAACCAAATAACAAAAATGAAGCAGTTATTATCTCTAGAGAGGAAAAGATTGTTCAGAAAAGGAAGTGTAATCAGAGAACACTGTGTGTCTCAGTAATGAACAGCAGTCATAAAATCATGATAAAGCTGCATTGGAGCAGTGGGTAAGGAAAGTGAGAAGTGTGTCACGATGGCATAATAAGAGTAGTCTTCATATTCTATGGTGGGAAATCAAATGGATAATATTTAATATTGAAAAATCAAGAGATAGCAGCAGATTATATCATTGGAAATATGGTGGTAAATTAACAGAAGACATAGTTAAAATTGTTGAAAAGCATTGCCTCTGGGGAACAGGACAGAGGGGTTGCAAGGAAAGGGTCAAAAACCAGCTATTTCTTATTATATGCCTTATGTTCTACTACATAATTCAAATTGTGTGTGTGTTACTCTAATAGAAAATTTTTAAAAATGTTTAAAAATGAAAGAAAGCACTATCTTCACATATACATTTAAAAACATTTAATGCAGAAAAATCACATAGACCACATCACCATGCAATGAAAGTAGAAAATAACAACAAAGAAGATAATGCTTATTCTTCTTGGAAATAAAATGAACCAAGAAAATACAACAGCCTTCTATATCAAACTTAAGAAGAAAGTAAAACTAGGGGCACCTGGGTAGCTCAGTCAGTTGAGCATCTGCCTTTGGCTAGGGTCATGATCTTGGGGTCCTGGGATCAGCTCCATGCTCAGCAGGGAGCCCGATGCGGGACTCGATCCCGGGACTCCAGGATCATGACCTGAGCCAAAGGCAGTCGCTTAACCAACTGAGCCACCCAGGTGCCCAGTTATAGATTATTTAGAAACAAGTAACAATGACAGGAAGACATATCAAAATCCAATGGATGTAGCCAAAATAACAAAAAGAGGAAAAGTTATAGCCTTTGTGAATTTGTTTATAAACAGTTTAGAAATAAATGAGTAATGCAGTAAATCTAAATAAAATAGAAGAAACAATGCATTAGGAAACAGAAGGTAAAGACCTGATCAATAAAACAAAATCTGTGACAGGACTAATAAAACAGACAAACCTTTGGCAAGTTTGATTAAGATAAACAGATAAAGTGCTCAAGCTGGTTGCCTCTCAGAATGATTAAGCTAGGTAGGTTGTGGTGGGTGATTCCCCTTTCTAGTGATCGATTTAGGAATGGGCATGTTTCTTAGTCCTGACCAATATGATATGGCAAGATTTCTGGAGAAAGGTTCAACACTCTTAAGAAAGAGACACATAGAAGATGTAGTTAGTCCCTTTCTTTCTCTAGATTTTTGGGTATGATGCTCAGAACTGCTATAATCAACTTGCCGCTAGCCCAAGGGCAGTGCCCAGAGAGCTGCAGAAAACTGGACCCAGAGTCTTGATGTACTGGAGACATCCTGTCTCTGGACTTTTTGTTATATGAGATAATACATTTCCTTATTGTTTAAGCCAATTTGAATCATGCTTTCCTGTTATTTCCAGCTGAAATAATCTAACTGATAGAAGAAAGCCCAAAAGCTAGGTATGAGAGGGGGGAATGTAAGTACAGACACATAAATGATTACCAAAAAATAGGAAAAAATGTAGTGTACAGCTACATTCCAGTAAAATGGATGATTTTTCAAACTTGATTCCAAAAGAGATAGAAAAGCCTGATGAGACCAATAATGACAGGACACAAAAGTTTGTCAAAGATCTATCCCAAAAAAGATATCAATCCCATAGGATATTAGAGGAGGAATCTATCAACTTAAATTATCTACTATAAGAGGAAGCTGACAGACATTAGAAACTATAAGAAACAGGGCAGATTTAAGGATGTAGGAAGTTGGTCTCATCCAGGCAGTGTCATTTGGGATGAACTTCACCGCCTTCAGTCACGGTCTAATCTGTTCCAGACTTAAATTCTAGGGAATCAGCACCTGCTTGACCAGCTTGGGTGCATGCTGTCCTCTGGAATCAGGTTTGAAGTCTGCCCACCTACCCACATGGACTGAGAGGGGCAGTAAAGCTGTTTTGCCAAAGCAAAGCAGTCTTTGTTACTAAAACCAGGGGAAACTCATGCTGGGTAGGGAACAGTAACAGAGTCCATTCTAATCAGATTGGCAAAAATTAAAAATGTAAAGTGCCCAACATTGACAAGGGTGTCAGGAAATGGGCACTCTAATATACTTTGGGAGGACATGTAAGCTGCTTTTTAGAGACAATATGAGAGTATCCTTTAAGCCAATGATTCTGCTTTAGGAATTTATTCTTCAGAAATAGTCACATGTGCTGTCAAGGATAGCATCCAAAAAAGTTATTTATTGCAGCATTGTGTACAACACTGACCAATTGGTAACTTTTAAAGTGCTGGTTAAATAAAATATGGTATAGTATTTGTACTATGGGATACTATGTAATCCTTAAAAAGAAAAAAAGGTCCATAGAAAGAGCTCCATAATATATTGCTAATCAAAAGAACAACTGCATAAACATATGTAAAGTATAGTCCCACTTATGGTCTTTAAAAAAACATAAATAAGTGTTAGATGCATACCAAAAAGTCCAGAACAAAATCCACACCAAATGTTCAACAGCAGTTACCCATAGAAAGAGGAACAAGACCGGGTGCGGTGAAAGGGAACATTCACTTTTACTTCTTTGTATTTCTGTAGTGTTTGAGCTACATGCTTACAGTGAGCATGAATTTCCGCCTATGTGTGTTTATGAACATGTAAAAATATGATGTGACCCAGTTTTTAAAATACATGCACCTATTGCTACTGAAAGGAACATGGACTGGCACCCTTTATGTTTTTTATTTATTTATTTATTTATTTATTTATTTATTTGAGAGAGAGAATGAGATAGAGAGAGAGAGCATGAGAGGGGGGAGGGTCAGAGGGAGAAGCAGACTCCCTGCTGAGCAGGGAGCCCGATGCGGGACTCGATCCTGGGACTCCAGGATCATGACCTGAGCCGAAGGCAGTCGCTTAACCAACTGAGCCACCCAGGCACCCGGCACCCTTTATGTTAACATCGATTGTGGTTTATAGGCTTATAGGTGATCTTAATTATCTCTTTTGCTTATCTGTATTTTAATTTTATAAAAAGAATATTAGTGTAGTAAAATGATTTACATAGAAATTTTTATTTCCTTTTGGAAATAAGTTGCTACCATGTAATTTATAAATAGATATACATTATTACTATAAAAATGGGCAAGAATTTGTGAATAGGAAAATCACAAAAGAAGAAATATGAAAGGCTGATGCTCTGAAACTCTCTAATTCTAAAGCACATAGTTTGGCATAAAGTAAGCCCTCAATAACCTAGTAATCACATTACACCTTCCTTATTATAACAATAGGTGAGTATGAAATCTAACTGTGGGACTGACTATACAATGTATCATAGGGGTGGATGAGCCACCTGGGTGACTCAGTCTGTTGAGCATCCGACTCCATTTTGGCTCAGATGATGATCTCAGGGTCCTGAGATCAATCCCTGCATCAGGCTCCGCGCTGGGCATGGAGCCTGCCTAAGATTCTCTCTCCCTCTCCCTCCATCCCTCCCCTACCCGACTCACATGCACACACACTCTTGCTCTCTCAAAAAAATAAAATAAAATAAAATGTGACTATCATAGAAAGCCATGAAAACTATACAAGAAAGGAAGTGGCTAAATCCTGAATGTAAGAATGCTGTACAATGAAGCCGTGAGAGAGTCCCAGGAAAACAAAGCCTCTCCAAGGGTGCGCCCACCAAACCCCCAGAGAAGCTGTCAGTCATGTTTTTAACATGCCAGGATGGCTTTCCTGAGAAGGCCACATCCTTCTGGTAAATACAGGAGAATAGCAGGGGCAGGAAGAGTCAGCAATCTCCATGAGGACTCATCCAAAGCTTGGCTTCCTGAGAACTGGTGTTGCAAAACAAAGTGATTGTTTTCTTTGCCATGGGAGGAAAAGGAAGAAGACATGGAAACCAGAAGACCATTTTTAAAGAAGAGTATTCAGTTTTAAGAAGAGGACACTCACCCTACACGCCAAATCTTCCCTCTCCTCCACCTCCTACCCATTACGACCTTTCCAAGATTTTTATCCTTGAAAAGAAACAGGTCAGTCCACACTCCAACCAATACAGTCTTTTTTTTCTAGTATTTTATTATAAAAGTAATATATGGTCTATGTAGGAAAATGAAGAAAGAAGATGAAAATCACCAATAATCCCATCACCCTGAAACATCACTTTTAATATGTTGGCAAATGTTAGTCTGTTTCGACATTCCTGAAATCATATATACCTACATAATTTTCTTAGGTAACCTATAACATAAGCATTTCCCATGTTGCTACGATCTCTTAATAAAAGTAATTTTTATCTGCCATGTGGATGTATGCAGAAGAGTCTTGATGGCGAGAAGTGCTGAGACACAGAAGGAACCAGGACAGTCAGTCATCTGGGACCACATTGTCTGTGACTTTTAGGACAGGGAGGTTCAGGATTCACGCAGATGACTCTGAAAGCGTCCTTCTTCTTCTTTGGAACTGCGGCATCCTCTTGTCCTCCTTAAGGGGAACTCAGGTCAGGCGTCCTGGCCTCTCTGATTCTCTTCCCTGGGTCACAGGCAAGACAACAGAGACTAAAGGTGGTTCTGGTAATCGGAGGCCTCTGCCTCTTCCTCCGGATGCAAGAGAAGTGAGTAGGTGATGGTATTCTCGGCCTAGAGAATGCAGAAGGGAGCACATGAATGAAGGCAACAGAGGAGGAGGGGGAAGGAGGAGATGGCTGGGGTGGCTCACCTCAATTTTGGCAGCCTCTTCAGTATCAGTGACATTGGCTGTGGGCAGAAAGAACAGAGATCAGGGGCGCCCAGGGTGGCTCAGTCAGTTAAGCGTCTGCCTTCCGCTCAGGTCATGATCCCAGGGTCCTGGAATCGAGCCCTGAGTCTGCTTCTCCTTCTCCCTCTGCCCCCACCCCCGGCCCCCACTCATGCTCGCTCTTTCTTAAATAAATAAATAAAATCTTAAAAGACTTTAAGATCAGCCAGGGCGTGGCAGTAGAAGAGGGTCCACCACGCTGCCACGGAGGCCACAGAACGAAGGCCTGAACCAGACATGAAACAAGGCCCTGTAGGCCCAGAGCTCCATTCACCGCCCCAACCCAGCCTCCCCTCCGGGCCACACGGGCAGAGGGAGGCCCTCATCTGTGCTGCATGCTTTTCAGAGAATTGCTGACTTTTTCTAGAAGCCAACCAGCCAGCTTTAGGGATCGGAGATACTGGGGAAGAGATGTGGGGATGTTCAGTATCACAGGGAAGTCAAGTCCAGATTTTTGCCAAGCACGGTCTTCGGGGGAAGAAGACTGGGGGCCGTTTCAGCACTGGCCAGATACAGCACATCCTCGGGGTCACCTTGAAGAATGCTCCATGACATTAAAAGGGAAGAAAGAGCAACAGTGAAAGCAAGGGAGGGAAAGAGGGAAGCAAGCCAACAAGCCAGTACTTTCCCTGGTAAATAGCTAAAACACACCAAATTCCCGCAGGTTTTTTGCCAATAAACTCACTTTGCCAGTGTGAAAAGTAGTCTCACTAACTGCAAAGCAGCATTCCTCAGGCGGGGGGTGGGGGGGGTGGGGGGGGTGAGACAATGCATCTAGTGTCTCCACTCACCCCTGCACACAGAGAGTCTCTGTTTGCCATGCTCCAGATTCTAGAACAAACCACCTCCTGAATTCTCCTTCTAATGCATTTCTCAACAATGCTCGCTGATGGGAAACCGTGAGCCCCTGTGCCTAGTGGTGACATAAGTGATTGTGACATGTATTTGTGCCAGGGGGTAGACAGAGCCAGACCTCCAAGGGGCTGTTCCAGTTGTGTTTGGGCTTTTTTCTAGATCTGGTCTGGCCTGGTGCAGGCTCAGGCCCGCATCCCCGCTTGACGTGGCCAAGAACACAAGGGCCTTGCTCAAAGCACAGCGGGACAAGTGCCATTTTGCTCAAGCTCTCGAATCTGTTGGTTCCGCTCTGAGTCACACTCCAGCCACCTGACGCAGAGTCCTCAAGGGCCTCTTTTTCCTCTGATTCTGTTGTCCAGGAGCCCTTCGAGAAAGTTCCAGGTTCCCTCATGCTCTGGCTTAGCCACAGTCAGGAGGTCGCCTGGGACACTCCTGCTCCCACCTGGGCCAAGGGTTGGACAGTCACTGGCTCCCAGAATGTCAGACCCGGAAGGGCTTTGAGGTCATCAGGCCAATCCACTCATTTCCTCAGGGAGGTGACTGCACCCCACGGTAGGGAACGTGCAAGGTTTCACTGGGTACTGGTGACAAAGCTGGGGCCAGGCCCGTGTTTAATAAACTTACACACGCAGGCATCGGAGCCAAGCTTCGCCCAGCAGTGAAGCCCACGAATGCACCCAGTCCCCTAGAACCTTCTCCAGCCCAGATGTCCTCGTAATGCCCCACCCCTCCCCCATCACTCCCTGAGACAGAGTCCTCAACATGTCCAGGGATCATTCCCTAGGTCTCCCTCTCTTTTCTTAATCCCGTGTGTCTCAGTCTAACCACTCCTGGCCTCTGTCCTGTGTCAGCTCTGCCAAACCCCACAGAAGGACCCAAATGTCTCTGATGTCCTGCGCTGCAAAGGCTCCCAGCATTCCTGGCTCCAAAATTCAGACACAGCCCTCCCCTCTCTATCTGCAACAGGTGGTCCTCTTCCCCTCATCCCCAGTGAGGTCCTCTTTAGGCCCAGGAGTTAGTCTCAGAACCAACCAAGCGATTTGAGCCCCTGCCCTCCTCCCACTGCCCCCCGCCCTCTGCTGTGCTCCCAGCTGAACTCACACAAGCCACTTCCTGCGGGCTCCAATCCACTTTGAGCCCCCAAAACAGGGAGCTGCACTCACCTGGTTCCTCAGGGAGGGTCTCTCCCATTTCCCTGTGCTTGGGGTTTCCTAGGGGAGCTATGAGGGGGCACAGAGGAGGTTAGTAGGGTTATAGGGTGGGGCCTGAGTCCTCAGGCGAGGACCAGGGGCGGGATTGGGTTAGAACCAACAGAGACCTGTCCCCCCAGAGATGCCTCCCCTCCTCCCCATTCCCCGGCTCTCCTGCCCGGGGCCTGCCCAGCCTGTAAAAGGGCCACTGAGTTAACCATGGGAACCCCTGGGGCTGTCAGAAAGGCCACTCGGCTGCATCTTTCTCAGGCTTGCTCTGCCTTTTAAAAAGCTCCTTTTCCTCCCTCTCAGAATCTGTGCATCTCCGTATTTACTTATCGGCAATAACTGAGGGCCTAGCTGTGTACCAAAGTGCCTCGTGAGGTATGAGGAGTAGTCCCTTCTCCTTCTCAGTGGCTGGCAGTCTTCTTTCCTCTTCTTTCTCTGGGTGTCTTTAGACTTTTTCTCCAGCAAGCTAGCTCTCCAGTGCGACGAACTGTGACAATTTGCTTATTAGATTTCTAGGGCACCTCGCCTCCTCTCTCAGCTCCTTCAGGATAGTGCTAAGGGGAAGGAGCTGCTTTCCGAGAGTCGAAGTTCTTCAGGGCGCCCGTCTGTGAACAGACGTTTAGGGACACCGCCTCCCGGCCTGGCAAACCGCGCTAGGCGCAGGGGCAAGGTGGGGGGCAGTGAATGAGCACTATGGTGACTTCCTTCCCGTAGTCTGGCCACCCACTCCGGAGCACAGTTTCCTTCTCTAATGTGGCCTCTGTGGTCTGCATGACGCGGCCCTTACCCATTTGTCTGTCCCGCCTCATCCCTCCTCCCTCCTCCCTGTGCCTTGCAGTTTATGGTTTCAACGCTTCGCACCCTTTACTGCCCCCTCCTCGCGCCTCCCCCAGCGCCTGTCCCAGCCCAGCCACAGTGTTCCTCCTTTCCATGCCTTGGCCCCCACGCCTGTAATGCTCTTCCAGCCCCCTCTGCCTGGCTGACCTCTACCCCTCATGAGAACGGCTCTCTCTCACGTGCTAAGTACTCCGCCCTGGGATGAGCGCTCAGCCACATTCATCCTCACCCAATCCTGCGAGGTAGGTTCTATCAGTGTCCTCATTTCCCAGATGAAGAAATACAGGCACAGAGATACTGAAGAACTCCCCCAAGTCACACAGCTGGTGCGCTGTGGAGCTGAGAGTTAAGCCGTGCGGCCGGCCCGCCACGCGTGTTTTGGTCACTAGATACACCACTGCCTCCTGTGAAAGCGTCTCTAACCGCTCACCCCACGCTGCGTCTCTTGGGCCCGCGTCTCCCGCTCCCCCCATCACAGCCCTGCGACTCTACCATGGCTTTCATCCCACCTAATTCTAATGATTGACTGGTCCTTCTGTCTTCCCCACGGCACCGTGAGCTCCTTGAGAGCAGGGACTGGACTCCTCATCATCCACAGTGCCTAGCACAGGGCTCTACCCATAAGCAAGATTTTCCAAGCCTTGTTGAGTAAATGAATGAATGCGGTGCCTGGGCGGCTCAGTCGGTTAAGCGTCTGCCTTCGGCTCCGGTCGTGATCCCGGGCTCCCTGCTCTGCGGGGAGCCTGCCTCTCTCTCTGTCTCTCATGAATAAATAAAATCTTTTAAAAATGAATGAAAGAATGAATGAATAAAATATGGGGCTACCTCTGAACTATAAGGATTCTCTTGGCCCAAAGAGGAGGGTCCTGGCGATGGTGGGGGTTAGGGCCTTGGCCAAGTAGGAACTGACAGCAAGAGAAACCCAGAGAAGCCACGAACCTGAAGTTTGCTTTTGCCTGAGGCAGAACCAGGCCACGGCAGCGGCGAGGATGGCCACCGCAGCGGTTCCGGCAACCGCAGCCCCAACTGTCATCACCACGGAGGAGTCGCTCCAGCTGGACCCTGAGGGAGACAGACCTCAGGACAGGCAGTAGCCTCCCACCTCCCACGCTCTACCCCAGTGCTGCTCCCCGGGAGCTGCTCTGTGTCCGGGTCCCTTGTCCCTTGTCCCTTATCTGGGTCCTCCCCCAACCTCACCTGCGTGGACCGCACTGCGGCCGGACTCGTGCCTCCCCCCTCACAGGTGTCTCCACTCATCCAATAAAGGCACACTATTGAGTGTGTGGGGGCCGAGCTCGGGGAGAGAAGGAAGGGGACCCGAAGCCTCCCCTAACTGGAGGCACCGCGACTGGATCCCACAAGGCCTTGAACTGTCGGGGACCCGTCATGCCTTGCTTGGGGAGTGAACGGGCATAACATGAGAACTAAGAAGAAATAAGAAAACCTCAGCTCTTGGGAACGTCCGGGAGCTTAAGGAACCCCTGCCCCAGTGCGGGAGCTCTGTTCCATCACTGTCCTTAGGACTGATGGGGCCTGCATTTCAAAGGGCACACAGCCTTTCCCCTGTGACCTGAAGCGGAGGGCCCCAAGCTCTAGCCCCTCCTGCTGCCCACGGCCAATATTTCTCACGGCCCCCATTCCTCCCCGCTTCGCCTCAGTGCCCAAGGGTTTGCCCTCTGGCATTTCTCAGCTCCAAGGAGGCCCGTAGGACCTTAGCCATAATTGCCCATCCCCTGGTCATCATCCTCCCTCCATCTTGGCAGAGTTCCCACCTTGGACAGTGATGGCCACAGGCTGTGAGAAGCGCAGCATCTGCCCTATCATTCCCGTGCAGTGGTAGTCGCCACTGTGGCTGAGGTTTGCTTCTGGGATGAAGAATGTGGAATTCAGAGAAGAAAACTGCTTGGACTTCCCGTCCTGGAAGAATGTGATCTTGTACAGATTCCTGTTCTTCCAGCTGTGGCACCTCAGCACGATGGGCTCCCCTACCTGGAACACCCAGCGAGGGGCCTGGAGCAGCAACCAGTCTGAAAGACACAAAGGGACCCTAGGACCCAGGAGGTCTTGACCCAACTCTGAGACCGTCCTTTCCGGTGGGACACGGTATGTGGAGGGAAGAGCTTAAGCCTGGAATCCAATGGCCCTGGTCTCTAACGCTGGCTCCGTCATTTGGGAGCTCTGTAGTCTTGGGCCTCTTCTGGGCCTTGGATTCCGCCTCTGTGGAAATGGACATAACAATACCAGGCATCTACAGCAGTTCCTGGCACATGGTAGGTGTTCAGGACAGGCTTGTCTTCTCTTTCCTGTCCTGGGAGAAGGCAGCTGAAGCTCTGTCCTGCCCAACAGGACAGAAAGGATACAAGAGAGCCCACGGTGCCGTCCCTTCCTTGGGGGAGGGAGGGGAGAGATCCAGTCTGACCTAGGAGATGACATGTGAGGGGACACAGCAGAGATATGTCTTTTGGGAGAGTAGGAAGTCATGGACGTCCAAGAAGTATTAGCTTATTTGATGTATGTTGGTAAATGTGGAGTTTTACTTCAGCAAGGTCTTTGTCTGACAGCAGCAGCGTCACCTTGGTCTGAAGGTGGGTCATTAGCCTGCTGTGTCCTTTTTCCCTCCCAATGTTCATCCTTTTACTGAGGAAGAAAAAATATTTAGCATTTTTGTTGTATAGGGAATAAAGCCTAAGGTAGACATTTGTACTCCTGACCTCAGCCCACGTGCTCCTTTTCCCTAAAGCTGGAGGATGGAGCAGAGCTGGAATTGGAAAGAGAGGTAGGGTAGAAGACAACAGCAGAATTAGAAGGGGGAACCCGGGTGGCACAGTCGGTGAAGCGTCTGCCTTCGGCTGAGGTCATGATCTTGGGGTCCTGGGATCGAGACCCTGTGGGGCTCCCTGCTCAGCGGGGGGCCTGCTTTTCCTCTCCCTCTGCCCCCATCCCTGACTCATGCTCTCTCTCTCTCTCTCAAAGAAATAAATCAGCCACACATGTTCCCAGCAAGCACCCCCTGCAGCCAACCAGGATGAGGCCAACCAAGTCTCTGCACTGGCTGGTGACGTGACCACGGATGCAGGAGGAGATGCTCAGTACCAATTACAACACAGAGAAAATTCAGCCACGGCTACAGCGGGAAATCCAGGGCCAGAGGGTGGCACCAGGTTTTGCTACTCGGGTGCCACAAGCTAGAAAACCCCACCTCTCTTGTCGGGGAGGCACATCTAGCTTCCACCCATTTCCTTGCCTTACCGTACTGCATATTCCTCCTCTTGGAGAACCGAGACCCTGGCTGGACACTGCACTCCGGGATGAGGCTGAGCCGTCCTGGTTCCCTAGACTGCCTCTCTCATGAGATTGGATTAGGGCAGGTGGGAATGCTGAGAATTGTAAAGCTTTGAAAAAATAAAGTAGAACCCAGAGAAAATGCCCAAATTGCCATGTAGCCCCAGCAACCAATTCCTGCCCTTCTGTTCCCTGTCGAGGTAATCCCCACCACAGAAGACCTACATGGCTGGAATAGCTTTTCTTCCCTGAAGAGTCTCTGCTGGCACCAGGTTATAACCTGGATAATGAGGAGTGTCTGCCTTCGGCTGGTCTGTGCAAGGGGGCCGCCTTAGCTCTCCTTGAGGACATTTATCTTGGTGCAGATCTGGAGAGCAGGGGCCAGCTTCCTGTTTGCGGCACTCATAAGATGTTCTTCAAGTAATCAAAGGGCCTTCCCATCCATCTGGGAGCGAAATGCCCCTGCAGTCTCCTGGAAGCCTTGTAGAGAATCAATAAACACCCACAGCTCCTCCACACCCCAGTGGCGACACAGGGACACGCTCAGGCTCGGTGGGGGGGATGCCCTCCCCTCCTTGCCTTCCTGCAGGGGCAGGGACACCGATGTCAGGCCTCAGGAGCTTCCCTCCGGCCTGTCACTTCCTGTTGTGCGAAGAGAGTGGGGGCGACAGGCCCGCTGTGTGCTTTTGAGGACAATTTAGGCATCCGGGGAGGGAAAGGGACTACATGAAGAGTAACAGTGACAATATTCATCATAGTCGCAGGGTGGCTCTTCTTTACGGAGAAGCTACTTTTTGCCAGAAGCTTTGTAAAATCATCCATCTGTTTAGCAAACATTTATTAAGCCCTGCCCTTGTCAGGGGCTGGAAATGCAAATATAGTTAAAACACAACTTTCAGGGGATGCCTGGGTGGCTCAGTCCATTAAGCATCCAACTCTTAGTTTCAGCTCAGGTCATGACCTCAGGGTTGTGAGATCAAGCCCCATGTAGGGCTCTGTGCTGGGTGTGGAGCCTGCTTGAGATTCTCTCTCTCCCTCTGCCCCTCCCTCCCTCTCTCTCTAATTAAAAAAAAAAAAAAAGATCAAGACAACTTCCAGGTCAAGTTGCATGGAGAGCAAGGGGGCAGGGAAATGCTGATTCCCACCAGGACCTGGGGAGGGAGGCATTAATACCCCCACGAGCAGACAAGGAATCAGATCCAAGCGCAGACAAATCACCATGCTCACACGGCTAGTGGGGTCCAGGCCGAAGACTCAGTTGTGGTCTGTCTATGCTTTGTGACGGCTACAAAAATGGGTTTTTATGTAGTCAGAATTTCTTTCTGCTTCTCTCATACCCTACGTGCTTGTTTGTAGCCTTGTAACCTTCTTGCTCCACCAGGATTGAGGCAAAACAACCTATTCTGAGGAATTTCTTAAGACGGTCCACCACCACCACACACACTAAGCAAAGGGGGCGGGTGAAAAGGGAAGCGAGTGGACGAAAACAGCTTCCAACAACTCACAGCACTGATTCCCAGGAAACAGGCTACCTCCCTTCCCTAAAAACCTCTGCCATGTAAGCAGATTTCATCTTTCCTTGTCCTCCCAGACCCTCCCCAGCCCCTTCCTCCACTGACCGGAAGTCACGTCCAGATGCACAGGGTCACTGAGGCTGGTCTGGTCCGTCTGGCACCTGTACTCCCCGCTGTCCTGTTGTCTGGCCTTAAAACTGTAACTGGACCGGACCAGGGTTGGGATGGAGCTCCCATTATGGAACCACTGGGTGACATGGGCCACAGCGGTGTGGGCCCCCTGGCACTTCAGGGTCACGGGATCCTCCTGGAGCACATTGACCCACGGGGGCTGGAGGTCCAGCACAGCCTTCGGGAGACCTGCTGAGGGGCAGAGAGAAGAGGAAGCAGGAGGAAAGGGGACCCCAAGAGCCTAAGCAGGCCCCCGAATTTCAGATAGTAAAGCACCTCTGGTCCTTCTGAGGACATCAAGAGTGGAACCCGGCCCAGAACTCTTATGTAACTGTAGGTAATTCCTCTTACTCATGTGTCCTACCACAGGGGCCTCCGGGAAGCCAGGTCCGCTCAGGGAGCTTGACGGTTCCTCAGGAAGAGATGGCAAGGTAAGAGACAGGGAGAAGGGGCAAAGCAAGCACTAGAAATATATGTATGCCTCACCAGGGGTCATCTGAAACAGTTCTTTCTTTCCTTTTTTCTTCCTTCCCTTCCTTTCTTTCTTTCCTTTCTTTCCTTCCTCTCCTTTGCTTCCTTCCTTCCTTCCTTCCTTCCTCTTTCTTTCTTTCTTTCTTTCTTTCTTTCTTTCTTTCTCTCTCTCTCTCTCACACACACACACCACATACATAACTTTCTAGAATTCATTTTGTTCCCCTGTAAACTGAGGCATTTTGGATACTAATGGATAAACTCTCTCCAGAGCCGGATGAAGGCATCTGGTGGAGGTATCCAGCATGAGTTAGACATCAGGTTTCTGTTCTGACCTGATGTCAATCTTGGTCCCTTAGAATAGACCTAGCCTCACAGCCAAGTACAGAGGAGTCTCTGTGGCCTCAGAAGGATAAAGAAAGAGAAAGGCTGGAGGGCCAGTCTAGGGAGCCCTGGCTTCAGTGCCCCAGGGAGAGCCCCCCCCCGGGGGAGCCCTGGGAGGCGGGGAGCTGATTGGTATAGAGAAAGAAGTGCCCTGCAGAATTTACTTGACAAAGCTGCAGTCAGTGATCTCTCCTCCTAGTTCTGAACAGGAAAACAGGCCCTGAAGCCCTCAGATACATGCAAAGTGGGGGATTTACCAACACAGGGAGATAACCTAAGCACATGATGGGATTTTGCGTGCAGCTGAGACTAAAAATGTCTGGGCTTTTGATTTTACTGAGAGAGAGGATGAGTTATTTTCTGTGACAATATCTGTGATTTCTCATCCTAACAGAACCAGAAGGGTTAAGCACCTGTGCGCCATGGAGGCCTATCCTCGGCTTCCCCGGGAGGAGGGGAAAGAGAAAGGAGAGAGGGAGAGAGGGCGGGGCATCTCCTTCCTGGCCCGACCTAGGTACTGGGTTGCTGGTGCATTCAGGGCACCTCCGGGTGCTCAGGGTGCTGGGAGCACAGGAAGAGCGTAGCTGGGGGAGGGAGAGGATGTGGTACTTACCAGGTGTCCCAGCGACTGGAGCTGTAAGAGAGAAAGCAAAGATCAGCCCAGAGTTTAGATTTGACGATTCATCATTACAAGAATCACTTCCAAAAAAAAAAAAATCCCTTCCATGCAAATCCCCTTAACTCCTTTGCCCTTCCCTGTCTCTGTTATTTCCATCCTCTTATGCATCACCAATTCCCCCTTCTCAGCTGGACCTTTCCCATCAAAAGAAGCATATTCCAAGATCTTTCGTTCAAAAAAAAAAAAAAAATCTTCTCACTTGATCCCATATATAATTCCAAAATTATTTCTCTGCTCCCTTTCATAGGCAGATTTCTTTCTTTTTTTAAGATTTTATTTATTTATTTGACAGAGAGACACAGCCAGAGAGGGAACACAGCAGGGGGAGTGGGAGAGGGAGAAGCAGGTTTCCTGCCGAGCAGGGAGCCCGATGCGGGGCTCGATCCCAAGACCCTGGGATCATGACCTGAGCCAAGGGCAAATGCTTAACCACTGAGCCACCCAGGGGCCCCAATAACCAGATTTCTCAATTTTTTTTCTACATGGGCTATGCTCATTTCTACTCCTTCCATTCACTGTTTCATTCTCCACAATTTGGACTCTGCCTTCACCAATCCACTACAACTTTCCTCTCTTATTCTTTCCCAGGTAAGTGCACATCTTCACCATCTCCCCAGTTACTCGTGCCTGAAAGCTATAAGTCACCTTTATCCCCCTCTCTCCCAAGCCCCGTCCCCCTTCACCTCAGTGAATCTTGTTGATTCTGCTTCCGACTCAGGCCTTGAGTCCATCCACTTTGCTTCATGCTCATGGCTGCCATGCTAGTTTAAGTCACCACCAGCTTTCTCCGCCTCCTAACTCCTCTCCTCATTCCTTTGTCCCCCACCATCCACTTTCCACAGAAAAGTTAGAGTTTTTTGTTTTTGTTTTTTTAATATCAGGTCCAATAATATCACTCCCCATCTTAGAAGCCTTCAAGGACCTTCCTTTGCTCTTTTTTTTTTTAAATTTTATTTATTTGAGAGAGAGAATGAGAGAGAGAGAGAGAGCACATGAGAGGGGGGAGGGTCAGAGGGAGAAGCAGACTCCCTGCTGAACAGGGAGCCTGATGCGAGACTCGATCCCAGGACTCCAGGATCATGACCTGAGCCGAAGGCAGTCGCTTAACCAACTGAGCCACCCAGGCACCCTTCCTTTGCTCTTGAAATAAAAGTACACCTTTACGAGGCCACACAGGACAGGACAAGGGCCCTGGTCACCTCTCCTGCCTCATCTCAAGCCCATCTTCCCCTACTCATGGAGCTCCCATAACATGAGCCCTCTTTAAGTTCTTCACACTTGGGGATTTTGTGTATGCGGATCCCTCCTCTAGACCTGTTTCCTTTATCTCTTCAAACAGCTAGATCCTTGCGGAGCTCAAAGTCCCAGCTCAAGTGTCACCTCCTCAGTAAACGCTTTCCATATCATCCTGTTTATCATTCTCTCTTCTTCCCCACAAAGGCTATTCTTATCACAGTATCCTGTTTATATCTTCATGGCCCTTTCTAATTTGTATTTATGCCTGTGTGTCTGTTTATTTGTTGTTTAGATCTCCCAGAAGATCTAAGAGGGCAGTAGCCATAACAATTTTATTTGCCAGTGCTCTGGAAATCACTTATTGAATGAGTCTAGGTGCGAGATAAGAGGGGCCACAGTTGTATTGATAATAGGAAGTGAAGAAGATATGCACACGAGAGAAATTTTTTTTAAGATTTTATTTATTTGTTTGAGAGAGAAAGAGTGAGAGAGAGAGAGAACTCGAGCTGGGTGGGGGGCAGAGGGAGAGGGAGAAGCAGACTCCTCACTGAGCAGGGAGCCTGACTTGATCCCAGGACTCCAGGATCATGACCTGAGCTTAACCGACTGAGCCATCCTGGCGCCCCCACATGAGAGAAATTTAAGAGGCAAAACTGGGGGAAGCTGGCACTTGATGAGAGCGGGAATAAAGTAAGTGGATGGCTAGGGAAAATGTTACTTGTGCTCACACAAATATAAATGTTAGGAAGAGGAGTACATTTGCAATGGGAAGATGATAAGTTGAGTTTGAATATGTTTTGTTTCTGAACCGGCATATCAATGTGGAGGTGTCCAACCAGCAGGTGGAAACACGAAATTGTAGCTGACGTAAGCAAGAAAGACAGGTTTGGAAGCTGTTGACATGGAAGTGATAGCTAAAAACCAGAGTGTTGGATTGGCAAGAGGGACAGCGCAGTAGGGGAGCAAATAAAGAAGTAGAACCTAAGAGGAGGGGAAGAGGAGAAATAAGAAAGAAATGAGAAGAATGGAGAGAAGTCATTAGCCATTTATTCATTCCACGCTCAACAAATGGTCATGAATACACACTCAATAGAGTCATTGTAAGGGAGACAAAGACCTTATGCTTTAGGTCAGGAAGGCTGTCTGTCTTGTTCATTGGTAAATCTCCAAGTCCTAGAACAGGGTCTGTTCATGCATTTATTTAATGTTTAAACAAGGCAGTTTGTGGAATCTGTAGAAAGCAGGAAATGCAGTGTCCACATTGCCTGGCTGTAGAGGAAGATCCACTTGGGGGCAATGGGAATGTGGTGAAGAGGGTGGAATGGGGGCCTTAGTTGGTAGGTAATGGAGCAGTCCTGGAGGCATTTCTGAAGTGCAGTGACTCAGCTGCACTTGAAGATGTCATGGCCTCGGTGTGCAGCACAGATTCAGAGGAGAGGAGACAGGAGCAGTCGAGATGGGGTCAGAGGCTGTTGTCAAAGCTGGGTTATTGAGGGATGAAGACCTAAATATGGTGGTCCAAATAAGAATGGGGAAAATGGAGCAAATCCTTGGTGACTTAGCAAAAGGACAAATGGAAGAAAAGATCAAGTCTTGCCCAGAAGTCTTGCCCGGGTGACTGGTACATTGGCAGCACCAACAGCAGAGATGGAGAAGCATCTCATCTCTCCAGGCCTGAGCTTCCCCACGTGAAAAATGAGATAGTCTAATGCTCCTTTCACATGTTATTCTACTTCAGTCCATTTTATCCTGCTCATGAAGGAATACTCTCTCTTCCTCACCTCTGCTTCCTATCCCGGTATCATTCAACATTGAGGGCCTAGGACTCCCAGAGATGACCAGATTTTATCATCAGTCATAACACCTAACTCCAGAGTGGCTACATGTCTTCCTCTGGGGCTATCCTAAGGGTTTTTTGAGGGTGGAAGCTCTAGGAATTGAGCTTGGGGAGACCATCTTACCAATAGGGCTCCCCTAGCTGGCCTCCCTAGACTTCCTCCCACCTGGCATCATCAGTCCCTGCCCCTCCATCTTCGCCTAGGACCCTGACTTTCTCCCTGATCACAACCAGGACCTATCCGCATGTGTGTGTGTACAAGGAAGCATGGGTGATTTCTCCGGTCCTACAATTGGCGATTCCAGAATTGCCCAGGTTGTGTGTTCTCTGAAACCCTGTTCCCTGGATAACCCAGACCCTCTTTGCTTCTTCCCAGGGAAATCTGACACATAAACAGAACAAGCTTCTGCTGCCTGACAGAGAATGTCTACTGCCCCTCCGCCAAGTGTCTTATTGCTTCTTCCCCACCCCTAATCTAAGACAGCAGTAGCCCTTCCACCTAAGATTTGGTCCCTGTGAAACACAAATTTTTAAGGAAGGAAAACACCCTGGCCACTAGGTCACTAGACTTTCCTTAGAGCAGGTTCAGATGTAGGTGGTGGCAGAACATCAGGGACCTGGCTGCCCTGTGATATTGGGCAAAGACACTAAAAATTAAAACAAGAACTCTGCCAATTTTATCATTTGCCAAGACCAGTAAGATTGTCAGAGTCTGATCTTCATCAGCCTGCTTCACCCTCCTCATTTTCTTGAATGCTTCCCATGCTACCCCTCATCCTTGCCAAAGCTCAGCCTGACCCGGGGAAGCAGCAGCTGAGTTAGGAAAGTGCACCTGCCTCTGTCCTTCATGAGGACGCCGACTCACCCAAGAATAGCAGAGCTGTCCACAGCAGCATGTCACCCAGAGGATGGCAGGGCACGCAATCAGCCGGGTCACTATCGGCAGCAGGGATGGGGAGGAATGAGGGGATCCGCATCACTCGCTGGCTCACGTTGGCCCCAGCAGCACCAGTGTGGCCGGCAGAGACTTCTCTTGAGACTTGACAGATTCCACCCGAGAGGACAGACCAATTCTGAAGTCCAAAAGAGGAAGTGAAAAGAAATGTTGTTTTATCATAGGCTCCTCCCCTTCACCCTTTTTCCTCTCAACTGTTCCCTCCCAGAAGATTCAGAGCTTCCCAGAATGGGTCTGGCTTAGCCCAATTCCAAATTCACAGAAATTTTAGAAACTGGGAAACAACGTCTTCCTCTTCTTTTGGGACACAGCTAGGCTCAACCTCTGGGAGTAAGAGGGGAATGGTCACCCCAATCCAGCTCAGAACCTCCTATCTGTTCCTATCTCTTTAGAAAAGGCAACGGAGCAGAATGTACAGCCAGTCTTCTCTGACTTCTAGCTCCATTTGGAGGCCCAGATGCTCCTGAAACTGATGATGGTGGTCTTGAGGCCACCCACCATCATTTGATTTTCTTTGTTATCATGATCTCTGACTTACTCCTAGATTGTGGAGCAAGAACAAGGATGTGTGTCAGGGTGGCACTAAGGTGGTTACACTCATTCTCTTATTCCCCTCTGGCATTCATTCTTTTTTTTTTTTCTTAAGATTTATGTATTTATTTATTTGAGAGAGAGCACACACTCACGTATGTGCACTTGCAGGGGGAAGGGGAAAGGCAGAGGAGAGGGATACAAGAAGACTCCGCACCGAACGCAAAGCCAGACATGGGACTTCATCTCACAACCCTGAGATCATGACCTGAGCCAAAATCAAGAGTTGGATGCCCAACTGACTGAGCCACCCAGGCACCCCTGGCCTTCATTCTTTTGTTTGTTCCTTCAACAGAACACCAACTTGTGCCCTGGTTCTTTATCTTTACCATCTTCAATTCCGTCACTGTTCCTATCACCATGGCGAAGGAGCTTGGGCCTTGGAGCTATATAAGTCTAGTTTTGAACACCAGCTCAGATTGCTTGTCTATAAAAATGAAGGTAATCATGCCTACCCTTCAGGCAGGATTTCTCAGCCTCAGTATTTTTGACATTTTGGGCCAAATAGTTCTCATTGTGAAGAACTATCCTGTACATTGTAGAATGATTAGGAGCATCTCTGGCCCCACCCTAGATGCCAGTGGCACCCCTACTTGTGAAAATAAAAATTTCTAGACATCGACAAATGCTCTCTCAAAGGCAAAATTGCCCCTGGTTGAGAATCACTGCACTCAAGGTTTCTGGAAAAGAAAAGAAAATTCGAGTACTAGCAAAGTGCCTGGTGCATCATGCGTATCCAATGAAGGCTTGTTTCCTTTTCCTGCTTTCTGTCATCATCCTCATCACCGTTTGTTCACCCTCAACATCCCCAGAACATAAAATGCTCTTCTTGGGGCCCCTTCCTGGGGCCTCTTTCCCAAATGCCCTCACAGGAAACAAGCTGTAAGACTCAAGGAAATAACACTGTAAAATCTCTTCTCATACCCATAATCTTCAGAAATCCTCAGCCCATCAGCCACAGGTTTTTATTACTGGCCTCATTCAATGCCCCTACCCCAATCCACTTCCAGCCCTTATCTGATTTTTAGGTGAACTTCTTGACCAGTGACAAGACTCCAATGATCTGACATCAATACTTCAAAAATATCATTAGAAACTGGTAAAGTTAACTTGTATATCAAGTGGAAGCCCCACTGCCAGTGGCCTGGCCCATGTCACAAAATCTAAACCTAAGTCAGCTTGCACTTACAGGAAACACCTGTCAAGGAAACCTCACATACACCATCACAATCTTCCAACTCAGCTTTAGCTAGCTTACCTTATCCTAAAAAATAGGACCTGCTGACCTCATAGGGAAATCCCCAACCTTCTAGCCAATCAAGCTATTTTCTAGTTGCCTCTTCCATTACTCTATAAAACTCATTTTTCCATCAAATCCCTCAGGAAGAGTTCTCCACTATTTGTGAGGCACTGTGCTCTGCCAATCCATGGAATGTTTTCCCTTAAATAAAGGACATCAAACTTGTTATTAAAAAATTGTTTTAGTTTTGTCATTTGGCAATGAGGATGGGATCCCAAGACCATTGCTGAAGATTCTGGGGTTGGTGCCTAGATGCATGTGAAGGGCCTCACAGAGCTATTTTGGTTTGCTACCTCTTTGGTTGCTTTCTGGATCTCTGGTGAACTTCTTTTGGATTGAGCTCTGCCTGCATCATATGCTGAGCTCTTTGAGTTTGTTTGTTCTAATCCTTCCAGGTGGAAAACTGGGGCATGAGAGACTGGATTTTTCACAGTGAGACCTAGTAGGCTACAACATTTGGGTTTGGAGCCCACCTCATCTTCAAGGTAAGTGTCTTTTGGAGGTACTGATAGGTTTCTGGGACTGTGCTCAGGCAGCCTAAAACAGTAAGTCTCGTTGAATTAGGGAGGATTATTTCAACAAGGGAAAATAATGGGTCCTCCTCAACCAAAAGAAAGCATGATGGCAGCCATTAGGGGACTCACAAAGCCTCAAGGCAAGTCCACAGCATAAACAACTGGAGGACATGGGGAAATAAATGAAGACAAGATATTTGGACTTTTTTGACTAACAGCACATCAAAATCTAAATAGGCACAAGTCAGACTATTCAAGTCCATTCAAGGGGCACCTGGCTGGTTCAGTCGGTAGAGCATGCAACCCTTGATCTTGGGGTTGTAAGTTTGAGCCCCATGTTGGGTGTAGAGATTACCTAAAAATAAAATCTTAAAAAAAAATAAAATCCTTTTGAGTGTCTGCCACTATAAAGAAATATTCTTGTAGCGGAGAGGTGTATATTCTTGTGAAAGGGATAATAGATCTATTGCTAATGAGAATCTTGGAAGCCAAAACCACAAAATTAGTAGGAATGGGTCAAAGACTTAAAGCTGTTAGAGCACTTACCACCCAAATCTAAGATACCCATGCTAGGATATGTTGGTCATGGAACAGGTTAGATTGACACTAGGTTCCCTGGCAACCCAAGAAAATTCCCAAGCAGTGATGTACACTGTAAAACACTGCACAATCCTCAACCCTGTGGCACATCTCTCTTAGTTACTAATCTGACTCTGTGAGACATAAGGCTTAACTAAAGAAATGGGATCCTCAATTTTCAAAGGATCAAGCATGTCACCTTCCAGCGTACCTGCTTAGTTGATGTCTAAGAACCATGGTCCTGGAAGCTGTAGACATCTATAAAAATGGCAAAATCTTATTAAGACAAGCTAGAATTACAGTGGCTATTATGGGAAACATTCTAGTTTGACAAGATCATTCATTTAAGAAGTGCACTTGAAAGTAAGGTTTCCAATTCAAACGAACATAATGGGCTACCTATTTTAATTGGTATGAAGAAGCTTCCAAAAGTCTTCAAGGTTCCAAAACTTGGAATAACTTCATTGAAAGATTTACTGCAAAAGGCTAATGAAAAGTGAAAGACACAAGAGGTACCTAAAACAAAAGACTGGGACCAACATGACTCCCACTATTTCCCTCTATCCTTTTTAACTTGAGTACTCACAGTCTGCTAGTCTTCTATCTGAATTGTCTTTCCACTCTGAAAAGACTACAAGACCATAAACACAAGTCAGCCAAGTTAGTAGCCTTACAGACACCTCCATATCTACCCTCAGACAAGGGCCTCCATATAAGCCCCTCTGAGGGTTGACAGGACTCAGGAATTCTCCAGCAAATTACTACCTGTTATTCTCTTAAACAGCCAAGGGGAAACTAAAATTAAATTTGTGGAAAACCTTTCCAAATTCTGATAGATAATGGAGCTACACTTTACTTCAAACCCCTCTCATTCTAGAACCTGCAGATGGGATCTTGGAAACTGGCGAAAACTGGCAAGAGTGAGAGTTCTTTTTTTTTTAATTTTTTTTTTATTATTATTATGTTATGTTAATCACCATACATCATTAGTTTTTGATGGAGTGTTCCATGATTCATTGTTTGCATATAACACCCAGTGCTCCATGCAGAACGTGCCCTCTTTAATACCCATCACCAGGCCAACCCATCCTCCTACCCCCCTCCCCTCTAGAACCCTCAGTTTATTTTTCAGAGTCCATCATAAGAGTGAGAGTTCTTATCAGAGTCAGCTCTCCCACATCTCTGCAGTGCCTGGTCGGGAGAGGAAAATAAAATTTCCCATTGTCTTTTCCTTTCTAAATTCAGACTAATGAATTTGGTTTGTGGGTACCCATTGTCAATTCTTTCTCTCCCAGGAACACCTACTGCCTTCTTATTTGTCTTGTTTTGTGTCCTGAGAACTTGATGCGGCAACAGTCAGGTTGGAGACCCCCAAAATATGGCTAGCCAGAAATATGGGTTTTTTTAAAGGATTGCCCTTCAACATCATTCAGGCTGCAACCTAATTCTTTGAGGAATTAAAAACAGCTGTTTTGTCTTATGAGTTGACTCTTTATAAGAACAGAAATGCAGCTCTACAAGCAATTCAAAGCCCACTTACCCTTTTTGCCAATTCCAAAACCACTTGTATTCATTTCAAAAGGCTTGTGGTATTGTCAAATTCTGGATTTAGGGAATGGAAGTCCTTCTTGGAGGAACTTGCACTCTTCCCCTGTGCTTTTGAAATATAAACATATTACCCACTCTTCTCTAGGAACTCCTATCCAGTCTATCTCTTTGAAATTCAAACTTTATGTAGCTAATTCATTTTTTGTTTGTTTGTTTTTTGTTTTTTAGTTTCAGAGCTAGAATTTAGTGATTCATCAGTTACATATAACACCCAGTGATCATTGCATCAAGTGCCCTCCTTAATGCCCATCACCCAATTATCCTTTCCCAACCCCACCTCCCCTCCAGCAACCCTCAGTTTGTTTCCTAGAGTTCAGCATCTCTTGTGGTTTGCCTTCCTCTCAATTTTCATCTTATTTTATTTTTCCTTCCCTTGCCCTATGTTCATCTGTTTTGTTTCTTAAATTCTACATGAGTGAAATAATATGATAATTGTCTTTCTCTGATTGACTTATTTCACTTAACATAATACCCTCTGGTTCCATCCATGTCATTGCAACTGGCAAGATTTCATTCTTTTTGATGGCTGAGTAATATTCTATTGTATATATACACAACATCTTCTTTATCTATTCATCTATCGATGGACATATGGGCTCTATTTCCATAGTTTGGCTATGAAGGACATTGCTGCTATAAACATTGGGGTGCAGGTGCCCCTTCTGATCACTATGTTTGTATCCTAGCAGTGCTATTGCAGTCATAGGATAGCTCTATTTTTAAGTTTCTGAGGAACCACCATACTGTTTTTCCAGAGTGGCTGCACCAGTTTGCATTTAGGGATATAATTCTTATCAGGAAAAAAAAAAAAAGGAAAGGCTATTTGGAAACTAGACAAATGAAAAATCTTTAAAGTTTTCACAAATATTAATAAAAAATTTACACTATCTGAGCAGTTAACCTTAACTTATTCCATCTACCAGAAAAACAATTTGGATCCAAGTGTTTTTTAAATTCCACACATGAATGAAATCATATGATAATTTTTGCTTTATTATAGCTGCCTCATGTCTGAAATTTTAAAATAAAAGTTATGAAATCTCTGGTTGCATCTATCTGTAGGTCTATATATGTATGCATGATATAAATGTGTGATTTTTTTTCCTACCTCCAGATGGTATTGCCAAAATTAATTTGTAAAAAGAGCTCTATTTAAGTGGTTTAAAAAAAATTAAGCATTTGTATAAGTATGCTCTCAGAAATATAGAAATGAACCCAAATGTTTTTCAAGCTCACATGATTTAGGATAATCTTCGGTAAATAAAAGCTAGTTTAAATTTATTGATTTAATTTAAATGAGCACGTCTTTAGAATTAGCAACATTAAATATAATACTTCTACTGAGGTTTATTAAAAATCACATGAGCTCATTTTATCTCATCTATCATCTTATAGAATTTGTCAGCAGGAAAGATAAGTTCAGATGATGGTTAGCTGTTTAATGTCCCATGAATTTTTCATGAGTAATCTCAACATAATTATTAAGGACAAGTATATTAAATAGATGTAAGTAAGATAAAAGTTTATAAATGAACTTTTCAATAATAATTATGCTTTGTGGTACATCTATTTTTTTTATTTTATTATGTTATGTTAATCACCATACATGACATCATTATATGCATTATGGTACATCTACTTAAAAATAGATTCCAGGGTGCCTGGGTGGCTCAGTCAGTTAAGTGCCGACCTTTGGTTTCAGCTCAGGCTATGATCTCAGGGTCATGATCTCAGGACTGTGAGACTGAGCCCCTCGTCGAGCCCCTCATCAGGTTCTGTGTTCAGTGTAGAGTATGCTTGTCCCTCTCCATCCCCCCACTTGCACTCACTCTCTCTTTCTCTCAAATAAATAAATAAAATTAAAAAAAAATAGTTTCGGGGTGCCTGGGTGGCTCAGTTGGTTAAGCGACTGCCTTCGGCTCAGGTCATGATCCTGGAGTCCCAGGATTGAGTCCCGCATGGGTCTCCCTGCTCGGCGGGAAGCCTGCTTCAACCTCTGACCCTCCCCCCTCTCATGTGCTCTCTCTCTCTCATTCTCTCTCTTTCAAATAAATAAATAAAATTAAAAAAAAAATCGGGGCGCCTGGGTGGCTCAGTTGGTTAAGTGACTGCCTTCGGCTCAGGTCATGATCCTGGAGTCCCGGGATCAAGTCCCGCATCGGGCTCCGTGCTCGGCAGGGAGTCTGCTTCTCCCTCTGACCCTCCTCCCTCTCATGCTCTCTGTCTCTCATTCTCTCTCTCTCAAATAAATAAATAAAATCTTTAAAAAAAAAAAAGAAAAATTAAAAAAAAAATAGTTTCCAAAATCTTTTTGGTAACTTGAAATTTTAATGTTATACTAAGATATGTTAAATGATAGGTATTTGTTAACTAGATCATTTCCAAATAAAATAAAATACTGAAATATTAATTACGGAACATAGGTTTATCCACTTTTGGCTTCCTTTTAGAGAGTAAATAAAGATATCTGGGCGCCACATTGAAAACATTTACTATGAGGAAGAATACACTGCTAGAAACTATGAAATGTATTTGTAAATTTGCTAATTCACAGAATGCTAGTCTAACAATCCCCAATTGTTTACTTCTTAGTTTTTACTAAAAATTAAGGATTCTGAGGGTTATGCATTCTAATATATGTAATAATATTACTAAAAATAATAAGGGAAACATCTCTATGCAAGGAATGTAGGATATGTTTTTGGTAAGAAGTATGAGATATGGAGATGTATTTTGTTAAGGGAAAAAGAGGGTAATTTTGTCCTAAAGTAAAATAATTGTTCCAGAATGAGAAAGAGGAAAAAATCAGACAAAATTTAAATGGATACAAAAAGTTATAGAATGCTTGTGGAAAAGGAATCTTGGGAAAGTAATTTTAGATGTGGTCAAGCTGTCAAAGATTGGAATGGGTCTACTTAAGGTTTTGGGGTGTTTTTTTTTAAGAATTTTAATTTAAAAAATATACTGATGCAAAATTAGAATTTGGTTTTCTCCTTGTTACTGGCTCTGGAGATCCCAAACAGACCAGGTCTGACCACTCGCCACTGAAAAAAATCCAAAGACAGAGGGAGAAGCAGTGATTAAACAAAAAAGGAATTTATTTCACTGAGGCCACAACCAGGAAGACAGTAGAAGAATGTCTCAAAGACTGTCTCCAAAGTGCTGAAAATACTTCCAGATTTATATAAGAAAACTGTGAGACAAATGTCAGTGAGTACATGTAAGTGGGCAGTAAAGGTCATGTTGATCATTATCTTGGGGTCAGTCATGGCCAGGGTCTTGCTGGCTCAGAGCAGTCCTTATTGCTTGAGGTGTAGTTTAGGTTCCCATTAAGGGATGCTTTGCCCACAGGGTCTTTTGCCTGAGTTGAGTTAAGCTGAAAGAAGACTTTAATCAATTAGAAAGTTTGAGGTCCAATATCCCTGATGAACGTGGATGCAAAAATTCTCACAAAGATTCTAGCCAATAGGATCCAACAGTACATTAAAAGGATTATTCCCCATGACCAAGTGGGATTTATTTCTGGGCTCCAAGGTTGGTACAACATCCACAAATACATCAACATGATACACTACATTAATAAAAGAAAGGACAAGAACCATATGATCTTCTCAATAGATGCAGAAAAAGCATTTGACAAAGTAGAGCATCCTTTCTTGATTAAAATTCTTCACAGTGTAGGGATAGAGGAAACATACCTCAATATCATAAAAGCCATATGCAAAAAGCCCACAGCAAATATCATTCTCAATTATATTGAAAAAATGAGAGCTTTTCCCCTAAGGCCAAGAACACAGCAGGGATGTCCACTGTCGCCACTGCTATTCAACATAGTATTAGAAGTCCTAGCCTCAGAAATCAGAAAACAAAAAGGCATCTGAATCGGCAAAGAAGAAGTCAAACTCTCACTCTTTGCGGATGATATGATACTCTATGTGGAAAACCCTAAAGACTCCACCCCAAAATTGCTAGAACTCATACAGGAATTCAGCAAAGTGGCAGGATATAAAATCAATGCACAGAAATCAGTTGCATTTCTATACACTAACAATGAGACAGAAGAAAGAGAAAATAAGGAGTCAATCCCATTTACAATTGCACCAATAACTGTAAGATACCTAGGAATAAACCTAACCAAAGAGGCAAAGGATCTGGACTCTGAAAACTACACAACACTCATGAAAGAAATAGAGGAAGACTCAAAGAAATGGAAAAATGTTCCATGCTCATGGATTGAACGAACACACATTGTTAAAATGTCTATGCTACCTAGAGCAATCTATACATTCAATGCAATCCTTACCAAAATACCATCAACTTTTTTCACAGAGGTAGAACAAATAATTCTAAAATTTGTATGGAACCAGAAAAGACCCCAAATAGCCAAAGGAATGTTGAAAAAGAAAAGCAAAGCTGGTGGCATCACAATGCCGGACTTCAAGCTGTATTACAAAGCTGTAATCAAGACCGTATGGTACCAGCACAAAAATGGACACATAGATCAATGCAACACAATAGAGAGCCCAGAAATGGACCCTCAACTCTATGGTCAACTAATCTTCAACAAAGCAAGAAAGAATATCCAATGGAAAAAAGACAGTCTCTTCAACAAATGGTGTTGAGAAAATTGGACAATCACATGCCAAAGAATGAAACTGGGCCATTTTCTTACATCATACACAAAAATAGACTCAAAATGGATGAAAGACTTAAATGTGAGATAGGAATCCATCAAAATCTTGAGGAGAACAGAGGCAGCAACCTCTTCAACCTCAGCCACAGAAACTTCTTGCAAGACATGTCTCCGAAGGCAAGGGAAACAAAGGCAAAAATGAGCTACTGGGACTTCATCAAGATAAAAAGCTTCTGCACAGCAAAGGAAACAGTCAACAAAACCAAAAGACAACTGACAGAATGGGAGAAGATATTTGCAAATGACTTATCAGATAAAAGGCTAGTATCTAAAATCTATAAAGAACTTACCAAACTCAACACCCGAAGAACAAATAATCCAATGAAGAAATGGGCAGAAGGATGAACAAACATTTCTCCAAAGAAGACATCCAAATGGCCAACAGACACATGAAAAAATACTCAACATCACTCAGCATCAGGGAAATACAAATCAAAACCTCAGTAAGATACCACCTCACACCAGTCAGAATGGCCAAAATTAACAAGTCAGGAAATGACAGATGTTAGCGAGGATGCAGAGAAAGGGGAATCCTCTTATACTGTTGGTGGGAATGCAAGCTGGTGCAGCCACTCTGGAAAACAGTATGGAGATTCCTCAAAAAGTTAAAAATAGAGCTACCTTGCAACCCAGCAATTGCACTACTAGGTATCTACCCCAAAGATACAAATGTAGTTATCCGAAGGGGTACGTGCACCCAATGTTTATAGCAGCAATGTCCACAATAGCCAAACTACGGAAAGAGCTGAGATGTCCATGGACAGATGAATGGATAAAGATGATGTGGTGTGTATATATATATATATACACAGTGGAATATTACTCAGCCATCAGAAAGGATGAATACTTACTATTTACATTGACGTGGATAGAACTGGAAGGTATTATGCTAAGCGAAATAAGTCAATCAGAGAAAGACAATTATCATATGATTTCACTTATATGTGGAATTTAAGAAATAAAACAGAGGATCATAGGGGAAGGGAGGGAAAAATAAAACAAGACAAAATCAGAGAGGGAGACAAACCATAAGACTCTTAATCATGGGAAACAAACTGAGGGTTGCTGGAGGGGAGTGGGGGGTAACTGGGTGATGGATATTAAGGAGGGCACGTTGATGCAATGAGCACTGGGTATTCTATAAGACTGATGAATCACTGAACTCTACCTCTGAAACTAATAATACACTATATGTTAATTGAGTTTAAATTTAAAAAAAAAGAAAGTTTGAGGTCAAAATGGAGGTGGCTGAAGGCCTCTTTCAGAAGGACAAAATTTTCTTGTACTATTGGTCTGCTCTTTTTTTTAATTGAAGTATAGTTGACACACAATGTTGTATTAGTTTCAGGTATACAACATAGTGATCTGTACAATTCTGTACTACACTATGCTCACCACAAATGGAAGTATCATCAGTCACTATACAACACTATTACAATACCATTGACTATATTCCCTATGCTGTACCTTTCATACCCATAACTTATTCATTCCATAGCTGGAAGCCTGTACCTCCCACTTCCTTTCCCCCATTTTGCCTAACCCCACCACCCCCGCAGCCTCTGGCAACCACCAGTTTGTTCTCTGTATTTATGGGTCTGTTTCTGCTGTTTGTTTGTTCATTTGTTTTGTTTTTTAGATTCTACTTATAATTGAAATCATATGATATTTTTGTTTGACTTATTTCACTTAGTATATCCTCTAGGTCCATCCATATTGGTCTGTTCTTGATAAGAGATTGTGAAAGTTTCTCTTTTTTTAACCTTCTGGGTAATCTACCTGGAAAACAAAGATTTTGTGTCTTACCAAATAGTTTCCTGTGCTTCATGTTGTCTTTTATCAGGTCTTTGATTACTTAAGAAAACCCAGTCTTCTCAATATTAAAAGAGCTAAGTTTTGCTCACAACTATGTAACCTTTCATATTTGATTTAAAATGATCTGTGATTTTATTTAGTCAAATGTTCCAATCTTTTGCCATTTTGACAACTTTCTTAAATCAAATTCTAAATAGAGTCTTTTTTATTTCAGAGTAACTTTGAGATTTCCTAAAGGGTCCCTGGAAACCTCAAAGGATTTATCACCTTGTGAAGGAGAGATATTAAATTAATTAGGTGTATTTGGTATGTTAAATTATGTGGGAAGCATTGTAAAATAAGAAATGATGATAAGCCTTTGCAGGTTTTATGTGTGTGGATATATGTTACTGATTTAGGATTCCAGAAATTGTTTAAAGGTTCTAGAAATTTGTCAATACTCTCATTGTCCAATTATTATCCTAAATTATTTTTTTGCCACAGAAATAACTACATTTTCTTATCGAATGAACTCTCATCAGATCTTTACCCATGGACATTTTGAAATCTCTTGTCATTTACCGGCTATCATAGTTTTAATCTGATGCCTTTGTTACTGAGCCACTAACATTGTCACATGGTCACAGCTGCTAACTCAAAGAATGAACGAGTAAGCCCTGGTGCACCACCCTGGCCACCTGCTCCAACCAGTGAAATCCTGAAGCCACTAGACAAATCAAAATCATAGTTTCTGGCTGGGTTTGCCAACACTATTGCCAAAGTCCAATAAACTCATCACAAGAGAAGCCAATAACTCAAAAGATGAGTTTTTGGAAAAAAGAAAGGGAGACATTTGTTTTGGGTGCTGGCAGCCAGGGGAGGTGGCAGGCTCAAGCCTTCACAACTGACCACTTAGCCCACAAGATGAACGCCTAGAGTTTTCTAAGGAGAGGTTGGGGATGGGGGTGGTATGTGCAAGAGAGCAGGCTGAGGGCACCTGAACATGGGCGGGAGTCAGTATGTGTTCAGCCCATGATCACGGGGAAGGAAGGGGATGTATGGGGATAGGGGGTGTGGTCTCCCAAGCATTCTGTTGCTATCAGGGCTTTTCTGGCCTGGCAGTTGGGATGTTTTGTCTTTGTTAAATCTTCGTCATTGCCTCAAGAAAGTGAGATACGAAATAAGCACAATAGGTTTTAGTAGAGCATGAGTTAAGTGGTTTGCTTATTTCTTGTTTTAACTGTTGGCATTTGCTGTTGAGCAGGAGGGCTCCCTAACACTTTAGCAAAAGTGAGATTCATAGAAAGAACACTACTAAGAATTCTTGACCACTGACACTGCTGCCAAATTACAAAGTACTGAAATTTGAATGTGTATTTCACAACTGAGGAAGGCTCCACCTGACATCTAGTCCTGTACAAATGCCAGACTTCAAAATCAAGCTCATTAGAATGAGAAGATGCTGACATCCTGAAGTCGACTGCTTCTACCCAAGACATTGGCATAAGAATCCTGGTCCCTTCCCCTCTCATCATGAACTCCATTCACCCCTTTGTACCTGTTTTGCCATTCTTCTTCCTCTTTTTGCCACTTGGAAACATAATGCTATCATCTGTATTTCTGGAGCTCTTGCAAAGGGAGAAACCTATATGATTATTGGGTTTGCCACCAAAGACTACACTTGGTCCATGATGCTGGTGATCCTGTAGTTCTGCCTGTTACAAACTTCTCCCTGATTTCCAATGCTTCAGTTTAATGGACCAAATGAAGCCCTTTCTCTACATGTCAGACTCCCTAAAATAAAGGACATCAAACGTGTTCCTTCATTGTCATTTAATAAAACAAAAATATAGAGCAATATATAGTTAACACATTAAGAGACCCAAATTAATAGTTACTATGTCAGCATATGAATGCTTACTATAGAGGAGGCATTTTATATCTATTATCTCTAATACAACAATTTCAGAAGGTAAACTATATCCATCCTCATTTGTACATGAAGAAAGTTAAAAGATAAACTGAGGCACATTAAAATTTTTTTAAGAGTTTATTTGAGCAAAAATCAATTTCAATGGGGAATCCGGAAGTGGTTAGGAGCGGTCCACCAACAGAAGCTTCAGGGAAGACTTTTATAGAGAAAAGGTGGAAGCAAAGCCAGGTAATCATTTCACTGGCTGTAGCTTAAGCATTTGCATTATTTGCAAAAGCCTAGTCCGCTGTTTGTGATTTGTTGTGAAGGGGCGCAGAATATGCCATCCCAAAATATGCCTCTTTGGCATAAGCATTATGTTGAGCTGCTTATTTTTAAGTAACCACAGACACAAGAGAAGTTCTGAAAACCAAGTAGGAGTGGCCCTTCTGCAAGGGACATTTACATTTATAAGGGAATCTCCATTTGTCAGGGGAGTCTCCCTCCCCGTGCCAGGAGGAGAAGGATGACTCTGAATCACAAGAAACTCTTATCAATGGAGAAGGCGTAGACTTAAATCTGCCTAAGAACTTTACTTTTTACTGTGCTTTTCTTGATAACCTCCTGTAATTGGCTCCCCCTCCCCCTTCCAAAAAAATTTTTTTCTTTTGTGTTTCGCTGAAGATAATGTTTAAGTGATGGCTTGGGCCGTTTTGGGGAGTCACTCAGTTTTCCTGGATATTTCCCATGTATACAAGAGGTATTCATGTTATTCAAAATCTGTTTGTTTTTCCTCCTGTTAATCTGTCTTTTGTTACTGAGGAGGGGGTGGTGTCTCAGCCTAGACCCTAGAAGGGTAGGGGTGAAAATTACTTCCCTCCCCTACAAAACCAAAGAGGAGTCTCTCTATAGAAATAGGAGTCTCTCTTTCCCATCACAGCTGGGAAAAGACCAAAGAACAAAATACAAAGAGGTGTTTCTAAAAGAAAATGGATACAAGTATAAAGGCACACTTTTTTTTTTTGGCACACTTTTTTTTTTAAGATTTTATTTATTTATTTGAGAGAGAGAGAACACAAACGGGGAAGGGGCAGAGAGGGAGAAGGAGACTTCTTGTAATCTTAGATGTTTTATCCATCTTTTTAAAGCTCTGTTGTTTCACCTTTAAAATGGAGATTGCATTAGCACTTACCTTATAATGTTAAGATTAAATCGGAAAATCCATGAGTAATGTTGATTAAAAAAACAAAACTCAACTGAGTAAATTTTGAAGATCTTATTGGCTCTATTCAGTGATTAATTGGGCAGCATCCAATCTAGCAGATAGAAAAGAGCTCCCAGGAGCTGTACAAAATGAAAGATTTTATAGGCAGAAGGGGGCAGAGAGAAGGAAGTTATACTAGGCCAAAAAGAAGATTGGTTATGGCAAGATTGCTTTCCTTTGGGGGATGATGAGGGTGTCATCAGGCAGATTACCTAATTTATGCAGATCAGGCAATTAGTGATTAAGTCTCAGTTTGATGATGTGGGGTTTAGCATTTTGGGTTTGTTGTCTTGTTCTTAACAATGCTTAACATAGAACCAGAGGGAACCTGGGTGGCTCAGTCAGTTATGAGTCTGTCTTCAGCTCAGGTCATGATCCCAGGATTCTGGGATCAAGCCTCACATGGGGCTCCTTGCTTAGCAAGAAGCCTGATTCCCCCTCTGCCTGCCGCTCCCCCAGCTTGTGCTCTCTCTCTCTCTGACAAATAAATAAGTAAAATCTTAAAAAAACAAACAAAAACAAAACAAACCCCCCCAAAAAAACACCCACCTCGCACATAAATCTAGTCTTCATCATTACTGTCATTAAAAGACCAGGGGGAACTGCCCGGCTAAGCTCAGTCGGTAGAGCATGAGACTCTTAAAAGACCAGGGGGGCGGAGCAAGATGGCGGAGGAGTAGGAGACCTGGATTTCCTCTGGTCCCAGGAATTCAGCTGGATAGGGATCAAACCATGCTGAACACCTACAAACCCAACAGGAGATCGAAGAAAAGAAGAGCAACAACTCTCTCATCAGAAAAGCGACCACTTTCTGGAAGGTAGGACGTGCGGAGAAGTGAATCCGAGGCGATATTCGGGAGGATAGACGGCGGGGGAGGGGCCTCCGACGGCCGCTTCTGGCAAGTGATAGAGCCACGGAGCACAAAATCGGGACTTTTAAAAGTCTGCTCCGCCAAGGGACGTCACTCTGGGGGCTAACTGGGGGGGTGGAACCCTCTGGGACAGTGTGGTCTCAGGACCCTCGGGGTCACAGAAAGACCGAGGGTGCCTGAGTGCGGCAGAGCTCCCGGGTAACTGAGCAGGGAAGCCGGCTACAGAGGGGGAACCCAGGCGCGGGCTCTCAGCTCGGGGTTGCCATAAACCGTGATCCGCGGCACAGTCAGGCCACTGCTCCTCCAGCAGGGACCCAACAAGCGGCAGATCCGGGGAGACTCACCTTCCTCCCCCGGGAGGAGCCGCGCGGGAGTGCACCGCAGGGATCTGCTGGGTTTGGAGACTCCACCCGGGGTCGGGTGCCAGAGATAGAAACGCGCGGTCACAGGCCGGGTGAGCACGGAGTGTGGCTGGAGACCGGGGAGACGGGAATGACTGAGGGCTTTTCTCTGGTGGCGCACTGAGGAGCGGGGCCCCGAGTTCTCGGCTCCTCCGGGGCGGAGATTGGGAGGCCGCCATTTTCACTCTCGTCCCCCAAAGCTGTACGGAAAGCTCGCAGGGAACAAAAGCTCCCGAGAGCAACCTGAGCAGATTACTTAGCCGGGAGGGGGCAAGGCCGGGGCAATTCCGCCTCCGGCAAAGACTTTTGGAAACCACGGCAACAGGCCCCTCCCCCAGAAGATCAGCAAGAACAGCCAGCCAAGACCAAGTTTACCGATCAATGAGAACGGCAGAACTCCAGCGCTAGGGGAATACTGCACATAGAATCCATGGCTTTTTTACCATGATTCTGTAGTCTTTCAAAGTTAATTTTTTTTAACTGTCTTTTTTTTTTTTTGAATTTTTCTTTTTCCCTTTTTCAACCAACATCTTATCAATCCCTTCTTTAAAAAACATTTTTAGTTTTCACTTTTAAAGTCATATTCTATCCCTTCATAGTAGTTACCCGTATTTTTGGCATATATATATGTTGTTCTCTCTTTAAAATTTTGAGATAGTTTCTTCTAACAGATCAAAATATACCCTAAATCTCTAGTGTACGGTTTTTTTCTACTCCCCTGCCTGATCACATTCTCTCCTTTTTTTTAATGGAGCAAATTATAGTAGAGAACTTCCCTAATTTGGGGAAGGAAACAGGCATCAAAATCCAGGAAGCACAGGGAACCCCTCTCAAAATCAATAAAAATAGGTTAACATCCCGACATCTAATAGTAAAACTTACGAGTCTCAGAGATAAAGAGAAAATCCTGAAAGCAGCTCGGGAGAAGAGATCTGTAACCTACAATGGTAGAAACATTAGATTGGCAACAGACCTATCCACAGAGACCTGGCAGGCCAGAACGGACTGGCAGGATATATTCAGAGCACTAAATGAGAAAAATATGCAGCCAAGAATACTATATCCAGCTAGGCTGTCACTGAAAATAGAAGGAGAGATAAAAAGCTTCCAGGACAAACAAAAACTAAAGGAATTTGCAAACACAAAACCAGCCCTACAAGAAATCTTGAAAGGGGTCCTCTAAGCAAAGAGAGACCCTAAAAGCAACATAGACCAGAAAGGAACACAGACAATATACAGTAACAGTCACCATAGAGGCAATACAATGGCACTAAATTCCTATCTTTCAATAGTTACCCTGAATGTAAATGGGCTAAATGCCCCAATCAAAAGACACAGGCTATCAGATTGGATTAAAAAACAAGACCCATCGATATGCTGTCTGCAAGAGACTCATTTTAGACCCAAAGACACCCCCAGATTGAAAGTGAGGGGGTGGAAAACCATTTACCATGCTAATGGACACCAAAAGAAAGCTGGGGTGGCAATCCTTATATCAGACAAATTCGATTTTAAACCAAAGACTGTAATAAGAGATGAGGAAGGACACTATATCCTACTTAAAGGGTCTATCCAACAAGAAGATCTAACAATTGTAAATATCTATGCCCCTAACATGGGAGCAGCTAATTATATAAGGCAATTAATAACAAAAGCAAAGAAACACATCGACAACAATACAATAATAGTGGGGGACTTTAACACCCCCCTCACTGAAATGGACAGATTGTCTAAGCAAAAGATCAACAAGGAAATAAAGGCTTTAAATGACACACTAGACCAAATGGACTTCACAGACATATTCAGAACATTCCAGCCCAAAGCAACGGAATACACATTCTTCTCTAGTGCCCATGGAACATTCTCCAGAATAGATCACATCCTGGGTCACAAATCAGGTCTCAACCAGTACCAAAAGATTGGGATCATTCCCTGCCTATTTTCAGACCACAATGCTTTGAAACTAGAACTCAATCACAAGAGGAAAGTCGGAAAGAACTCAAATACATGGAGGCTAAAGAGCATCCTACTAAAGAATGAATGGGTCAACCAGGAAATTAAAGAATTTAAAAAAATTCATGGAAACCAATAAAAATGAAAACACAACTATTCAAAATCTTTGGGATGCAGCAAAGGCAGTCCTAAGAGGAAAGTATATAGCAATACAAGCCTTTCTCAAGAAACAAGAAAGGTCTCAAGTACACAACCTAACCCTACACCTAAAGGAGCTGGAGAAAGAACAGCAAATAAAGCCTAAACCCAGCAGGAGAAGAGAAATCATAAAGATCAGAGCAGAAATCAATGAAATAGAAACTAAAAGAACAGTAGAACAGATCAACGAAACTAGGAGCTGGGTCTTTGAAAGAATTAACAAGATTGATAAACCCCTGGCCAGACTTATCAAAAAGAAAAAAGAAATGACCCAAATCAACAAAATCATGAATGAAAGAGGAGAGATCACAACCAACACCAAAGAAATACAAACAATTATAAGAACATATTATGAGCAACTCTAGGCCAGCAAATTAGATAACCTGGAAGAAATGGATGCATTCCTAGAGATGTATCAACTACCAAAACTGATCCAGGAAGAAATAGAAAACCTGAACAGACCTATAACCACTAAGGAAATTGAAGCAGTCATCAAAAATCTCCCAACAAACAAGAGCCCAGGGCCAGATGGCTTCCCAGGGGAATTCTACCAAACATTTAAAGAAGAATTAATACCTATTCTTCTGAAACTGTTCCAAAAAATAGAAATGGAAGGAAAACTTCCAAACTCATTTTATGAGGCCACCATTACCTTGATCCCCAAACCAGACAAAGACCCCATCAAAAAGGAGAATTACAGACCAATATCCCTGATGAACATGGATGCAAAAATTCTCACCAAAATACTAGCCAATAGGATCCAACAGTACATTAAAAGGATTATTCACCATGACCAAGTGGGATTTATCCCTGGGCTGCAAGGTTGGTTCAACATCCGCAAATCAATCAACGTGATACAATACATTAACAAAAGAAAGAACAAGAATCATATGATCCTCTCAATAGATGCAGAAAAAGCATTTGACAAAGTACAGCATCCTTTCTTGATCAAAACTCTTCAGAGTATAGGGATAGAGGGTACATACCTCAATATCATAAAAGCCATCTATGAAAAACCTACAGCGAATATCATTCTCAATGGGTTAAAACTGAGAGCTTTCCCCCTAAGGTCAGGAACACAGCAGGGATGTCCACTATCACCACTGCTATTCAACATAGTATTAGAAGTTCTAGCCACAGCAATCAGACAACAAAAAGAAATCAAAGGCATCCAAATCGGCAAAGAAGAAGTCAAACTCTCACTTTTTGCAGATGATATGATACTTTATGTGGAAAACCCTAAAGACTCCACCCCAAAACTGCTAGAACTCATACAGGAATTCAGTCAAGTGGCAGGATATAAAATCAATGCACAGAAATCAGTGGCATTCCTATACACCAACAAGACAGAAGAAAGAGAAATTAAGGAGTCGATCCCATTTACAATTGCACCCAAAACCATAAGATACCTAGGAATAAATCTAACCAAAGAGGCAAAGGATCTGTACTCAGAAAACTATAAGATACTCATGAAAGAAATTGAGGAAGACACAAAGAAATGGAAAAACGTTCCATGCTCATGGACTGGAAGAACAAATATTGTGAAGATGTCAATGCTACCTAGAGCAATCTACACATTCAATGCAATTCCCATCAAAATACCATCCACTTTTTTCAAGAAATGGAACAAATAATCCTAAAATTTGTATGGAACCAGAAAAGACCCCGAATAGCCAGAGGAATGTTGAAAAAGAAAAGCAAAGCTGGCGGCATCACAATTCCGGACGTCCAGCTCTATTACAAAGCTGTCATCATCAAGACAGTATGGTACTGGCACAAAAACAGACACATAGATCAATGGAACAGAAGACAGAGCCCAGAAATGGACCCTCAACTCTATGGTCAACTCATCTTTGACAAAGCAGGAAAGAATGTCCAATGGAAAAAAGACAGTCTCTTTAACAAATGGTGTTGGGAAAACTGGATAGCCACATGCAGAAGAATGAAACTGGACCATTTCCTTACACCACACACAAAAATAGACTCAAAATGGTTCAAAGACCTCAATGTGAGACAGGAATCCATCAAAATCCTAAAGGAGAACACGGGCAGCAACCTCTTCGACCTCAGCCGCAGCAACTTCTTCTTAGAAACATCGCCAAAGGCAAGGGAAGCAAGGGCAAAAATGAACTATTGGGACTTCATCAAGATAAAAAGCTTTTGCACAGCAAAAGAAACAGTCAACAAAACCAAAAGACAACCGACAGAATGGGAGAAGATATTTGCAAATGACATATCAAATAAAGGGCTAGTATCCAAAATCTATAAAGAACTCATCAAACTCAACACCCAAAGAACAAAGAGTCCAATCAAGAAATGGGCAGAAGACATGAACAGACATTTTTCCAAAGAAGACATCCAAATGGCCGACAGACACATGAAAAAGTGCTCAACATCGCTTGGCATCAGGGAAATCCAAATCAAAACCTCAATGAGATACCACCTCACACCAGTCAGAATGGCTAAAATTAACAAGTCAGGAAATGACAGATGTTGGCGGGGATGTCGAGAAAGGGGAACCCTCCTACACTGTTGGTGGGAATGCAAGCTGGTGCAGCCACTCTGGAAAACAGTGTGGAGGTTCCTCAAAAAGTTGAAAATAGAGCTACCATGTGACCCAGCAATTGCACTACTGGGTATTTACCCCAAAGATACAAAAGTAGGGATCCGAAAGGGTACGTGCACCCCGATGTTTATAGCAGCAATGTCCACAATAGCCAAACTGTGGAAAGAGCCAAGATGTCCATCGACAGATGAATGGATAAAGAAGATGTGGTATACATATACAATGGAATATTATGCGGCCATCAAAAGGAATGAGATCTTGCCATTTGCAACGATGTGGATGGAACTGGAAGGTATTATGCTGAGCGAAATAAGTCAAACAGAGAAAGACATGTATCATATGACCTCACGGATATGAGGAATTCTTAATCGCAGGAAACAAACTGAGGGTTGCTGGAGTGGGGGGTGGGGTGGGAGGGATGGGGTGACTGGGTGATAGACACTGGGGAGGGTATGTGCTCTGGTAAGCGCTGTGAATTGTGCAAGACTGTTGAATCTCAGATCTGTACCTATGAAACAAATAATGCAATATATGTTAAGAAAAAAAAAGAAGAAGAAGATAGCAGGAGGGCAAGAATGAAGGGGGGGAATCGGAGGGGTAGACGAACCATGAGAGACGATGGACTCTGAAAAACAAACTGAGGGTTCTAGAGGGGAGGGGGGTGGGAGGAGGGGTTAGCCTGGTGATGGGTATTAGAGAGGGCACATTCTGCATGGAGCACTGGGTGTTATGCACAAACTGAATCATGGACTGCTACATCTAAAACTAATGATGTAATGTATGGGGATTAACATAACAATAAAAAAAAAAAGGACCAGGAAAGTCTCGTCTACTCCAATGAGGAACATTGTTTATGGACCCAATTTGGAAAGGGCCAATTATTGCTACAAAGTCCATTGTCTCCAGCTCCAGATGCTCTCAGATTCTAGCCACTTGATTCTGGAGGTGCTCTTTTCTCTTTTCTCTGCTTGGTTGGGTTTTGTTTCTCTTCCTCTTAACACCATGACCACCCTTTTAGTGGATTCCCGTGATTGTTCTATCAGTTCTCTCTAGGGTTTCCTCATTACAGCCACTTCCTCCAGACCTGAGCCACCCACGCAGCACCACAATCAGCTGCCGATCCTGAAAGAAGAGGAAGTCAGGGAGGAAAAGCAACCACAGAAGAGAAGAGAGGAGAAAGAATGATTGAGGTATGGAGACTCTGGTTTGAGGTATCTCATCCAGGTCCTACACTAGCATCACCAGACCAGCCTGGAAACTTCCTCTGGGAATTCATGTCTTTGTGTTAAAACTTTGTCATCTTTAACAACATTTTAGAAATACAAATGCCCTAAGCTAAGTGGGTCATTAACTTCAGAGGATGCATTTGTTTACCTTTCTCAGAACAGCAGAGTGTTGAAGAATTTTGATGAGAGGAGAGAGAAATAATATGACAGCAGGGCTATTTCCCAGGAGTCCAAGACCCATGACAAGGTGAGGGGCTTAGACAACAAAAGGCTATTTATCTCTAAGGACCTAAGTTAGTAAGGGAGGGGTAAGACTCGATTTTAGACCTACTTTTGCCACTCTCTGGTCTTAGGCAAGGCATTTTGTTTCTCTGGACCTCAGCATAGTGAAGAGGATGGACAGGATGCTCTTCATCTGATATGACTTGCAAATATTTTCTCCCGGTCTGTGACTTGTCTTCTGATTCTCTTGACATCATCTGCAGAGCAAAAGTTACTAATTTTAATAAAACCCAGCATATCAATTATTTCTTTAATGGATCATACTTCTGATGTCATACGTAAAAGTCATTATCATATCCAAGGTCATCTAGATTTTTCTTCTTTGTTATCTTCTGGGAGTTTTATAGTTTTGCATTTTACGTTTAGGTCTATGATCCATTTTGAGTTAATTTTTGTGAAGGGTTTAAGGTTGGTGGCTAGATTCACTTCTTTGTATGTGGATGTCCAGTTGTTCCAGCACCATCTGTTGAAAAGACTGTCTTTTCTTCATTATATGGCTTTTGCTTCTTTGTCAAAAATTCAGTTGAGTATATTTATGTGGGTGTATTTCTGGGCTCGCTCTTCTGTTCCATTGATCTATTTGTCCATTCTTTTGCCAATAACCAGGTGTTCTTTAAGAGTTCTTCTTGTTTTTGTTCCTCTATTAAGGAAGACCGCCGAGTGTGAGTCTTCAGTGAATGTGCAATAGGGGAGAGCTGCCCCAGAGTCACTCGCCAGCCGCCCAGGTTTCCAGAGCGCAGCAAACCCTGCTCCTGCCAGAGACCAAGGTGTGACCAGCAGCAGCTGTGGTGATGATGATGGAGGGGGGCCCACACCAGTGCTGGTGACCGCCAGATCTGTGTCTGGGAGGAGAAAGGGGAAACTGAGAGGTACAAGAGGAAGAAAGAGAAAAAGCTAATTAATTTAAACCCATGTGTTCTCCATCATTGGGTACAACTTAACATTTCGTAATGAATTTGTTGTGAGGAAATAATACAATTGAGAGTATTTGCCCAATTAAAAAATTTTTTTTTCTTCTTGCTTGGGGGCACCTGAGTAGCTCAGTAGCTCTTGATTTTGGGTCAGGTCATGATCTTGGAGCCATGAGATCAAGCCTGTGTTGGGCTCTGTGCTGGGTGTAGAGCCTACTTAGGATTCTCTCTCTCTCTCTCTCTCTCTCTCCCCCTCTCTCTCCCCAAACCTTCACAAGTACGCATGTGCTCTCTCTCAAAAAAATAAAATAAAATAATAAAATAAAGAGTTCTTCTTATTCTAACCAGCTCTTCCTATTCATTAACCTATATGTTAATAAGCATTGACTCATATTGGGCAGGAAAATTTTCCTCTACCCTACAACAGTCTTTTGGTTGGCCTAAGAGTTAAACTGACATGACACAGATTAACAGGAGAAAATCAATTTAATTACATTCATACAGGGGCTCCATCAGAACAGGAAGCCCCTCGGCAGATAGGCAATTGAGACTTATATGCCATCCAGATCTAAGGAGAAGGGGGTAGGAGCCTGGGACTTAAAAGAGAAGAAATCAATTCATAGAAAGATGAAAATGAAAATGAGTAAATGTTGGGTAAACAAATATTTGCTGGGCCACACAGAAGCAATGGGTCATAGAGAGGAATTTTAACAGACTTTGCTAAATTCCTCACTACTACCCCTAGTTCATATTATACTGTAGTTATCTATGGTAATAGCAGGGGATGGGGCTGGGGGGTGGGGGCAAGGGAGAGGGAGACTCTTGTGGGCCCAATATGAGCCCCACCTGGGGCTTGATCTCAGGACCCTGAGATGATGACCTGAACCAAAGTCAGATGCTTAACTGGTTGAGCCACCCAGGTGCCCCTTGAGCTTTCTTTCTTTTTTTTTTTTTAAAGATTTTATTTATTTATTTGAGAGAGAGAATGAGAGAGAGAGCACATGAGAGGGGGGAGGGCCAGAGGGAGAAGCAGACTCCCTGCCGAGCAGGGAGCCCGATGCGGGACTCGATCCCGGGACTCCAGGATCATGACCTGAGCCGAACGCAGTCGCTTAACCAACTGAGCCACCCAGGCGCCCCCCCTTGAGCTTTCTGTTAAATTAATTAGCCTAAAATAATCCACATGCCACAGAGACACATTTTGGGTGGTGAATTTAGCTCCCCACAGTCCTACCTTTGAAACTTCCCCCCAAAACTTCATAGTCCATGATGTAGGAAAGATGTTAGGGTTCGAAGCTGATGGCCAAGAAAGAATTCTTGAGATGTTTTTGTTGCAAAATGGCGGCTTTATTAAAACATGGGGACAGGATCCGTGGGCAGAAAGAACTGTACTGGGGTCATGAAGAGTGGCCTATTATATACTTTCAAGTTGGGAGGGAGTTAGGGATATTGTCTCTTTGCTTTTGGAAGCAAGTTTTCCAGGACCTTGAGGGCTAGGTGTTATTAGGAAAAGTCATCTATTACTGTCTAATAAAACCTTAGTCATGAGACCCATCAGATGTATATTCGTGGGTCATATGCTCGGGGGATGATTGCCAATATATATTTGGCGGGGGGGGGGGTAGAGATAAAGGAAGTTTCCAAAGGAATTTTTATGTTAAAGTAGACTTGCAGGATCCTGAAAGGTTGCCTTCTGTGCTTAGCAAAGTATTAACATGGAAGCAGCTGAGTTCCTAGAGAAATGTCACTCTGCCCATTTCAAAGACTTGTCAATGGGCTGTAGGTAGTAACAGGAAATAAGGAAATTTAGTAATTTTCCTCTGCCTTTGTTTCCCACATCAGTCCAGAAGCTAAGTTGGTAGATTATTTCATCTTACTGAAATAGTCTCTTTGTCCTAACAAGGTCAGTTCAGCTAAACTCATTTCAGAAGGCAGTGGTGCAGGTGTGTTCCCAAAGTTAGGCCAATGGTTCAAATAATCAGGCATTAAATAAGGCATTTTTATGGAGATAAAAGTAAAACAATGGTTAATGATTGGAGCAAATGATCAACTCAGTTTCTGAGTTCTGAAGGCAACCAGTTGAGACAATTTTTAGATGTCCATCTTGAAGCATCTCTAGATGGAGTGAAGGCAGGCAGCAGCAATCTGGCAAGAAGATCATCCACACATGAGCTGATGTGGTCATTTCTCTAAAGTTTATGTCGAGTCATTCCTATTTCGTGTGTAGGGCTTCAAAAAAAGAGCAGCTTTATTTCCCAATGATTTCAAGTCAGACGGGTGAGACAAATATTGAAAACCTTAGTTTGCAGAGTTGTAGCCAGACATTAGAGGAAACTCGAAGAATCGGGATCTAGTCCAGTTTGCGATTAACAGTATTAGAATTGAATAATCACAAAGGTGTGCTACTGAAACAATTTTTGCTCTCTATAATCACCTTAATTTCTAGCAAAGGTAACCAGAGTATGACAAATTTTTTGCAAAATAAGTCTACTTTCAACAAACTTGGCCTGATTGCTTGCAATAAGTACAGCAAGAATGGCAGCTAATCATATAGATATAATCGTATATCTGCTTTGCTACCACTTCTCATAAAGAATCTCCAAATTGAATTTTTAATCTTGAGGCTAAGAAACCAAGCCATATACTTCCTATCAGACTTCACTTGCAATACCTACAGATTTGAATTCATTCCTCTCTTCTTGAGGCCCTAGAAAGATCCTGAGATTCCTGCACCTGCCAGGAAGTGGCATTCTTTACTTACCTGGTAAGTTGCTGGAAACCCTGGAAGCAAGCTATCAGGGCATTATTTCCAATACCGGCTCCAGCAAGTTAGTCTTCATGCCTTAAAGCTGTCTGACCATCTCTGAGTCTATGCACATCTCTCTCAAAGATGACATTCCAGTCAAAGCCTTGGCAATATAAGAATGTTTCTAATTGTATCCTGTTGCAAGGAGACTAGATTCTTATATGCAAATAAATGTATTGCCATAAAAATAAGAATACTCATGAAGTTTCCAAATTCTGGAGGGGTCCGGTAGGGAGAAAAAGATCAATGTTTCCATTCTGCTTACAAAGGTACAAATTGCCAAATTGCTGTAAGTCATAGTTAGCTTAAGAGGGAAAGTTTCCTTATATCTGAAAAACAGATTAAAGAACCAGCAATATTTGAAACAAAAAGTCATAAAAGTTATAATCATCCTCCTCAGTTTATTCAGTTCCATGTAATTAATTCTTATTCTGCTTGAATCCATTTTTTCCCCATTAGTTCTGGAAATGTCTACCCAGTTAATTTTATGATCCTAAAGGTATCAGAAAGATGCTTTTTAGAGTCTTTTTCATGAGTCTCCTTTAAGATGAAGCATTTTTGCAGGAAGTCTTTCATAAAAGCATCTGAGTAAAAAAAATAAATGTCTGTAAATGATAAAAGACTTAAAAATGGTATGGTTAATGGTCTAATTAGAGTACATTACAATGCAGTTATTAAGGATCCGTAGTTATTTCCATGACATACAATATTTTAAGATAATAACTAGAATTATGATTGATAATATTATACCTATCATATCACATATCATAATTTTAGGGATTTTATACAATTTCTAGGACATTTATATTAATAATATTTACCCATACAGCATCATCTAAGAAAGTTCACATCACTTATTTGATAATATTTTCCATGTAATGTAACATATCAAATAAGCCTAATTAATTCAATATCTCTCTTTTTTAAGGAGCGAGAACAAATCTTTTGTTTTGTTTTTTTCAAGGACCCTCTGAAAAATCCCAGTTATTTTGAGGTTAAAAAAAAACAAAAACAACTTCATTTAGGATTTGATTTTTTGGCAGTTTGTCAGAAAATACCAAAAAGGTGGGGCACCTGGCTGGCTCAGCTGGAAGAGCATGTGATGCCTGATCTCGGGGTCATGAGTTTGAACCCCGTGTTGGTTGTAGAGATTACTTAAAAATAAATGAATAAACTTTGGGAAAAAAATATATCAAAAAGGTTTAAAAACACTTAGTCAAATAGGATCATAGGTCACTACGTAATAACTAATGATACTTAGTTGTCCATTTAACCATGGTGACAAAGATTTTGCAGGCAAACACAAAATGTTAAATGGCTGTAAAAAGGGAAAACTTAGCTCTTATAATATTAAGAAGATTTGGTTTTCTTAAGCAATCAAAGATCTGATTAAGACAACATGAAGCACCAAACCTTATTTTGATAAACACAACATTTTTGTTTTCTAGACATCTTACTTCAAAGGCAAAAAAACCCCCTTCATAATCTCTTTTTATTAAGAGCAGAACAATAGTCCAAGAAAATTTTGTCCCCTTAACAGACAAACCAAATTTTGCGGTGCCTGGCTGGCTCAGTCGGTTGAGTATGGGACTCTTGGTCTCAGGGTTGTGGGTTGTAAGTTTGAGCCCCACCTTGGGTATAGAGATGACTTAAAAAATAAAATCTTAGGGGTGCCTGGGTGGCTCCATCAGTTGAGTGTCCAACTCTTGATTTCGGCTCAGGTCATGATCTCAGGGTCATTATCTCAGGGTTGTGAGATCAAGCCACAAGTCAGGTTCCCTGTTCAGCGTGGAGTCTGCTTGAGATTCTCTCTCTCCCTCTCCCTCTCCCTTTTCCCCTCCCCCTGCTCAAGCATGCCTTGTGCTCTCTCTCTCAAATAAATAAATCTTTAAAAATACATATTAAAAACAATAAAATCTTAGAAAAAAGAAAAACCAAATTTTAATTTTGCACCAGCTTACTTTTGATATTAAAACCCATTTACTTAATTAAATCCCTTCCAATCTTAGCCAGTCTTAACCATATATAAAATTCACTTTCAAAGATTTCTTTTCCACAAACCTTCTACAACTTTTGTTTTTTTTTTACATTCAGATTTTGTCCTTTCCTCTTTCCCATAACCAGTTTTACTTTAGTACAAATTTTCTTTCTTTTCCCTTAACCAAAACATCTCCATATCTCATACATTTTCTTACCCAAAACATGTCCTACTTTACTTGTATACAGAGTTGCTTCCTTATTAGTTCTAGTAGTTTTAACCACATATATTATTTAAAATTAACCCTTAGAAACTTTAATTTCTAGTGAAAACTAAGTAGCCAGCAATTGTGAACTGTTGTACCAGCATTCTTAGATTGGCAAATATATGAATACATGTCATAATTTCTAGAAACATGCAATTCTCTACAGTACAATCTTTCAATAAAGTACAAAACATGTTTTTTAACAGACCCAAATTTATCTTTACTTTCTCTGTAAAAGGAGCAAAAGTAGATAAACCTATGCTCAGTAATTAATGTTTCATTTTTTATCTTACGTAGAAATGATCTAGATATTTGATAAATTTCCATTATTTGACTTAACTTAGCAAAACTTTAAGGTTTTAAGTACCAAAGAGATTTGGGAAGCTATTTTTTTTTTAAAGATTTTATTTATTTATTTGAGAGAGAGAATGAGATAGAGAGCATGAGAGGGGGGAGGGTCAGAGAGAGAGGCAGACTCCCTGCTGAGCAGGGAGCCCGATGTGGGACTCGATCCCGGGACTCCAGGATCATGACCTGAGCCGAAGGCAGTCGCTTAACCAACTGAGCCACCCAGGCGCCCTGGGAAGCTATTTTTAAGTACGTACACAATAACTCATAATTATTGCTAAAAAAAAGTTCACCTAAAAGCTTGTTATTCTACTTACATCTATTTATTCTACTGGTTATCAATAATTATGTTTAAATTACCCATGAAAACTTCATGAAACATTAGACAAAATCCACCATTATATTTTGCTCTGAGTTATTTTTTTATTATGTTAATCACCATACATTACATCATTAGTTTTCGATGTAGTGTTCCATGATTCATTGTTTGCGTATAACACCCAGTGCTCCATGCAGAATGTGCCCTCTTTAATACCCATCACCAGGCTAACCCATCCCCCACCCCCCTCCCCGCTAGAACCCTCAGTTTGTTTTTCAGAGTCCACCGTCTCTCATGGTTCGTCTCCCCCTCCGATTTCCCCCCCTTCATCCTTCCCCTCCTGCTATCTTCTTCTTCTTCTTTTTTTTTTTTTAACATATAATGTATTATTTGTTTCAGAGGTACAGATCTGTGATTCAACAGTCTTACACAATTCACAGCACTCACCATAGCACATACCCTCCCCAGTGTCTATCACCCAGCCACCCCATCCCTCCCACCTCCCCACCACTCCAGCAACCCTCAGTTTGCTCTGAATTATTTTTTGCCGACAAATTTTGCAACAGAGATAATGTAAACTTGTAAGCAAACCAACCTGAGTTCCCTCCTTGGTGAGTCAGAAACTGGACCAGGTTGATTTGTCCCACGAAGAAAACTTTTGTATGCAGCAAATAAGGAGATCAGGGGGAATGGCTTCCAAAGCCTTGACTCCCCAAGTTCCTTTTGTTTGGAGTTGGGATGAATATTTAGATAGGGAAGCCTTGTCATCGTACATAGAGGCAGGCATAAGGTCATGCATGTGCCTTAAGGAAACATGCCTATATATACACGGTATGTTATGTAAATGAGGCTTGTGCTCCTCCTTGGGTGAAGATTTAATTTAATATAAAATCCTACTCACTAATGGCCAGATGATGGATCCTTTAAACTGGCTATATTTGAAAGAAAAAAATTTTTGGAGACCTCTCATTCTGAACAATTGTCTTATCGGTGTAACAGCCATAGGGACTCCCTTAATAAGATGGAAGAACAGAAATTAGGCATAGAACAAAAATCAAAATCCACTCAGACCCCTTCTTTTTTTTTTTTTTTTAAAGATTTTATTTATTCATGAGAAACAGAGAGAGAGAGAGAGAGGCAGGGGGAGAAGCAGGATCCCTGCAGAGCATGAAGCTCGATGCAGGACTTGACCCCAGAACCCTGGGATCATGACCCAAGCTGAAGGCAGATGCTTAACCGACTGAGCCACCCAGGCATCCCCACTTAGACCCCTTCCTATTGGCCTTCAGACATTTGCAGATATTGTAAAAAATCAGTGCATTGGAAGTACAATTGTCTTCCACTTAAGAAAAGAAAAAAATTGAGAGCTACTGTTCCTATCTTACAAATCTTTGCAAAACTAAAAAAAAATGCAGCACTAAAGGCAATCCAAAGTCTGTTTATTCCTTTTTACCAAACCTACAACTCTCCCTATTTATCTCAAAGGATTTTGTAAATCATTGACCTTAGGAAACCAAAGTCCTTCTTGGAGGAACTGTCATACTTTTTCTGTCCCTTGAAGATATAAATGTTACCATGTCTTTGAAATGTAACCATCCCAGAAAATGAAACCATTTAAAAGCATAAAGTTGAACAAAAATCAAAATGGCTGCACTAATGCTTCAGGAAAGCTCGGTTTTAAAGTAACCTTTTCCCTCTCTGCCCCAAACCTCCCCTCCTCCCTTCTTAGCCTTTTGTCTCAGGAACCTGGAACCACTCTGGAAACGACCAAGGAGGCTGGCAACACAAACACAATTCCTGTGGAAACCAGCTAGATCCTGTAGATCCTATATTTTCCTATTAACCGCCGCCTTCCACGCGCGCCCACCCCTTCTTCCAGGGCCTTGCAGTTTTTGAAGGCCTTAGCCTTCTGCAGCCTCCTTTGCCCAGCAAAGCAGTCTATCTTCCTTCTTTACACCCAGTCCCTGTCTTTGCATTATGTTTTGGCTCTGAAGCACGGAGGTCAGTTTTTGACAACAGAAGTATCTGAAATAATGCCCATACTCACCAAAGACGAAAGAAAAAAAGAGAAAGAATGAAAAAACAGTCTTTTTTAAAAATACAAACTGTATAAAAGGCTCTTGTGCCCAAACCCGACACCATAGCCTTCTTAAGATTACTTCCACGGACAAATACACATCTTAAAAGTTTTCTCTACAAATAGTAATAGGCCAGCCACCTGAGTGAGTAAAATTAAGTTTATTCCAACTATTATTTATAAGCTAGTGTGTTTTATATTGTTTTGAAACAGAAACTATGAGCTCTCTGTTTGTCTAAAGGTATGTACATTATAGATTAGGTGGGGTTTTTTTTTAACCTTTGGATGGTGTTGCTAAAATTAATTTGTAAAAGAGTTCTATTTAATTGGCTTAAAATTAAGCACTTAAAAACAAACCATTTCTAAATCTCAGAAATACAATAGAAACTAACCCAGATTTTTTCAAGTTCTAGGATCTAGGATAACTTTTAGAAAATAAAAGTTAGCTTAAGTTCGTTAGCTTTTTTTTAAAAGCAATCTCTGTGCCCAACATGGGGCTCAAAGTCATGACCCCAAGATCAAGAGATGCATGCTCTACCAATTGAACCAGCCAGGTACCCTTAAGTTTGTTGGTTTAAATAATACAGACATGTATTAGAGTTACCAACATTGAATATAATGCAGGTATCCAACTTTTTTTAAAAAGATTTTATTTATCTATTTGAGAGAGAATGCGAGTGCGCACAAGCGGGGAGAGGGACAGAGGGAGAGGAAGAAGGACAGCAGACTCCCTGGCCATTGGTGAGTGGGATTTTATATTAATCTCAGAAGAGACTTAAACCAAAAAGCCTTTTTATGGCTTAACCAAAGATGCGAGAGGTATACCACAAGAGAGTGCAAAAAATGCAGCCTTCACAAGATCCAGAAAGTTCACTCCCAAAGATAGTCCAAGAAAGTACAAGTGGTACAAGAAGGGCTCTATTTTAAACAGCTGTTTCAAAACACAGGAAATCATGTGTTTTCCCTCTTTTTGAACAGAGTAGGGTGACTTACCACGCCAAAAGTTCACCACCTCCCTGCCCCTTTATTTAATTCCCTAAGCTTGGGTCTCAGCTGCCTGCCAGAAGCATATGCACCCTCCAGCTGATGGAGACCAGAGAATATTCTCACTGATCATAAAGTAGACAAAAGAAAACAATGACCATCCCTGGGAGAAAAAAAGGATCAAGAGAAAACAAAAGTACTTACAACAAATTCGTACCGAAGTTGCTATACCCAAGGAACTAGTTTCACAAATATTTTCTTCTGCTAATTTAAATTTAGATTTAAAAAATGTACTCTTACAACTAACACCTCCATTAGACCCTGCAGGCAGATTTCCAGAAGACTGACTTGGTAAGAAGTCTCACCTGCTCAGGTTTTATCAGAAGTCCCAGGATCTCTCAGCTGCAGCAGTCCTGGGTGAACAGTGTCCAGTCAAAGTTTATTCTGCCAATGACACCAACTGTTGGGGAAGGAAAAACAGTCCTCTACCCTCTAATATTCTTTTGATGGGGCTAAGAGCTAAATTGACATGAGACAGATTAACAGGAGAAAATCAATGTAATTACATTCATACAGGGGCTCTATCAGAATAGGAAGTCTCCAGGCAGTCAGGCAATTGAGGCTTGTACACCATCCAGAGCTAAGGAGAAGGGGTTAGGGGTCTGGGACTTCAAAAGGAAGGAACCCAATTCACAGAAAGATGAGAAAGAGTAAATGTTGGGTAAACAAATGTCTGTTGGACTATACAGAAACAATGGGACATAGGGAGGAATTTTAACAGACAGACTTTGCTAAGTTCCTCCCTGTCTACCACATCTAGCTCATATTTTACTATAGATAACTATGGTAATAGTGCCCTTCCTGAAGAAGTTCCTCTGTCTAAATTCCTTTATGCAATTAGTGTAAGGTCAAAAGTTCTTTTTGAGCCTTCTGTTTCTTAAAAGTAATTTGCTAAAAATAATCCACATGCCAAAGAGGCACATTTTAGGATGAAAATTTTGCTCCCCTACATCATTTCCAATTTTACCCAGTACAGGCTCCAGACTCAACTTTCTCTAATGTTGATTCCCAGCCTGAGGGTGACCAATTTTCCATAACCTATTAGGAACAAGAGAAAGTTGGGATCCTAGATCACACCCAGGCAGGCTGTCTTTTGGGGCAACAAACAGAAGGGTGCGAACTAAGATATCACTTACCATAAGAGCTAAACAGGCGCTGAGCCAGGAGGGAAGATGTATGCCATCACCTGGACAGAAAGCAGAAAAGTCTGGAGCCAGAGAACCCCTTTAATGAGGTCTCTAGAGCAGAAGTACTGGAGGATGAAGAATCAGAAACAGATGGAAGTGTGGGGGGTCTAGACTCAGTTTGGAACAAATCTTATCAACACAAAGGTCTCACAATTTATTCTTTTTATTCATTGATTGGAGGATTTCTAGGAAAGGACAAATCCTGAAAGGACAGGCATGTAAATGAAAACTTCTTTTGACCATAGCAGTTGAGTGAAGTTGCAAATATAAAAGGTGTTTGTTGTTCATTGAGGAGACTTAAGGAAAAGTACCTCTTGTGGGCTTTAGTTTATCATCTAGAAACTGGGAAAAGTCATTTTGAATAAGATAGTGGTAGTCACCTGCTCATCATCTGTTGTTTCCTGTGGTCTCCAGTGTCAGTAGAAGTCCAGAAGAAGATTCTACTCTGGCAAAGGTGCAGAGCAGGTGGGCAAGCTAGAGTGAACTTGAGCCCTGGCACAATTGCAGAAGTGAAGCTAGTCTTCTGGAACCACTGGAGGGAAATGATACTGAGGCTAGCAATAACACCAAATGCTGAACAAGGGATAACTTGCCCAAGGGTGTTTACTAGAAACTGAGTGACTCAGTCAATACCCAGTACTCTAACCCTGTGTTGATATTATGCTCATAAAAGAGGTGGGGTGGGGGGTGGGAGGAGAAGATGAAGAAATAAGAGACAAGAGTCTCTGCCCTAAGGAATTCTTAGTATAATGGGGAAGAGATGATGCATGCAGGAGACAGATACAAAAACAGCACAAATACATCCTATCTTTCACCTGTATTAGCAGAATACAAAGAAACTTCGGATTTATGACTGAATCAAATATTGAGGGAAAGTATGAATATTAGAAAAAAATGATTATTAATTGTAGAGTCAAAGTATGTCATCAAAAGGGTTTTGATTTTGGACACATCTACAGGTTAGTTGCAAGGTAGGTCTGAGTATCAAGCAGTATTAATGTAAATGTGAGAAAACACTGAAGAACACAGTAGCTAAGAGAGGCTTGGACCATTTATGTTCAGGGTGGTCATAAAATTAACATTATGTTTATATTACAAACAACATAGCCTCAGGGAAAACAAATACCAATATCATGCAGTGGTGAGAGCTTAGCATAGGAGAGACTGCAAACTGAATATACAGTGATGAGAACATATAGAAAAGCCTACAACCAGAGCATGGCTGGACTTTTATTTCTTATTTATTCATTTTCATTTATTTATTTATTAAGATTTATTTATTTATTTGACAGATAGAGACACAGCGAGAGAGGGAACAAAAGCAGGGGGAGTGGGAGAGGGAGAAGCAGGCTTCCCGCGGAGCAGGGAGCCCGATGTGGGGCTCAATCCCAGGACCCTGGGATCATGACCTGAGCTGAAGGCAGACGCTTAATGACTGAGCCAACCAGGCGCCCCTTATTTATTTATTTTAGAGAGAAAGAGAGAGAGAGCATGAGCGGCAGAGGAGGGGCAGAGGGAGAGGGAAGAAAGAGAATCTCAAGCAGACTCTGTGCTGAGCATGGAGCCCAACACAGGGCTCAATCTCATGACCCTGAGATCATGACCTAAACTGAAATCAAGAGTCAGATGCCCAACTGACTGAGCCATCCAGGCACCCTTGGATGAGGACTTTTAAAATACACCATTTCTACACAGAAACAGGAAGAATGGAACAATGGGGATACAAAACAACCAGAAGGCAAACAATAGATGGCAGTGGTGTCTTTACATGTCAATAATTACTCTAAATACAAATAGATTGAATTCACCAACCAAAAGGTATAGAGTGGCTAGATAGATTTTAAAAAACAAGACCTGGGGTGCCTGGCTGGCTCAGTCAGTAGAGCATGTTACTTTTTATCTCGGGGTTGTGAGCTCGAGCCCCAAGCTGGGTGTAGAGATCACTTAAAAAAATAAAATCTTTAAAAAAAAAAGACCCGACTATATGCTGCCTACAGGAAACTCATTTCAGCTCTAAAGACACATAGAGGCTCAAAATGAAGAAATGGAAGAGGATATTGCATGTAAGTAGAAACCAAAAAAAAGTGGGCATAGCCATTCTTACATCAGATGAAATAGACTTCAAGCCAAAAACAGTCATAAGAGACAAAGAAGGCCATTATACAAGGATGAAAGTGTCAATACAAGAATACATAACAATCATAAATATATATGCACTCAACATCGGAGCACCAAAATATATTAAGTAAATACTAACAGATCTAAAGAGAGAAATAGACAACAGTACAATAATAGTAGGGGACCTCAATATCCCCCTGTCGGCAATGGAGAGGTCATCCAGACAGAAAATCAACAATGAAAACTTGAAATTGAACCATACTCTAGAACAAATTAATTTAACAAGTATATACAGAACTTTCCATCCAATACTAAAATACACATTCTTCTCCAGTGCACATGGAACATTCTGCAGGATAGATCATATGATAGGACACAAAACAATCAGCAAATTTAAGAAGACGGAAACCATACCAACTATCTTTTCTGACCACAATGGAATGAAACTAGAAATCAACAACTGAAAAAAATTGGGAAGTTACAAATATGTAGAAACTAAACAACACACTTTTTTTTTCAATGAGCATTTGATCATTTTATTAACAAAATAAAAGCAAGAAATACATCCCTCTCTGGTGAAACTTTTCAAGTAATTTTATGTGGAGAGCCTTGAGATGTATCAATTATAAAACATTAAGCAACACACTTCTAAAAAACAATGGGTAAAAGAAGAAATCAAAAAGGAAGTAAAAATTTATCTTGAGACAAATGAAAATGTAAATACACTATTATCAAAACTTATGGGGTGTGGCAAAATCAGTTTTGAGGGGAAAGTTTATAGCATATATAATATATATATATGCTATATATATATTAAAGTGCAATATATATGCACTTTAAATGCATATATTAAAAAATGAGAAAGGTCTCAAATAAAGAACTCACTTTACACCTCAAGGAATTATAAAAAGAACAAATTAAGCCCAAAGTTAGCAGAAGGAAGGAAATAATAAAGATCAGAGTGGAAATAAATGAACTAGAGACCAGAAAAACAGTAGAAAGGATCAATGAAACTAACAGCTGGTTCTTCAAAAAGATAAACAAAATTAACAAACCTTTATCTAGACTAACCAAGAGAAAAGAGAGAAAATACTCAAATAAATAAAATTAGAAATAAAAAAGACATTGCAACTGATACTGCAGACATATATAAGACCATAAAAGACTGTTATGAACAATTATATGCCAACAAATTAGATAACCTAGAAGAAATGGATACATTTCTAGAAACATACAACCTACCAAGACTAAATTAGGAAGAAGTAGTAAATCTGAACAGATCAATAACAAGTAAAGAAATTGAATCAGTAATCAAAAACTTCCCTACACAGAAAACCCAAGGACCAGACAACTTCACTGGAGAATTCCACCAAACATTCAAAGAACTTAACTCCAATCCTCAAACTCTTTCAAAAAGTTGAGGAGGAGGAGACACTTCTAAACTCATTCTACAAGGTCAGCATTACCCAGCCAGATAAGAATACCACAAGAAAACTATAGACCAATATCCCTGATGAATATAGATACAAAAATTCTCAACAAAATATTAGCATGCCAAATTCAAGAACACATAATCAGTCATAAAACTATTTGAACTTATCAATGATTTCAGTAAAGTTGCAGGATATGAAATCAACATACAGAAATTAGTTGCATTTCTATACACCAATGATGAAACATCTGAGAAAGAAATAAAGGAAAATATCCTATTCATATTAGCATCAAAAACAAAATACTTAAGAATAAATTTAACAAAGGAAGTGAAAGATTGTTCAACGAAAACTACAAGATTTTCCTGAAGAAATCAAAGAAGACATAAACATGGAAAGATATCCCATGTTCATGGATGAGGAGAATTAATATTGTTAAAATGTCCATACTACCCAAAGCCATGTACAGATTCAATGCAATGCCCATCAAAATACCAATGGCATTCTTCACAGGAATTAAAAAAGAAAAAAAAATTCTAAAGTTTGTATAGAACCACGAAAGTCCCTGAATAGCCAAAGCAATCCTGAGGAAAAAGAACAAAACTGGAAGTATCACACTTCCTGATTTCAAACTATACTACAAAGCTACAGTAATAAAAACAGTATGGTACTGGTACAAAAATAGATACATAGACCAAGAGAGTCCAGAATTAAACCTTTATTTGTATGGTCAACTAATATTTGACAACATAGTCAAGAGTACCCAACGGAGAAAGGGTAGTATCTTCAACAAATGGTGCTGGGAAAACTGGACAAACAGACGCAGAGTGATGAAATTGGACCCTTATCTTGCACTACTTCCAAAAATTAACTCAAAATGGATCAAGGGCTTAATCATAAGATCTGATGCTATAAAACTCCTAGAAGAAAACTTAGAAGCTCCTCGACATTGACCTTGGCAATGATTTTTTGGATATGACATCAAAAGCCCAAACAACAAAAGCAAAACTCAACAAATTGGGGACTGCATCAAACATAAAAGTTTTTGTACAGCAAAAGAAACAATGGACAAAATAAAAGGCAACCCACAAAATGGGAGAAAAATTTTGCAAACCATATATCAGATAAGGGGTTAATACCCAAAATACACAAATAACTCATACAACTCAATAGCAAAAACAAAACAAAACAAAAAACCCAAACAACCTGATTTAAAAATGGGCAGAAGAACTAAACAGACGTTTTTCCAGAGAACATACCCAAATAGCCAACAGGGACATGAAAAGATGCTCACCATCACTCATCATCAGGAAAATGCAAATCAAAACTATAGAGAGATATCACATTATACCTGTTAGAATGGCTTTCATCAAGAAGACAAGAGATAACAAGTATTGCTGAGGATGTGGAGAAAAGGGAACACTTATACACTGTTGGTGGGAATGTGAATTGGTTCAACCACTATGGAAAACAATATGGAGGTTCCTCAAAAAATTAAAAATAGATCTACCATATGACTGAGCAATTCCACTTCTGGCCAAATACCCAAAAGAAATGAAAAAAGAATTTTGAAGAGATACATGCACTTCCATGTTTACTGCAGCATTATTCACAATAGCCAAGACATGGTAACAACTGAAGTGCCCATCAATAGATGAAGGGATGAAGATGTGCTACACACACACACACACACACAATGAAATAATATTTAGCCATGAGAAAGGAGGACATCCAGCCATTTGTGACAACATGGATGGACCTTGAGCACATTATGCTAAGTGAGACAGAGAAAGACAAGTACTGTATGATATCATTTATATGTGGAATTTTAAAAAGTCAAACTTATAAAAACAGTACAATGGTGGTTATCCAGAGACAGGGGTTGGGACAGATATTATTTAAGGGTATAAACTTACAATGAATAGTAAAAAAGCCCTAGAAATCTAATGCACAGTACAGTGAATATAAATGGAAATATTGTATTATAATCATCAAACTTGATAAGAGACTAGAACTTAATTATTCCAACTACTAAAGAAAGTATAATTTTTAAAAATATTTTATTTATTTATTTGATAAAAAGTGAGAGGAGAGAGAGAGCACTTGCGCATACAAGTAGGTGGAAGGGGCACAAGGAAAGGGAGAAGCATACTCCCCGCTGAGCTGGGAGCCTGATAAGGGGACCCTGGGATCATGACCTTCCTTCCAATCCATCTTCTCTACTGTTTTAAAAAAGACTTATCAAGCTTTTTCATCAAAATACATCATTTAACAAATGAGTAGCCATGAACGAGGAGAAGATATTTGTAACAGGTGTATCTGACAAAGGAGTCTTATATCTAGAATCCACAAGGAACTCCTACAAATCAGGAAGAAGACAGACAACACAATTAAAAGTGAGCAAAAGATTTAAACAGACATCTCACAGAAGAGAATATTCAAATGGCCAAATAAGCACATGAAAAAATATCCAAAGTCATTACTTGCCAGGGAAATGCAAATTAAAAATACAATGAGATATCGCTATATACCACCCGATGGGCTAAAATTTAAAATAATACCAGTATACACCTCAGTTAAAAACAAAACCAAAATTGGCTAACAGATCAAGTTACCACCCTGCTCCAAGTCCTTCAGTGACTTCCCATTGTCTTCAGGATGATATTCAACCCTTCAAGATGGCATCTATACCCATCAGGGTAGCACATAGCGTCTGAGAGCGTATCTATCACTGCTGTCCCCACCCCAGTCCTGTGCTCCACTAATACCTATCTTTTTGTCGTTCCCTAAATTTGCCACATGTTGCCATGTTTTTGCCCATGCTATTTTCTGTGAACAAAGCTATTTTGCCAACTCATACTTATTCTTCAAGGCCAAACTCCTTCATAAAGCCCTCCATGAGTTGCACATAGCTAAACTGTTATTTGCAAGAGGAGGAGTCATCTAAAAGTTGCTGACTCTCCAGGGACTTCCCTCCCTCCACAAAGATCTCTCACATTCATGAACACATGAAGCCCGATGTGCCATATTTTGGGACCTGGACATTGGGATAATGTAAATGGACATTTTCTCTGAGCTTAGAAATGTAAGCTGTTAGCAGCTCTCTACTGCCCTCTGTCGAAACAAAATGGGCAATGTGAGTCTCAGCTGCAGGAGAAAACTAAAGAAAGGGGCGCCTGGGTGGCTCAGGTCATGATCCTGGGGTCCTGGGATTGAGCCCCACATCAGGCTTCCCTTTTCAGTGGGGAGTCTGCTTCTCCCTCTGCCCCTCCCACCGCTCATGTTCTCTCTCTCTCTCAAATAAATAAATAAACAAATAAAATATTTTTAAAAAGAAGAAGAAGAAAGAAAGAAAACTAAAGAAAGATCTGAGTGAGTGGTTTAACACAAAAAACAGCCAGTCTAAGGGACTAGGGAAGTAAGAATGAGTCAGGTTCAGGAGCAAGAAGAACCTGAGAACGCTCTTACTTTAAGCCACTTGCTCTGCTCTTCTGCTTGAATGACTCTTGATGTCAGACAATGACATTCAGAAATAGTTTTGCTTTCATTCATCTGCACTCTGGTTTTGGGTCCTTAGGGATGAGGGTAGGATTTGAAGTTGTAGCAGAAAACTAGGAGTTAGATCCAACATTTAAGGTCTGCAGCTCATATAGCTTAGATCCCGCTCAGACCTGCTCTGTCCTTTGTCCTCTGTATCAAGTGCATGGGTCTCCAGCGAGGGTAAAGATTCGGGGGTTGAGGGGTAGGAATATGGTCCTAAGCCAAGCATGCTGAGGGTTGCTTCTGAGGAGAGTGAAGCTGCTTTGCTCGGTAGCAAGTAAATATTTCACCAGAACATTTGAAGAACTATAAATGAGATTCTAAGTGATTCAAAATTATCTTCTTGTCACTAGAAATACATCTACCTTGAGGCCTCAGCAAATAAAGGAATCACTTCTATGGCTTCCAGTTAATTTCCTAAAGCACAATTCAGCTGGAGTCTATGCCTCTGGTTCTAGCCCAGCCTTCTCCTTCCTGATATCCAACTGATCCTAATCACTCACTGTTATGTCCTGCGGACACCTCAAACCCAGAGTCTCCAAACCTGAACTTATCATGTACCCCCAGCTCCAACCCGGCTAAATTCCTTCCCTTCATATTTCCCACCTTAGGAAATGGTACCTCCTAAGCCAGAAATCTGGGTATCATAGTGGCTTCCTTCCTCTTTTTCATAATCCACATCTAATTTTGCTAGTTCTCCTTGCTGAATATCTCAACCCAACCACCATCACCTTAGCAAAAGAATTCAAAACAGGATTGTGAAGTTTTATCCGCACTCCCGTGTTCCTTGCAGCATCGTTCACAATAGCCAAGACATGGAAACAACACAAATGCCCAGATAAATATATATCAAGAGATAAATACATACAGAAAATGTGACATGTGCATTCAGTAGAATATTAGGCAGCCTTAAAAAAGAGGGAAATCCTCTCACATGCTACCTCATCAATGAACTTCAAGGACATTAAAGTACGCAAAATACACCAGTCACAAAAGGACAAATACTGTATAATTCCACTCAAAAGAAGTATCTAAGGAAGTCAAAACCATAGAATCAGGAAGTACAAAGATGGTTGCTAAGGGCTTGGGAGAGAGGAGAAGGAGAATTAATGTTTCGTGGGTATAGGGTTTTAGTGTTGCAAGATGAGAAAATTCTAGAGATCTGTTGTATAGCAATGTGAATACATTAAACACTGCTGTACGCTGTAAAATGGTTAAGGTGGTAAATTTATGCTATGTGTTTCTCACCACAATTTTTTCTTAAAGTAGGGAGCATAATAAAGCAAGTTGTTAGACAAACACCAAAACTCACATATACATTTCAGAAGAATCACAGGGTGACCTAAGAACCAAGCTACAGGACACCCGGAGTATAATAGAGCTGAAGGGTGATCAAATTCTTTCAAGAAAGAAAAAGATTTCTAAGCCTGGGGGGGGGGGGATAGTGAGAAGGAGGGAAAGATCTTCATAAAACTTTTAAATTTCTGAGTAATACAAAACTAAAATCAGCTCAAAATAAACTACCAAGGGGCGCCTGGGTGGCTCAGTTGGTTAAGCGACTGCCTTCGGCTCAGTTCATGATCCTGGAGTCCCTGGATCAAGTCCCGCATTGGGCTCCCTGCTCAGCAAGGAACCTGCTTCTCCCTCTGACCCTCCCCCCTCTCATGTGCTCTCTCTCGTTCTCTCTGTCTCAAATAAATAAATACTCTTTAAAAAAAAAATAAATAAACTACCAACTGCAGATTTTGCAAAAAAAAAAAAAAATTTTAATTATGCCCCCCAAAGAGGTATTTTTATTATACAAGCCATTAAGGAAGAAAACATAGATCACTTCTCTGCCTTTTAGCTAAGATCAAGTGTAAGGTGAAAAACATAGAGTCCTGAGCAAGAAGCAGGGTCGGGGGTACCAACAGACATCCAAAGACATTTGGTTAAACAGACCTTAAATGTCTAAGTGTGCCAGACACCAGGTCTTAAGTGCTTCCCATCTAATAGAAATATCAAAGAGGAAATGCAGCCAGTAAAATACATGGGAAATGTTCAGACACACTAGTAATCAAAGAAATGAAAGTTAAAATGATGAGACCCCATTTCTCATCTATCAAGTTACCAAAGGTTAAGCAAAAGAATGTGAAAGCAAACGAACAAAGGAGGGAGAGGGATGAGGGATGAGGGATGAGGGAAACCAAGCAAGACTCTTAACTATAGAGAGCACACTGCTGGTTGCCAGAGGGGAAGTGAGAGGGGGGTGGGGAGAGGTGAGGGGGATGAAGAGCATACTTATCGTGATAAGCACTGAGTAATGTATAGAATTGTTAAATCACTATATTGTACACCTGAAACTAATATAACACTTAAGTTAATTACACTGGAATTAAAATTACAAACTTAATAAAAAGAACGTGAGGGGCACCTGGCAGGCTCAGGTCAAACTTAACAACTCTCGATTTCGGTTCAGGTCATGTTCTCAGGGTTTTGAGATCAAGCTCTGCTTCAGGCTCCACCCTCAGCAGGGAGTCTCCTTCTCTCTGGCAAGGGAAGTGGTTCTCAAAGTGGGTTCTGGGACCAGCAGGATCACCATTACCTGGAAACTTATTAGAAATGCAAACTCAGGGCACCTGGCTGGCTCAGTTGGTAGAGTTTGTGACTCTTGATCTCAGGGTCGTGAGTTCAAGCCCTAGGTTGGGTGTGGAGATGACTAAAAAAAATACATAAATAAACTTGAAAGAAAGGAAGGAAGGGATGCATGCAAATTCCCAGGCCCGCCACAATCAGAAAATCTCAGTGAGGCCCACAAGTTTGTACTTTAACAAGCCTTCCAAATGACTCTGACTTACATGAACTAAAGGTCACTTCCTGAGGCTGGGAAGAGGTCTGGCCTCCATCGATCTGAGCTAACTCATGTTCTGTTAGGAAGGGAGAAACAGCTGCGGAGCAGGCCGCCTCCTTCCAGGACAAAGCCTCTGTTCTGGTGCCGATAATGACCCGAGCATTTTAAGAATCCAAGTCAAAGGAGTAACACTGTCTCCTCCTTCCCACACGTTCCTTGAAAGTATTTAACATCTTTTTCTCCAACGAAAAAAATGTGAAAAATGTTGAGTAGCATGTGCCTGTGGGTATGTGGAATTACTGTAAAAAAATCAAGTTGCGGGGCGCCTGGGTGGCTCAGTCGGTTAAGCGACTGCCTTCGGCTCAGGTCATGATCCTGGAGTCCCGGGATCGAGTCCCGCATCGGGCTCCCTGCTCGGCAGGGGGTCTGCTTCTCCCTCTGACCCTCCCCCCTCTCATGCTCTCTCTCTATCTCATTCTCTCTCGCAAATAAATAAAATCTTAAAAAAAAAAAAAAATCAAGTTGCGGGAAAATCCTGTATACAATATGTAAACAGTATCAGCAACAAATGAACAGAATATAGAGATGTATAGCTGGTTATGTGTTTACATGAATATGAATGCATAGGGCAAGTTCTAGAAGGACATAACATTCTCAGTGGTTACCCCTGAGGAAGGGAGAAAGGTCATTAAGAGTCATTTTCACTTTTGGTTCATTAACTTCTGAAGTGCTTTACTTATTTAGTGGCAAGAGTATATTATCCCTTCATGTGCATGTTTTCAAACAGAAAATGTTAAAAGCAGACAACAACCAAACACTGGTGAGAGGGACAAGGACTGAATCTCCAGCGCTGGTTCTGGGTTCTGCTCACACTCCTGAGGGGCCTCCAAACTCCCTCATCGCCAGAGGGACGGCATTGAGTAACGAAACAAAACGGTTTTTCCGTCTCCTTTCTAAACCTTCTTTTGGTGTTACCTTTTACTTTCCTGGGTACTGACTAGTTTGCATGTGAGTGAAAGCATGAGTTCAGGCTTTCTGATTAATTTTTACATCTTAGAGGAGCTCACTTGCTAGCTCTGCTAGAAAATCCCTTTAGTTCGCCAAAGTTGCTGAATGGCCATCATTGGGATTTTTGAAAGACAAAGGCTACTGCATTCTGCAGTGTCTGGAAATTACCATTGGGAGCCAGCCTATTTAAGATAGAAGGAGCTAGACATAATCATTACCTCACTTGAAGAAGGAAGAAACAGGGGTTTAGGGAAGAAAAGTGGCTTGACAGCTAGCAATAGTCCTACTGAAATCGAAACCTGGATTTCCTTCCTCCTTGGCTAACATCCTCCCCAAAACCATATCATCACACTTCTTTTGAAACTTTAAATGGTTGCAAGGCTGGGGGGTCTCATAAGTGTATTCTGACGGGGATAACAAGGTAGGGCATTTATAAGTCCCTCTAGCAGATAGCACCAAAATTCTAGATCCCTCTTTTATGTCAATAAGCTGTATCATATTAATGAGCACAGCCAAAGTAAACAGGCTGTCACTTAAAGTCACGCCACAAAACCAATTTTATTTCTGTGTTGTTTTCTCCCCACCCCCCTTGCATCTATGACTTCCTGTTGTGTGGAGTTGACTTTCCTCTTTCCCCATGACCACCTGTATGTGTCACCGTAGGTGTGTCTGTTTCCAGTCCTCTGTGTGTGTGTCTTGTGCTGTGTGTATCTTCCAACTATGTTTGAGACTTGGGGTCTGTGAACCCAGGTACATTTCCTGTTACCTTTTACTTTTCCAGGGTTTTCTCTACTTTCTGCTCCCACGGCATATCCTGTGTCTCACTCTCTGCCCGCCCCCCCCACCTTCTCTTTGATTCTGCTGGTTTCCTTTTCTGTTCCTTTTCCTCACTTTACTGGACGTGTAACAGTGAATCTTTTGTATTAAATGACTCTGGTATCGATTGTATTTCTAGTTCAGAGATTACTATATTTTGCTATTAAGTTGAACAAGTAGAATATTTCCTTTAAATTTTTTTTTTTAAGATTTTATTTATTTATTTGACAGAGAGAGACACAGCGAGAGAGGGAACACAAGCAGAGGGAGTGGGAGAGGGAGAAGCAGGCTTCCCGCGGAGCAGGGTGCCCGATGCGGGGCTGGATCCCAGGACCCTGGGATCATGACCTGAGCCGAAGGCAGATGCTTAACGACTGAGCCACCCAGGTGCCCCAGAATATTTCCTTTAAAAGGCAATTACATTTTTTTCCCCCTCTCTCTGGGCCTTCATTGTTCATTTCTTTGTGGATCGGCGATGCTTACCGAAAAGTGAGGAGTCGTCTTTCCTCTAGTTGACATTCATTAAGGCAGAACTGTCTAATCAGATGGGATCTTAACAAACATAGAGTCCACCTTCTCTTCCCCTGGATGTAGAGACTGAGTTCTGGTGGGATTCGGTGACTTGTTCCGGGTCCCATAAGCTAGGTCTAGAACTCCTGGCCTCCCCCTCAGTACTCTCTCTCTTCATTAAACACCAAGTTTTCTCCCCTATTCACTAGTAGCTCTTTCCAGAAAGACAGTTTCGTATCCTTTTAGTTGGTATTCCATAAATACCTAGGTATTCATTAGGATGCATTTGTCTCCAAGTAGCAAGCCTGATTTAAACAGGCTTAAACAATAAGGAAATGTATCTCCAATTATGAAAATCTGGACTGGTTGCCTCAGAAGTTCGGTGATGTCACCAAGGCGACATTCTACCCCTCCCTTCCTCTCTGCCCTCCTTCGTAGTTTGGCTTTGGCCTCATGCTGGCGGCCCTCAAAGTCTTACCAATAGCTGCCAACAAACCTTGAGACATAATGAATCCTTGTTCATATCCAGTGGAAGAGAGACACCCTCTCTCCCAAATATGACATATAAAAGCCATTTCTTTCTGCCCGATTGGATCTTTTGGACAATGTCCCCTCATCCCTCACTTAGCCAATAAGAGCCAGGAGAATGCTATACCCTCATGGCTTAGACCAATCAGGATTCACCTCTGTATATGGGATGAGGTAAGCTCCTGAATCAAATCAGCACTGTATTAGGAAGGAGGAAGGATGGATATTGGGTAGTGTTACCCCCTCATTGTACGTCGTATTATACTTGTTAAGTCAACCGAGTCATGGCAAGTTTTGAGTTGCAGAGAACTCAGAGGCTACTATGGATCAGAGTTCAAGAAGTCCTTGTTTCCTGGATATCTCGGCAATTGCACTGCAGGGCTGAGCTAAGAAAGTGCCACGAGGTACACTGTCTTCTCGTGGCTATAACTGTATCCAAACTCTTGGGAGAGAGGGAGGGAGGGAGCGTTGGTAATGGCTTTCTTCTTTCCAGTTAATACCAACCATCTCCCTTCTTCCTGTGATTGTTCTCAGTTAAGATGAAAATTCTTTCCTTCCCTCTATTTTACAGTCTCCCATACATGTCCACAGAGACTGTCTATTTTAAAGATTTCACTTTAATCGCCGTACCCTCAAAGGATCAGGAAATCCTCCAAAAGTTACTGAAGTCGCTAGTTGTGGCAATATTGACACATGACAACAAATTTTTGACACTCTCTCCACCAAGAGATGGATCTGGAAAAAAAAGAGAGAGAAAGAGAGAGATGGATCTGTGTCTCCTACCCTTGATTCACGGCGGGGGGGAGGGGGGTTATAACTGTTCTTGTTGCCAGGTGAACTGGGGACACCCCAGGCCCTGGGGCCTCAACCCAGCCTGTCCCAAAGATGTCACCAAAGTTTCTTGGTCTCCTCAAGGGAAAGAATTCAAGGATAGACACAGCACAGTGAAAAGCAACGCAAGGGGGAAAGTTGATTAAGGTGAAAAGTACCCTTTCAAGATGTGAGGGCCTGTGAGCTCAAAATACCGCTGCTCACCTCTGGGGTTGAGTTTCTAGTGTTTTTTTGAGAGTTGGTAACTAGGGGATGGAATATTCATTACTTTGGGGCAGGAAGCAGGGTTTTGCACTTTTTCTTCCTTATTGGTCAGGGGTTTCTGTCATGGCATCCGCTGCAGTCTAGGGCCTATCTGGGCAGATCCGGCTCTGGTGGAGGGCTTCCCGGAAGGCCTCTGACTCTCCCCGTAGCTGGCCGGGACTTCCTCGTTGCAGACGTCCAGGTCTCCTATTAGAACCCACCTAACTGCCTACGCCAACATTCTGACTAGCAGGCTGCCGTGGAGAGTGAAGTCAGTCACCATAGTGGCTGTTAAGAAAGTTAAATGACGGGGTGCCTAGGTGGCTCAGATGGTTAAGCGTCTGCCTTCAGCTCAGGTCATGATCCCAGGGTCCTGGGATCGAGCCCCACATTCGGGCTCCTGGCTCAGTGGGGAGCCTGCTTCTGCCTCTCCCTCTGCCTCTTGCCTCTCCCTCTGCCTCTGCCTCTCCCTCTGCCTCTCCCTCTGCCTCTGCCTCTCCCCCTGCTCGTGCTCTTTCTGTCTATATCTCTGTGTCTCAGATGAATAAATAAAATTAAAAAAAAAAAAGTTAAATGACCTGTGGATAAGTTCAAGTCTCTCCCTTAAGACAAAACAAAATCTCCTTTTCTTTCCTTGATCCCCTCTAGTTACCATCTTCTGATTTTCCTTTCTTACTGTATCACTCAGGGCTCTTGACTCTAAGCAACTGTCTCAGACTCTAGGTATATTAAGGAAAGGAAAGGAATTTACTGGGTGGAAACTGGAGGCAGGTCATCCTCTCCTGTTGTTGTGATGACTAGTCGTCAACCATCTCCTTCCCTTATGAATGAATCTCCCTTATAAGTGAATAAGTGTCACTTGTTCGGGATTCAACATTCCAGAAGAGACAAGTTGGCCAAGCCTAGATCATATGTCTGCTCCTTGGCTTCCTGTCTGAGTCAGCTCAGGCTGCTATGTAACAAAGTACCACACACCAGGTGGTTTGAAGAACAGAAATTTATTTTCTCACAGTTCTGGAGGCTAACAGTCTGAGATCAAGGGTTGTTTTTTTTCTGAGTCCTCTCTCCTTGGCTTGTAGACCGCCATCTTCTCTTTCTGTCTTCCCACGGTCTTCCCTCTGTGCCTGTGTCCTAATCTTCTCTTCTTGTAGGGACACCAGTCATATTGGATTAGGACACATCCTAATGATTTCATTTTAACTTAATGACCTTTCCAAGGTTCTGTCTCCAGATAAAGTCACATTCTGAGGTACTCGAGGTTAGAACTTCAACATATAAATTTGTGAGAGACACAGCTCAGCACATAACACTGGCCCAAGGCAGGGGAAAGGGGGATCTGGCCCACTTGGCTTATGTAGCAGAAACCAGTCACCACTTTCTATTAAGACTACTCACAGTGGGGGCTTCCTCAAGGGAGAATGAGATGCTGATACGAAGGCGACATCCCCGACAGCCCCGACAAAGCCCCTGGACAGCCTCGACAAAGGTCCACGATGCCTTCATAACGGAGATTCTCAGAAGGAGTAGTAATTCATGAGAACACTTTTTCACTTCTACTCAATCTTCAACCAAAAGTTATCAGTTTTTGTCCCCCAACTACAGCCCTTGAAATTGTTCAGGCAAAGGTCATGAATAGGTCCCAGAAGACCACATTGAAAATACTTCTTGAACTTTCTACAGCTCTTAATACTGTTGACTTCTGCCTCCTTAAAAGTCTCTGCAGCCTGGGCTTCCCTATTCTCCTCTCTTCTCTAACCCCTCCTCCCCAATCTCCTTTGTCAGCTGTTCTTCCTTTTCACACTCTGCAAAAGTTGCTGTGTGCCAAGTTTCTGTCATTGCTCCCCTTCTCCTACCCCACCTCCCATCTACTCTACTTCCTTCCCTCACTGGAGGTCCCCTTTTTTCTCACTCAATACTCAGATAGAGAGATCTTACCCATATTATATCTGAACCTAGGATCTCTGGATGGGCTTCACATGGAAATTCTTAAATTATAGGGAAATTTATGTGTATATTTATTTGCATTTTTTCTTAGGAAAAGGACTAAAGCTTTTATCAAAAGTTTAAAACACCATGTTGATGCCTCCTAAATCTTGTCTTTTGTCCAGACCTGCTTCTGAGTTCCCAGGCCATATGCCCAACTGCCTACTTGGAATCTTCACCTGAAATCACAACTACCTCCAACTCAATAAGGTCAAGAGCTGAGATCATTATCTCCCCCCCAAAGCCTGCTCCTCTTCCTTTATTTCTTATGTCCATGCAATGTACCACCATCCTCCTCATCATCCAGATCAAAAAGCTGTGCATCGCCCAGACCGCTCCTTCTCTGTTACCCTCATAGCCAATCACTCATCCAAATCCTGTCTGTTCTACCTTCTTCACCTCTCTCTTAGAGGCTTCCATTGCATTTCCACTTCTTTAACAGGGAATCTCCTCTTGGCTAGACTGTCAAAATAACTTCCCAACTCTTCTCTCCACCTTCGATCTCTCTCCTCTCCAGTTTATTTATTGGACTTCTATCAGAGTAATTTTTATAAAACGTAAAACTGATCATGTCATTCCCCAGCTTAAAATGTTGATAATCGGTTTTACATTTTATAAAAATTATTCTGAAAGCAATCTAAGAAGGTATAGACTGTTCACGATGACATACAAAGTCCTTCATGATCACTCCATAGATATCGAGCGCCAAGTATGTTTTAGGCACTGTGCTAAATGCTGGCGATACAATATAAACAAGAGGAACAGATTCCCTGCCCTCAAAGACCTGACCGAAGTCTGATGAGTAATACAAAGGAAAAGCACAAGCTCTTAAAGGAGTAAGGGGATGGAGGGGCCACAACTTCATTCGCATCACCAGGGAAGGCCTTCACCTCCCATCTTGCACGGTTTTTTTTTAAGATTTTATTGATTTTTTTTGACAGAGAGAGACATAGCGAGAGCAAGAACACAAGCAGGGGGAGTGGGAGAGGGAGAAGCAGGCTTCCCGCGGAGCAGGGAGCCCGACGCGGGGCTCGATCCCAGGACCCCGGGATCATGACCTGAGCCGAAGGCAGTCGCTTAACCACCCACTGGCCACCCAGGCGCCCCACCCTTAACCTTTTAGCTTGTGCTTCTCCTTTGTGGTTCTCACAAATCTTGTGGAGCTATACCCAGCTCTGCAAACACGCCAGCCTATTTCACCCCATCTTTGCTCATGCTTCCCTGTTTGCCCGAAATGCCTTTCTCTCAAAACCTTCCTGCTGAACATACAATTATCTTTTGTGATGCATTTAAAGCGATCCACTCCCACGTGACTCCTCCCACAGGTTGCCTTCTTTGTGCACAAACAGGATTTTGCAAATACTCTCAGGGTCCCTCTGGCACTTCAGGCCCTTATCTGGTGGTCTCCCCTACGCAAGTGTGAGTACCAGGGGATGAAAACTAACTGGCCTGGTCATCACAGAACCTTGTGCTGTGGCTGGCATGTCAATTGTGAAGGGAAAGTAAGGGGAGAGAAGAAGGGAGAGAGGAAAAAACAACACTGAGGGGAGAAAAGAAAAGGCAAGCATGGAGACAAAGGAACACTCCAGCATAAGCTATCCCAAGACCACCTGTCCTTTGAAAACTGTGCGTTCTAGCTACCCCATAAAATTAGCCCTTGCAGCCCCAGGCTCAAGCTGAGGCTGGCTCAGTAAGCACTTGATGGAAACCTTCAGAGTGCTCCCCACGCTTGCGGTCCTCCTGGGCTCCCTGCTCCCTATCGCCCATCCTCCGCAGCCAGCAATTCCTCCCTCCACGTGAAGACCACAGACAGAAGATGAGTCCGAGGAGACAAGAGAACTGCAAAGAAGGCAAACTAAAGTGAATGCCGCGACCCGCGAGCCCCGTGCGAGAAAACCACGCAGAACTGTGAAGAGCAGAGAGCGCGGGGCGGGGTGGGTCCCCCTTCACCTCGGAAGCTTTCCACAGTCCCCCGCCCCCGGGAAGGGGGGGGGCACTCTCCGGGCCTAGGTTTCCCAGAGAAGCATCTGAAGGGCATAGTGTGGGGCTTTCCGTTTTCAGATGCTGGTCTGGATTTTGCAAGGTGTAAACGCGGCGCTTGAGAGGGAGCGCTAGAATGGCTGCTGGGTTCGAGTCCCGGGTGGACCCTAACCAGACATCAAGCCCCAGGGCCTGTGGGGGAGGGGCTGCGGCAAGAGTGCATGAAGGCGGCGGGTGGGTGGGAGGGGGGCACCGATGAACTCTACTGGGAGCAAAACAAAGCAGAACAAAATCCTGAGAGGTGGTTTTTATATGACTTTGGAATGGACAGGGGCACTGGTCCCAAGCAGTGGCCAGCAGGCACCCGTGCCCGCCCCGCCGCCCCTCTACCGCTGCCAAACCTCACACCTGTCTGCTGTTCACCTCCCGGCCTTTTCCAAGGCTTTTTCGAGTGAGACCTGTCCCAGATGTCCAGGAACCCCCTGGGGCAGTGGCACTGCCAAGCAGAGCCATTTGATTCTCTGAGACCTGGATTTAAACAAAGTGGGAGGGGGAGAGAGGATACGGAGGTGCATGTGTTGGGGAGAGGGGTGCATCTAGGGAGCGCAGAACAGGTTCGCAATCTGATGGCTTCCCCGCCGCTGCACCTCCACCTTTTTCAGTAAGGAGCCCAGGCCAGCCCAGGCCCGGTGGGTCCCCGAGGGTCTGAGCTCACTTGAGCTGCGGTGACTTAGCTCAGCCCTGGTAATGGTGGTTTGATTGTAAAGAGCTCCTGTCCTCTCCTCCCCTCCATTCCTCCTTCTCTGCCTTCCCTGCAACCAATCAGTGACATCCCCACCCCCACCCCCAGGGCTCCATTCCTCCCCCACTGCCTGGGTTTCCTTTAACAGAGGGTGTGAATCTCACGGTCAAATTCACGCTAAGAAGTGCATTGCGGATCCCAAGGCAATGCATTTTGAATTTTGAAAAATATAATGGTGGAGATAACCCTGGGGGGAGGGATGCTTTCTAGCGGTTTGAAGATTTCAATGTACGCAGGCAGGTCCCAGCTGGATTCCGCGGGATCAGGGCAGTGACAAGTTCTGAAGTAGGACCAGAGATCCCTTGGTGAATGCTCTCCCTCTGGAGTCTCATCCCCAGGGTCCTGCTATCTTGTCTTTGGCACTGAGTGGATCCAAACCCACGGGGGGGGGGGGGGGGGGGGGGG